>NC_060140.1:392015036-392328998 GCF_021461385.2 Schistocerca piceifrons
GGCGATACTAACGCCACTCTTAAGCGACTGGCGTGAAATTTGAACGGTTCCCATGATTCAGATGTAGAAACACGCCTGCTAACTTTCGTTTAAGTCGCATCTTGGCGTTGCGTCAGACGTCGGTGTATATGTCAGCGATGTTCTAGAAGAACGGAATTTCAAAACCGCTGAGAAAGTATACGGGGGAAGGAAAAATTTATTACCACTATTTTATTTGCTGACAACCGAGTTCTTGTAGTAGACAGTGGAGGTGCTCTATAGGAAAGCGTGTTTAAACTAAATAACGTTTTACAAACTTACCAGATGATATATCTGTAAAAAAACTAAAGTAATGGCGATGGAAGGGAAACACATACGGAGAGCAAAAATAGTGATATTGAATAGAAAAATTGAACAGAAAAATATGTTCAAATATCTAGGGAAAGAGATAATAATAAAGAAAACGTATTCAGATGTGGTTCAAAACATACAAAAATGTAATGCTTCAAATGATTGTTGAAGGAGGTATCTTGGTAGAACTATGCGGAAAGAGACAACATTGAGACTACACAACGTGTTAGCCAAACTTGGTCTTATGTGAGGTAGTGAAAACTTGTGTCCTAACGATAGGAGCTGAGATGAGGTTTCTGAGGTCACTTCTTGGACTAACGCAAAGAGAGAACGTGGATAAAAGATGTAAAGCAACAACTAGACGTGAAAACAACAACGACAGAAGCAATTAGGTACTACAAAAGAAGTGGCATGACCACATTAAAAGCATCCCATTTGAGCTCCTAACGTGACTAGCGTTACATTTCAGCCAAGCTGGAAAATGTGATATGGGAGGGCTGATGAAGAGATGGAGAAATGTTGTGGTCTTCAGTCCTGAGACTGCTTTGATGCAGTTCTCCATGCTACTCTATCCTGTGCAAGCTTCTTCATCTCCCAGTACCTACTGTAACCTACATCCTTCTGAATCTGCTTAGTGTATTCATCTCTTGGTCTCCCTCTAAGATTTTTACCCTCCACGCTGCCCTCCAATACTAAATTGGTGATCCCTCGATGTCTCAGAACATGTCCTACCAAGCGATCCCTTCTTCTAGCCAAGTTGTGCCACAAGCTCCTCTTCTCCCCAATTCTACTCAATACCTCCTCATTAGTTATGTGATCTACCCATTTAATCTTCAGCATTCTTCTTTAGCACCACATTTCGAAAGCGTCTATTCTCTTTTTGTCTAAACTATTTATCGTCCACGTTTCACTTCCATACGTGGCTACACTCCATACAAATACTTTCAGAAACGACTTCCTGACGTTTAAATCTATACTCGATGTTAACACATTCCTCTTCTTCAGAAACGCTTCCTTGCTATTGGCAGTCTACATTTTATATCCTCTCTACTTCGACCATCATCAGCTATTTTGCTCCCAAAATAGCAAAACTCCTTTACTACTTTAAGTGTCTCATTTCCTAATCTAATTCCCTCAGCATCACCCGACTTAATTCGACTACATTCCATTATCCTCGTTTTGCTTTTGTTTATGTTCATCTTATATCCCCCTTTCAGGACACTGTCCATTCTGTTCAACTGCTCTTCCAAGTCCTTTGCTGTCTCTGACAGAATTAAAATTTAATCGGCGAGCATCAAAGTTTTTATTTCTTCTCCATGGATTTTAGCACCTACTCCGAATATTTCTTTTGTTTCCTTTATTGCTTGCTCAATATACAGATTGAATAACATCGGGGATAGGCTACAGCCTTCCTTCTCAACCACTGCTTCCCTTTCATACCCCTCGACTCTTGTAACTGCCACCTGCTTTCTGGACAAATTGTAAATAGCCTTTCGCTCCCTGTATTTTACCCCTGCCACCTTCAGAATTTGAAAGAGAGTATTCCAATCAACATTGTCAAACGCTTTCTCTAAGTCTACAAATGCTAGAAACGTAGGTTTGCCTTTCCTTAATCTTTCTTCTAAGATAAGTCGTAGGGTCAGTATTGCCTCACGTGTTCCAATATTTCTACGGAATCCAAACTGATCTTCCCCAGGGTCGGCTTCTATCAATGTTTCCATTCGTCTGTAAAGGATTCGCGTTAGTATTTCGCAGCTGTGACTTATTAAACTGATATTTCGGTAATTTTCACATCTGTCAACACCTGCTTTGTTTGGGATTGGAATTATTATATTCTTCTTGAAGTCTGAGGGTATTTCACCTGTCTCATACATCTTGCTCACCAGATGGTAGAGTTTTGACAGGACTGGGTCTCCCAAGGCCGTCAGTAGATCTAATGGGATGTTGTCTACCCTGGGGGTCTTGTTTTGACTCAGGTCTTTCAGTGCTCTGTGAAACTCTTCACGCAGTATCGTATCTCCCATTTCATCTTCATCTACATTCTCTTCCATTTCCATAATATTGTCCTCAAGTACATCGCCCTTATATAGACTCTCTATATACTCCTTCCACCTTTCTGCTTTCCCTTCTTTGCTTAGAACTGGGTTTCCATCGGAGCTCTTGATATTCATACAAGCGGTTCTCTTTTCTCCAAAGGTCTCTTTAATTTTCCTGTAGGCGGTATCTATCTTACCCCTAGTGAGATAAGCCTCTACATCCTTACATTTGTCCTCTAGCCATCCCTGCTTAGCCATTTAGCTCTTCCTGTCGATCTCATTTTTGAGACTTTTGTATTCCTTTTTGCCTGCTTCGTTTACTGCATTTTTATATTTTCTCCTTTCATCAATTAAATTCAATAATTGTTCTGTTACCCAAGGATTTCTAGTAGCCCTCGTCTTTTTACCTATTTGATCCTCTGCTGCCTTCACTATTTCTTCCCTCAGAGCTACCCGTTCTTCTTCTACTGTATTTCTTTCCCCCATTCATGTCAATAGTTCCCTTATGCTCTCCCTGAAACTCTGGACAACCTCTGGTTCTTTCAGTTTATCAGGTCCCGTCTCCTTAAATTCCCACCTTCTTGCAGTTTCTTCAGTTTTAATCTACAGTTCATAACCAATAGATTTTGGTCAGAGTCCACATCTGCCCCTGGAAATGTCTTACAATTTAAAACCTGGTTCCTAAATCTCTGTCTTACCATTATATAATCTATTTGATACCTTTTAGTATCCCCAGGGTTCTTCCACGTATACAACCTTCTTTCATGATTCTTGAACCATGTGTTAGCTATGATTAAGTTATGCTCTGCGCAAAATTCTACCAGGCGGCTTCCTCTTTCATTTCTTAGCCCCAATCCGTATTCGCCTACTATGTTTCCCTCTCTCCCATTTCCTACTCTCGAATTCCAGTCACCCATGACTATTAAATTCTCGTCTCCCTTCACTACCTGAATAATTTGTTTTATCTCATCATACATTTCATCAATTTCTTCGTCATCTGCATTGCTAGTTCGCATATAAACTTGTACTACTGTAGTAGGCGTGGGCGTCGTGTCTATCTTGGCCACAATAATGCGTTCACTATGCTATTTATAGTAACTTACCCGTACTCCAATTTTTTTATTCATTATTATACCTACTCCTGCATTACCCCTATTTGATTTTGTATTTATAACCCAGTATTCAACTGACCAAAAGTCGTGTTTTTCCTGCCACCGAACTTCACTAATTCCCACTACAACTTTAACCTATCCATTTCGCTTTTTAAATTTTCTAAGCTACCTGCCCGATTAAGGGATCTGACATTCCACGCTCCGATCCGTAGAACGCCAGTTTTCTTTCTCCTGATAACGACGTCCTCTTGAGATGGAGAAAAATTTTCTTTAATTCCTTTAGTTTTGGAACGAGGAAACACCCATTCCTTCAAAGATAAGGAGAACAAGGAAAAAATCAGCAAATATTGTAACTCAATATCTCCTATTTTCGCCCTATCCTGTTTCGAGTGTCTGAACTGCGTAAGAAGACTTCCAGCTTCCCTCGTTCGTCCCTCTTTATACCTGCGTTGTGATCTCCTTCCTTTTCCCCTTTGCTAGAGAGAGAGAGAGAGAGAGAGAGAGAGAGAGAGAGAGAGATCTGTCGTTACTGTAGTCAAAGAGGACGTGACGTATGGCAGGCGATGTAATAAGAGAAGCAGGTGAACAGAGTTAGCTGCCGGTATGGGGGGCAACAGACTGGAGCCAGCGGTACCTTTGAAGTTCCCATAAAGCGAGAGAACGGCTCCACTGAACGAGTTCCCTCATGCGGAGTCTCGCACGCTCATGCGCTCTGTAGGACGCCAAAGCAGCAGAGGTTAGCTTCGAGTGACTTCCAAAAGACGCTTCATTACGTTACCAGAACCGCAAGCACTGAGAGCTGTGTTTGTTAGGCTACATAGTGAGCTCCTGGTTTCAACCCACTGCGACTACACGAGGTGCCGTAAAAGACGCCTTTTAGAGGCATATAATTATCGCTTGGTGTAGAAAAAGTGGCCGTTGTTCCGGTGACATTCTATCCGAGGCGTTCCATTACAAGGAACTTGGCTTCATCATCTTTACAGCCGTTCTCTTCCCGTTCGATAACGAGGTAGAAATGTTTAAACTTCACATGTACTCGATATCGAGGTCGTTCAGTACAGTTATATGAGACATGCCACGATGGAGCGGAAATCATGCCTGATTTACCAGTATGATAACCTCTAAATTAACCTTGTGAAATACTGCAATTAAATGTGATTAATTTAATTGTATAGTGACATATTTCGAGTTTTTCAACATTATCATCCGATGTTTCCGGAATGGGTTATGGTATAACGGAACGAAGAGCATTTAACTGCTTTCTAAGGCAATTTGTGTTTCCGTAATTAACCTCACAATTCCGTTCATCGTAGAACCATCAGTGATGGAAAGTTGCAAAATAATTCATTTCATCCTTCCTTCCAGATGGTGGAAGGGCGTACGTCACGCAGTTACAATCTCAAAATGAATTGCAGGTTTTAAATGCACTACATTAACTGAATGAATTCTTCCTCGATGCTTGGTTGTGCAGCTTCCTTCATGTTCTGCAAACCACAAACCGCTTTCAGGCATGTCGTCATCATCAGGTGGCAACTGAATGACGACACAGACGAAAATCTCTTACGAAAGGAATCATTACATTAAAAATAACTACAAAGAAGATAGGTGTACTAAAAAATGTCTTAATATGCTAAGGTTGTTGTACTATTGTAATCGCGTTCAATCGTGTTGTGGCGAAGCAAATTGGGACCTCTTTACTTCCTTTCTTGTTTTTCCATCTGCCTACTTAAACTCATTTTTTCATTTTTGACCAATGACCATTAACATTCATGAGTATAATCTGCATTACCGGATGAAATCGGTAATTGTATCGTGACTTAAATTTTATTGTTGACTTATGAACAAATATAAATTCTATACTAATTATGAACGTTTGGAAGAAGAAATACTAGTATTCTTTAAGTATTGATTTGGCTCCAATCGAAAACATATTAGCAAGACCAGCCCTTATTTAATTCCAGAGTAATTACCAGGTTCGTCAAAAGTATTATTTGTATAAATATATGCTTTAATTTCATTATTTAAACAAATAATTCGGCCTAATTTTGTAGTAGAAGAAACTGTTGAAAAGAAGGAAATTTTCGATGGGTTTGGTTAATTGAATAAGTTATGTTTTAATTGTAATTTCTGTATCTTAAACATCAAACAATGTATAGTTTCGGTGCCTTTCATCGAGAGGATATATAAAGGACGGATTTTGGTTTCCGAGGCAGTCAGTCCACGGCGAGACGAGAAACCTGTATTGGTTAGATCAACAACAACAATGCATCAACTTAACCGTGAGAACAGTGTAACACAAATAGGCCGTATGTTAAAATAATGACAGTGTCTGTTCAGTAGCGTCACACGTACCATATTTTTCTGCAATAACTCTGTAGTTAGGTTTTTACTGCCCATAGAGGTTCAACGGTAAACTGTTGTAGCAGTATGCTGACGTTTCCCTGCAAACTATTAATGAGGCTTATCAAAAGTTAACCAGTAGTGAACTGGTCGTATTAACTATGTAACATAGGGGGGAGGGGGGGGGGGGTTAAACAGTGAAAGTAAAGAACTGTGAAATGTAACTGTACAACTGTCGGCTACATCATTTACAGTAGTCAGTATTGAACTTCCATCCCCCATCCCCCTCGCCCCCCCCCCCCCCCCCCCCGCTGTTTTACAGCCGGTATAACAACGCAGTACGTCGACACCGAGGACTATCAACGAAGAAATAAAGCAGCCGAACGTCTCAGTGTATGGAGGAAAATTAATTTAACAGGCGAAAAATTGAAATATGCAATCACACCTAACGTTTTTGAGAGCCGATTAACAAATTACCCGATACGATTAACACAGCATCGATACTTTTCGGACGTGGTTATCAATACAAATTCACGGTACTAGCAAGGATTCTTTTTTGTGGCAGGACTAGGCCGGAGTTCGCTCAGCCTTATGAAGCCACCTGAGGAGCTATCTAGCCAGGCAGTTGCAGTTCGTAGGTCAAGGAACTCGACAGCCACCAGGAGAGCGCTGTGCTGATCACACACCCCTTCACACCGCATCCAATGACGCCATTGGAAGAGGACGACACGGCAGAAGGTCGGACCCGATTGGACCGTCTATGACCAGACGCCGAAACTGTCAAAACAAAGAAAGTGACGTCCGAATCTGGCTAGTAAAACACGCGAAATTATAACTTTCCCGTTATTCGTTGAGCACACCTCGTATATCCAACTTCGCTCGACGTCTGTATATGTCTAGCTTCTGTACTGAGGCTTAGAAGACAGGCGACACGTCAACTCAGATTGGTGCGAGAAAAAGACTTTTGTTTATTTATTCATTTACTTATTTATCAAGTCCAGTTTCCTGATGAGAACAATGGAGCGTTACATACTGAATTATATACCTGTTTACTGTCACTCCCTCGTTTTTTTCTATTCTGAACATTCATTGAAGTACACAATGTCAATAATATTATTTTTCCTCATCTTCATTTATTTCTACTCCTAACATATAAAATGAAATGATCGTGCGGCACTGACGGTCGCGAGACTCCGTCCGTGGATGTTCGGCTGCCGAGTTCCAAATCTTATTTCAGGTGACGCCTCTTGCGTGGGGATGATGATAAAATTACTATCGGGACAATACAATAGCGAGTCCACGGGCGGAAAAAATATCTATCTCAACCAGGAATCGAACCCAGGCCCACTACATGGTGCGCAAACACGTTACCATTTTTTTTATTCCACATAAACTATAACAAAAATGGTTAGCTTATAATGAAATGACATAAATAAGGTGAAAGGTAACTGCAGTCATAAATTATAGCATTCAAACAATGAGGAAACATATGCAGTCTTTGGCAGTAGGACACATTTAGCATCTTCACTGTCACCGTCAACTTTTTCACATTTTCTTCTTCTGCTGC
Source organism: Schistocerca piceifrons (assembly GCF_021461385.2). NCBI lineage: Eukaryota > Metazoa > Arthropoda > Insecta > Orthoptera > Acrididae > Schistocerca > Schistocerca piceifrons. Next base: position 392,022,422 of record NC_060140.1, read on the forward strand.
CTGATGCTGATACATACATACAAACAGGGTAGCTATCCATACACTACTCTACAAGTAGTTTTGTCCTTGCCACCTTTTTCCGCTTAGACGAATGATCATTTACTGTGACTGCAATAAGGGCATAGTTTGTTACTATTTTAAATTACGACAACTAATTTTACAGATGTCTTTGTATCTGCTGTTATTGGTACTCCTCAGAAGCATGTACTACTGTTATAGTTATAAGCAATGTAACAATTACGACTCAGAAAAGTTTCTATTTCTACTGCCACCGTCTTGAATTTCTTACAGCAACTATTACCACCCACCACTACTGACAACTGAGTTACTAATAATAACACTAATACCAACAGTTCAACTAAAATTACATATGATAATGTTAGGGGTACTGGTAGACGGAGAAGAGTTAATTAGTATATTGTCTCACGTAACTTCATCATTTCTTTTTAGTGTAGTCCGAGATACAAACACACTCACAATTCCCTACCATAGGAAGGGTTCTAGTTCCCTGGTTTCTGTACTAGATCGGCTGCCTCGTCCTTTCTAGTTTCTCCCTCCAGACAGCATAAAGACGAATCAGAGCGCATCACTTATATTTCATTGATCGTCCTACGTACGTTTGTAGCCCCCTGCCCCCTTTCATTCTTCCGTTACTGGGACAAGCGATCGTAGTGCTGTCGGAGCTCGTTATCGTTCCCCAGGGTCGTATAAAGGCGTTACTAGCCTCCGCCGTTATGTCTGTTAGCTACCGTTGACGATCATGATGAGGTACCATACACCGAGGAGCGTAGGAAACGATGCGGGAGACCCACACCGCTGTACTAGGCAAGGTCCTAGCGGAAATGGTTTACCATTGCCTTCCTTCCACCGTAATGGGGATGGATGATGATGATGAAGACGACACAACAACACTCAGTCATCTCGAGGTAGGAAAAATCCATGACCCATCCGGGAATCGAACCCGGGACCCCGTGCGCGGGAAGCGAGAACGCTACGGCAAGACCACGAGCTGCGGGCTAGCTACAGTTACGCCACATTTTTCAGAAACATCAGCAATAATATTTAAGATATCAAAGTCTTCTTTTAATCTAATTATGTCTAAACAGTTTTACCTCTTAAAACCTACCTAGTAGTCCTTGGTATATCTTCAGTCAGGGGACATTTGCATAGGATATGATATGCTGAGATCTCTACAGTCATCGCTGGTCCTTGACGCCTTACCACACCTGTTTAGATATATAGGACATGGCCCATGTCCGGGACGATAGTCATCCAGTCCCCTGCTTACCTCAAAACGCGCTATCTGAATACCTTCGTTGACATCAGGAAGAAATTGAACCTTTTATTCTTTCTGTGTCTGAGCAATGCTATATCTGCTGCCATTTTGCAAATATTGAGTTCCATATTGCTGACGGATTTGTTGCCGATTCCACAAGAATTTCGTGCATTTTTTTCATATTGTTAGGACGTCTGGTGCTACATGGTCCACAGCATCGCACCAGAACTCGTCCCTATACATTTCTCGCTGTAGAGGCAGGTCTGATCAGTCATAACCAGTATGCCAAAACACCGGCACCTTAGCCTACAATTGCAATTAATATGAACTCGTAGTTCATCTGATTACATCCAGGAACAAACGAAACCTCTATTGCCTTTATTAATACTTTTGATAAACTCCCTTTCCTTGTTCCACATTCTGTGTGGACAGTGACTGTCAAGTACTCGTCCAGGTGCCGCCGGAGTGGCCGAGCGGTTCTAGGTGCTACGGTCTGGAACCGCGCGACCGCTACGGTCGCAGGTTCGAATCCTGCCTCAGGCATGGAAGTGTGTGATGTCCTTAGGTTAGTTAGGTTTAAGTAGGTCTAAGTTCTAGGGAACTGATGACCTCAGAAATTAAGTCCCATAGTGCTCAGAGCCATTTGCACCATTTTTTTTTTGTTCGTCCAAGTAAACACCGAAATACTTGTTGTCGATACACATTCGAGTTATTGCCTGACTGATTTCAGTCGAGGGTTTCCTAGCAAATCTTCCCTTCAATAAGTTACTTTAAATGTCGAGTTTTGCGGTGCTTTCTTGAGTTGCACAAGTGAACACTAATCATGCATGATTCCTAGGATTGTGCAACAATTACTTCCTGGCGAATCTGGACTTTTGGCGTGCTAACGAGTCATCAGCATGTACTGCAATGCCTAATAATTCCTGACGTTCGTAATCAGTCCAAAATTGATTCGAATTTAACGTCGCAGAGTTCGGGACGCAAACAGAGCCATCATGGCTTGCTATCGTAACATGTTTTGTAGCTGTTGATGTGGGACCTGAAAACGTCACATATCGGTCTCTGCAATTTCACAATAGATAGTAGTAAAACAAAGTATAATTAGTAAAGCAGCCACAGAGGCCTTTGTCATATCACAGATATTACCTGTGAAATTGCTTACCTTGATCCCTATTACTTAATGCACTCTCTCCTTGTTCGTGACTGGGGGTCGAATGAAATGGAGTCATTTCAACATACTTGTCGCCGCCCCTTCCATCACCTCCACTCGAGCCTTAACCAGCTGACGCTAGTACTCTAACTTTGAAAGAGACAACTAAAATCGTTCCTCAGTCTCGTTCAACAAAGATGGCGCTCCGTTTGATATGACGTAGACGAAGAAGGTAGGCTATAGATTACTATCCAGACTGTTTCAAGTGTTGGTGCTTTTAAAATGTTGCCAGCCAGTGAGGCTGAGACGTTCTAGGCGCTACAGTCTGGAACCGCGCGACAGCTACGGTCGCAGGTTCGAATGCCTCGGGCATGGATGTGTGTGATGTCCGTAGGTGTGTTAGGTTTAAGTAGTTCTAGGGGACTGATGACCTCATAAGTTAAGTCCCATAGTGCTCAGAGCCATTTGATTTTTAAAATGTTTCGATGCATGCTCTATTCCTTCATATTTTGTTTCAGTCGTTTCAGTTGTTCGCAGCTGCTACATCCAACGTGTTTGATTGCCTGATTTAGAAAAGCCTTTCATTGCCTCTGCAGTTGACTCCTCTAACATTGCTTCTATCACCGATTAAAATGTAGGTTACTAATGTTTTACTTTTCCTTTCTAAAAAAGCAAATTTCATCCACTTATATCGAATAACGTCAATCATGACACTTTTCAGTCTTTCGACACGAAAATTATTTCCGGTACTAATCAAAGTGATGTGTAGACGGATCGTATCCTTACTTCTGATTCAATGCGTAGAGAAATGGTTCAAATGGCTCTCAGCACTATGGGATTTAACAACTGAGGTCATCAGTCCCCTAGAACTTAGAACAACTTAAACCTAACTAACCTAAGGACATCACATACATCCATGCCCGAGGCAGGATTGGAACCAGTGACCGCAACGGTCGCGCGGTTCCAGACTGAGGCGCCTAGAACCGCTCGGCCACAACGGCCGGCCAATGAATAGAATTACGAAAGTTATTACAAATGTCGAACCGTCTTTATTAATTTCTCTATACAGTAATAGGGAATAACTGATGAAGGTAGCTTCTTACTTAGAAGCCCTGGCCATGAATAGCCAGTCTCTTAACAGAAGGTACCAGTGGAGACTGTACACCAATTAGGTTCCTTTCAGAGTACGCTGATGCAACAGCTCAGTACTTAACAATCATATACAACCGTTCGCTCGACGAAAGATCGCACAGACTGGAAAGTTTCGCAAGTCATACCAATATTCAAGAAAGGTAGTAGGAGTAATCCAGTAAATTACAGGCCCATACCATTAACGTCGATATGCAGTGGGACTGTGGAACGTATATTGTGTACGAACATTATGAATTACCTCGAAGAACGGCCTATAGACACACAGTCAACATTGAATTAGAAAATATCGTTCTTGTGAAACACAACTAGCTCTTTATTCGCGTGAAGTGTTGAGTGCTACTGACAAGGGATTTTGGATCGATTCCGTATTTATGGATTTCCGGAAGGCTTTTGAGACTGTACCACACAAGCGGCTTGTAGTGAAATTGCGTCCTTATGGAGTATCGTCTCAATTATGTGACTGTATTTGTCATTTCCTATCAAAGAGGTCACAGTTAGTAGTAATTGACGGAAAGTCATCGAGTAAAACAGAAGTGATTTCTGGCATTCCCCAAGGTAGTGCTATAGGCCCTTTGCTGTTCCTTATGTATATAAACGATTTGGGAGACAATCTGAGCAGCCGTCTTAGGTTGCTCGCAGATGACGCTATCGCTTAACGACTAATAAAGTCATGAGAAGATCAAAACAAATGGCAAAACGATTCACAAAACATATCTGAATGGTACCAAAATTGGCAGTTGACCCTAAGTAACGAAAATAGTGAGGTCACCCACATGAGTGCTAAAAGGAAATCGTTAAACTTTTGTCACACGATAGATTAGGCCAATCTAAAGGCCGTAAATTCAACAAAATATCTAGGAATTACAACTACAAACAACTTAAATTGGAAGGAACACATAGAAAATATTGTGGGGAACTCTAATCAAAGACTGCATTTTATTGGCAGGACACTAGCAGAATGTAACAGATCTACTAACGAGACTGCCTACACTACGCTTGTCCGTCCTCTTTTAGAATACTGCTGCGCGGTGTGGTATCCTTATCAGGTAGGACTGACGGAGTACATCAAGAAAGTTCAGAGAAGGGCAGCACGTTTTGTATTATTGGGATATATGGGAGAGAGTGTCACTGAAATGAAACAGGGTTTGGGGTGTACACCATTAAAAGAAAGGCGTTTTTCGTTGCGACGGAATCTTCTCACGAAATTCCAATCACCAACTTTCTGCTCCAAATACGAAAATATTTTGTTGACACCTACCTGCATAGGGAGAAACGATCACCACTGTAACATAAGGGAAATCAGAGCTCGTATGAAAAGAAATAGGTTTTCGTTCTTTCCGAGCGCTATACGAGATTGGAATAATACCCTCTACCAGGCACTTAAATGTGATTTGCAGAGTATCCGTGTAGATATAGATGTAGAAGATATAGAACGAAAAACCGGTCCATGGTGTAAATATTTTATTTTTCATTCGATAAATAGTTTCTGGCCGAGACTCCATTTTCAGATCACCATAAACTCGAAAATGGCGTTAACGAAGATGTCAACAAAATGAGTAGCGTAGATTCACTTTGCATACTAAAAAGATAGCCCGTGGATTCGCCTCCCGCGATTATGGACATTTTACAACGGTGAACGTCCGGCTGGGCGCTCTCTGCAGAAGTCGTTCTCTACCAGCCAGTGAGATCGTAGAAGGCAGTTCGAATAGGGAACATGTTTTCGTTCCCACAGTCGCGAAAGCCGCGACTTGGCTGTCTTGAAATACACAGCTAAGAAACGGAGATCACTGACTGTTTTCCAAGTTTTTTGAGAGCTGTCCAGGAATAGAAGCAAAGAAACGAGACCATGAGGTGGAAGCAAGAGAACGATGCCGATTTTTTTGAAGCCGCTAGTGCGAGGCACTAACAATGTAAAAATTATGTGATTAGCTAGCACTAAACAAACTTTTGTTGATTATTGGGCGATGGTTTTAGAGAGACTCTTGGAGCGACGTCTGGCAGAGTGACTGCATAGACACTGCTACTACTTCTCCAGACACGATGTGGTGGACACTTTTCCAAACGCGGTGCGGTGGGCATTTCTTCTCCAGACGCGGTGCGGTAGACTACCTGTGGACTCGCCTACCACGATAAAGCACATTTTACAACGGTCGAGCATGGCGCTTTCTGCAAAAGGTATTTTATGCTAGCCGGCGAGTTGGTGTTAGGCCCCTGGAATTGGAGGAAAAGATGCTTTTTCTATCTTAGGCTCCCACTTTGACCTAAATGCACGGTTCATTTCTGGTTTTCCATTCCTTTAACGGTTTTTGTACTCATTTACTATTAAGTTACAATACTAGGGTTAGTCCGTTTTATTCCTTTATCATGATTATGCATTCATTATTTCGGTTCCCCTGTTTTCAATTTTGGTATAACAATACAGATTCTCTGTATTTCATTAGAGTTCAACCACTGTATGTGATACCATTGTTTCTACAACACTTAATGTATGCTTCCAATGAAGGCTTTTCTACAATATGAGAACTATTACTTTATTTCATAATATTATGTTAGAATGAAACGTTATTCGGTCTCTACTAATACAGTTAATGGGTTAATGACCACTGTTTGTATCTCATGCATTTTAATTTACCATCTTAATGTCTTTGACTTCTCTTCTTACAGTTTTTTTACTGATGTGGATGTATGATTAATTTATTTTAAATAGCTACAACTGATGTCTGTTTAAAGCTTGATATTATAAATTTATAAATGAGTCTAAAGATGGTGACAGTGAGGTAACGATATTGGCAGCCAAACAGAATAATTAATAAAATTGCAGCTGTTAGTATTTATTTTTTTTTAGTTGTAGGGAAGATGTTTTCGATCTCACAGCCGCGAAAACCAGGAACTGGGTCTCCTAAAAATACACTTACATAAATAGAAGTCAGTGACAGTTATCCAAGTTTTTTGAGAGCAGATTGGGGAATGGTTGCAAGGAAACGAGACTGTGACGAGGAATCACGAGCGAGCACCATTGGGTGCCAGCTATTATCGATCCACTTAACAACTTAAAAATTAGAGGATTTGCTAGAGCCAAGGGAACTTTTGCAGGTTGGTTGGTAATGTCTTTTCGAGAGACTGTTTGCCCACTTCTGATAGAGACAGTGCAATAGGTCCCTATCGTACTACTTCTTCTCCAGATGATGTGTGGTACATATATCTTTTCCAGGTGCGGTTCGATAGACACTTCTCCAGACGTGGAGCAGTACATATTTAATCTCCAGGTTTGGTGCAGTAAACACTAATTCTAGACATATCTTCTCCAGATGTGGAGTAGTAAACACTACATCTCTAGACGTGTCGTGGTTTTCTTCTCCAGATGTGGGCGAGACACCCCAACTCTTGGTTCGACTTCTGGCAGATACAGCACCGAGAGCCGTGCTCAGCTCTTCTCAATACTTCTTCAATAAAGTATTAACGAAATATTATCACTGGATTCTGTTGCACTACGACTCTGGGGCGAGACTTCGATTAGTTAGTTACATGTCCCGTAGATCTTTTGAACGATTCTTTTATCGAAATGGTACGGAACGAGTCAGTTCACAGGATATGTCTATATGATTGGTGGTAACGTTAATTAATATATTATTATTTTTAGGCCTACTCATACAACTACACATTTTTTATGCTGATAATATGTGGTGGAATCGGTTGGTTATGGCAGAATCGAGTTAAATATTCGTTAATATTACATTAAATGCAAGATAGCTCCACATGACTTAGCACTGGCGCTGTTGCTTGTAATCTCGTCGCCTCTTTTCGATGCAAGAATGCAATCACTAGCTCCTTCTCTTGGCTATGTCGTTCGGTATTAACACACTAGGATTCTGGCACTTTTCTGTTACTTGTTAAATTGTTTTTGCGAACCGTACCATTCTCCACTGTAAACTAAAAAATGGTTCAAATGGCTCTGAGCACTATGGGACTCAACTGCTGAGGTCATTAGTCCCCTAGAACTTAGAACTAGTTAAACCTAACTAACCTAAGGACATCACAAACATCCATGCCCGAGGCAAGATTCGAACCTGCGACCGTAGCGGTCTTGCGGTCCCAGATTGCAGCGTCTTTAACCGCACGGCCACTTCGGTAGGCACACTGTAAACTTAACTGTGCCTCCTATTTTGATCTTCTTCTTGTGTGTTCGCTTTCAAAACCTTCTAATGCTCTTGCCAATCTGTTCTCACTAAGAATTTGCAGCAAATATTGGGATTTACCTTGGTCATTTCTTTAATTTCTTAATTAGTAGATCTTCCTCATGAAATTAATGAAGATAAAAATTAGTGCCAGAGCCACAGTACAATAAAATGAATTACTTTATATTAGATTCCAGGGAGCGATTTGCCACTAAGTAGGACCAGTTGATATAGAGTAAGGTAGAGGCTCAAACAAGGATCTTCACTTCAAGTATGTGACTAATTTTCTTTCAGTACCTTCTGCAGAATAGTTTAAAGGTTAGATTAAATTACATAACATCAGGTTGATTTAGAATACACACTCCGCTCGTTTTGCAGATCTATTAAACGAACCTTCAGTAAGTGGAACATACCATACATAAAAGTTATATGTTTACAAGAGAAACTATGCGCTAATGTTCATTAGAAGAAACAAATTTGTCTGCTAACCAAATACTGCATTATCAATAGCCATGTAAGCATTGAGAACTTTATATACGTACAATGCAAAGACTATATATAATGGGAATTGTTCACAGCTACATTTTTTTCTGATGATATAGCTACAAGCCTCAGAAGAGATCACCAAAGAATAAACTGTTATCTGAAGCAGTTTCCATTTCTTAATAAATAAGCGCACAACATCTTTCCAAGTAGCTCCATCGACGGGAGAAACCTAATTATGCTAATTTTCCATTCGCAATTCCAATTAAAATGACACCCAAGAATGTGGAATAAGTCAAAAGCTTTCATCGTATTTTCACTTGGAAACTATTGAAAGACTTATCACCAATAACTAACTTTATATGTGTATACATAATGCTTAGGATAATTTCTGCGTTGTTGAAGAATCGTAAAAGATTTTCAACTACTGACTAGGCGATCTTGAACTAAAAATGTGCAGAATTGAGATATTCCCTAACGATCGCACGAATGCTACTTGATATTTTTCATATCGTAAATATCAACAGATATTCTTAACAGATAGTGTAGATCATGTTAAACATAAACAGAATCCTTAGACGCCAAATAAAATGTACTTCATTACCACCTTCTTACGGTTAGTGATGAATTTATGAAAATTTTTATTCCAGAATGAGGGACGATTTTCTGACACAGTGTAAGTTACAATAAGTCATAGTGCAGATCGTTCTCTTTATTATTTATGACAAACTCCATTGAGGAAAAGGTATTCTGAGAGGCAGGATTCCCTAGACGCAGCTTACCAGCAATGTTATAAGGATCGTTCTTGGATCCACACTATAAATAACTCCGTAATGCGCGTTTTAAACTCGTAGCTTGAGCTCATGATATACACCAGAAATTCGAAATCGTTTGCTATTCTGTTATGAATGTCACAAAAAAGTTCATATATTTCTGTACTTCGCATATAGACATTTTGTTAACTGATTTTGCAGCGGTGTGGCAAGCTCCGCATAATTGCTTTTATTTTATATATCCGTAATTCAAAAATTTTAACATTTTCAACCACTTGTATTAGGATGTCGTCTTATATACCTGGCGTCGGGGAAGGGATACTTCATCAGTTTACGAAATAAATGTAGAGAATTATGTAGATTGGTTGAAATGGCTGTGAGCACTATGGGACTTAACATCTGAGGTCATCAGTCCCCTAGAACCTAGAACTACTTAAACCTAACTAACCTAAGGACATCACACACATCCATGCCCGAGGCAGGATTCGAACCTGCGACAGTAGCGGTCGCGTGATTCCAGACTGAAGCGCCTAGAACCGCTCGGTCACACTGGCCGGCAATTATATAGAAGCTGGTCAACAATCAATTAGCTATAAATTTATTAACTCTATCAGTAAAATTTTAATCCACAGTTAATTTTAAAGTATAGTCAATTTGCTGCTGTTCCTAACATTCAAGACATTTATAAATGTTTGCACTACAGCGTGTCTTGGAGCTCTGAAATAGGGAAGGAAAGATATTGGTTTTAAATGTCTAAGACCAAAGTTAGTATTTATTTCCCTTCTGACTATTTTTGCGCTTTCCCCATTTTTACAAGCTACTTATTGCCGGGAACAAAATTTGTTATAAACGTATGAGCTAAATGTTTATAATAAAGGTATCACTGACTATACAGTTCATATGGTAACTACCTGCATATTTTGTATGTAGAATGTATTTTGTGTAGACAGTGCTGCTCACGTCATCACACTTAAATTTTATCTGAGACCTGCGTTAAGGACGTCACAACTGTAGTTATACTTTTCTATATTATGAGAATGTATTAGCCTAGTATACATTTTTCTTAATTGTGGCACCTTCATTAACTGAGATACGTTAAGGTGTCATGACAAACACAAATGTCCACACAAAATATACCCTACATAAAAAATACATAATTAGTTACCATAAGAACCATTATATCAGTGATACCACTATTATACATGGTACCTGAGTACTCGGCAGTGCTGTTGTGCGTATATATTGCGTCAACCTGTACTTGCCCCTCTGTCCCTTTCCTCACTGCCCATCTCCTCCTCACCTTTCTCTGCCCATCTCCTCGCCTTCCTTTTCTCTGTCGATTTCCTCTTCCCTCTTTGTCTGCTCATCTACTCCTGCCTCATCTCCCTACCTATCTCTTCCTCCCCCTCCGCCTGTCCATCTGTTCCTCTTTCCTTTCTCTGCCCGGCTCCTCCTCTTCCCTCTCTCTGCCTATTTTCCCTTAGCTATTTCTGTCCATCTCCTCCTCCTCCTGTTTTTACCTGTCTCCTCCTACTCCTTTGCCGTCTGCCCATCTTCTCATCCTCTCACCCAACAGGCTAGTGGGTCTTATCCCTTCGTAATTCCTTTCCAGATTGTAACTAACATATGTACCAAATTTAATTGAAATTGTTCGATAGTTTTAGGATGAGCTTCTTATGCGTGGCTTTGCTTGCATACATACACGTCAAATATATTTCATACACATTTAACATATTTCCCGCGTATTTGAATATTTATTCCACTGTATGTCTAGTGAATTCCGCCGTGCACTTTTATTTGTACGCATCTCAGTCATCAAGACGAAACTCGTGAACTATGTGCTGTACAATATACAGTGTGAGTCATTATTGCCACGTAGAATAATCCCGAAATTATGATAGTAACTGAAACGTTTGTGGGACAAAAGTTGCATGAGACTACGGGGGGCCATAACACGACGTTGGATTTTTGTTGCTAGGTGGGGTCTCGTCAGAGATATGAAGGTCAACTTTGTTTTTTTTATTTCTTTATGGGATGCTGTAGTTTGGTACTTATTTTCTGATAGCGGCTATTGTGATGAATCCAATGACGTGTAACAGTAAGGTCTTTGAAGGTCAAAAAGGTGGCATGAACGTCCACTTACAGAGAGATTTGTCAGAGCATGTGCTTCGGTAAGTGCCGATGTGAATCCACTCAATCCATGATAAGAAGATTGACGCACTGCACTGATACCAATGGTCATCACTTCGAACTCCTTCTGTCACGATAGCCGCTATCAAAAATAAGTACAAACTATGACATCCCATTTAGAAAAACAAAGTTGAGCTAAATATTTCTGTAGTGATGCCACCTAGCAACAAGAAACCAACGTCATATTATGGCCCCCGTTGTCCCATGCAACTTTTGTCCCACAAACTTTTCTTGGTGGCAATAGTTTGTGACTCATCCTGCATACTTTTGCAGATACTTTAAGTGGTATATGTGCCTACTGTCTGCGAAATGTATATCGAATTGAGTTAGCAGCAAAGAACTAAGAAATTTAAACGCTTTGTGTGATGCGATGGTTTTCACGCACTCAGTGTTTATGATATCTCCTGAATTAAGTTCGTACAATGATGTTACCTTTGTGTTACGCTCAGTGGCATACGAGAATGTTGTCTGCAAAATGTGGTAAAGAAGTCATACTTCATGTGACAGTTTTATCGCATGAACAGCGAAAACGTAATAAATACAACTTTTTTGCCTTCTCCACTTTTTAGGTGCTGTCGGCGAGAAAAAGTTTCGTAAATTTTGAATCTGTATGTATAGTTTGTTGCCAAATTGTTTTTGTTCTCCCTATCATATAATGGATGAGTAAAGTACAGGTATTCGCCGCGTCGTGGGCTACACTGCCTTGTCACGATTACCCCCACCTCTTCGTTAGATGTGTTTCTTTAGAAACAGTGTACCAAGTTTGGATGAAATCGGTCTAGTAGTTCCGGAGGAGATGTTGATCATACATACCTACATACTCATGCATATATACATACATACGTACATACATCTATTTTTACACCTATTTTTATAATTTGCGTGGCTTTGAACTATCCACTCATAACAATTTTTTTTCTCAGTTATTTCTAGCTTGCAATAATAGCAAAGTCCGAAACTAGTGAGCCAGGAAATAAATAGCAGCGTTGGTGTTTCACATTAAGAAGAATGTGTTTTCTTCGAAATTAGTAATATCTGCAGATAGGCAACAACTCATAATAAATTGGAACAGTATTCGACTGAAACAACTTCTGCAGTTGCCTTCACAATCTGAAGTGAAAATGTCTAGAAGGGTCAGTGTTTTGCGATAGTACAGTGTTAATTCTGAGTACAGCATTTTCAAAGCGTCTGCGTCATAACACGAGAACGCTACTGTGAGTTTCCCCATAACTGCCTGAGTATGTCCACAGTCTCCATTCTGTTTTCTACCGAAACGTCGATGCTCCTGGCGAGCGGTGATACGTGGTTCGCGAGGCGGCGGGGCTGCAGCCCACCTGGCTCCCGAGTTGAGCAGGTCACATAAATATGGAACGTCAGGCGCAGCGCCCAGCCGATACCGTGGCCCAGCGATGTGGCCCACGGCAGATGTTGCGTCGGAAAGAAAGATGCGCCCCTATACATCAACGAGGGAAGAAAAAACCGTATTACTCTAGGAGGTGATACATATTTATTCTGTTGAGCAGTGGAAAACACGAAAGAGCCTCCTAAAGAGCAAATGGCGTTGCATACTTCTGTTTCGTAAGCTTTGTCATTCGCTTTGTCAAGAAGTTCATTAATATTACGTTTCATTAATTAAACTACTTTAGCATGTGAAATATAATATCACAGTTTTGTCACATTGTCAATATCAGTCTTTTAATTAAGCCACAATATTGCTTACATCCCATCTGCATTTCCATGCACACAGGACAAAATATTCGTCACCCTTTCCAACTATCGCGATAATAAGGTGTAACATTGCATCTAGACTCGATAACGAGCTAAATTCTTAGGTGATTAGATACCACAAAGATTTTTTTGTGATACATTGTGATACATTAAGGTCGGGTGACGTTGCCGGCACTTGAAGCGCGACAGGGTAACTGGTAATTGCGTGTTCGTGAAATAGAGTACCCATGCACCCATAGTCCTATGAACACAGCTGTTAAAATATTGAGAGTGTCTACAGAATACATCGCCATGTAGATGTGAAAGAAAGGACAACATTTGATGAGTGATCAAGTTGAAATAAACATTCCGGTTCATGTTTATAACTACCTGAGTGAGTGGCGCCAAGCCACGATATTAAATCACTGTCACAACACCACAGAACCGCCTCTTGCCAAAGCTAAACGCACCACACATTGTGGATTAAACGTCTCATTGAACCGTCGGTACATATGACGCATTTTGTAATTTGAAAAAGGGAAAAGTCCACCCCGTGGGACCACACTGCATAACTCCAGTCAGCTATTTTCTATTCTTTGTGTTGTTTCACCCACTGAAGACACGCAGTCCTATGTGCCGCGGTGAGTAATGGCCTTTTTACAAGTTACGATAGTCCAAATGTCTATTGTATGCAGTTAGTTTCGCCATATTCTCTCGGTAACTGGTTCAAATGAACCTGCATTTACTGAAGCTGGTTGGCCAGTTTCAAATCGTTGAAATTGACAAGGGCTGAAAGTCGTCAGCAATTTTTGTTAATTAGGACCATTTTCCGGTCATTGCTCTTCTACCTTGTTACATCGCCTCGAGTGGTTGTTTGCGGACAGGTTGGTCTCTTCACATCGATTCACCAACAAAAATTGGGTAACTTCACGCAAGGAGTGCACATCAGCACGTCAAAACTCAATAGCTCCTTTCTCTCATTATTCCACATTTCCACATTCACCAGTCTTACTGCGTTGATTCCATATTACCAAGTGGCTAATGTGTAACCAACTGGCCCGCAACTCTCATTCCACTGCCGTGTCTTACAGAGGGCGGCCAAAAATATGGAAAAACCAACAACATAATAAATTATAATGCTTAAACCTTTAACTGCCGTGGACGAGCTCCTTCCATATCTCGGTCAAAGTAAATAAATAGATAAATAAATTAAATGAAAATAAAAAACGTTTAGAGTATTTACCATATGACCCACTTACCTTTTCTATGTGCTACTATTTGCAGAAATTCTCGTTTCGTTATCTCGAATCGTTTATGAAATATGACCAATGTTAGAACCACATGATTCGCAATGCACGAAGACGGGAATGGGGACCTCGCGTGACAGTCTGTCGCATATCAAAATCAGTACTCGACCACGAGATGATACATCATCCAGCTTTTAGTTTTAAATAAGATTTCGATATCTTACCTACATTTCATGTATGAGCTACACTCTACCGTAGGCTAAGATAGCACAGTGCGTTTTTATCTCTGTCAAGTCTTTAAAATTTCACCCGGTGCTTTTCACAATTTGATACAGCACAGTAACTATGACTAATAATTAAAAGAAACTCATTTCTTTATCGACGTAAGATGTCAGACTGGAAGAACAAAAATCAATTCTTTCACGTAACAGTTCCCTTAAAATCAGATGATAAGTGTTTCATAGCTGCTGGAACGCCCACCCTAAGCACAGGTAGCAGCATTTATCGAGCAGTACAGCCATAACGAAGCCACGCTCAGTGAGTAGGAAAGCAAAGATCATGTCTGTAGCATGGAAAGAGCTAATACAGTGTAGGAAGACCGTTGGGAAACAGGACGGCTCCCGGTCGTCTCGGAATGGGTAAATGCAGATCCTGGATGAGTTTCAGAGTAAACGTATACCATTCTTCCTGCAAAATAGTGGCAAGTTCCGGTAAGGAAGGTAGAGGTGGGTAACGATCAAGCACCCTCTCTCCGAAGTGGAAAACGAAGTCTCAGGAATATTGAGATCCGGTGACTGTGGTGGCCATGAGATATGCTACAGTTTATCCTCTTGCTCACAAAACCAGTTCTAGACAACACAAGCTTCTTGATTAGCGACCCTGTCGTCTTGGAACACAGCCTCAAAACTGTTGGCGAGTAATCATTTTACCATGGGAAGGACCTGACCAGCGAAAATGCTAACATAATCTCTGTCAATAATGCAACTTTGGAGAATTACCATGCGGCCCATGGAATATCAGAATATGGTTGCCCAAATTGTCCCCAAATTACCCCCACCATTTTCTATGTTCTGCTCTTAGGGCCTAAACTCGGCCATAAGTTGGAAACTAAACTGATCCGACCCAGTAACTTTTCTCCATTGCTCCACAGTCTATATTTTATTGTATCGGCTCCACTTTTTTTCTTTTGAACGCACTCGCATAATCGATTTACGGTTTTGTAATTCCAGCTAGCCCTCCCATTCTCACATGCTTCTGTAGCTCCTCTCATTTTGTTTTGATGCTGCTAGGATTCGCAAATGCCACATTCAGTCCTGCGGTGACTTTTTCAGCTCTTGTTCTCTCATTTATTTTTCGTCACAGTCCTCGCCTTCCTCGGTTTGCAACCCCCCCCCCCCCATACGTGCACAGTTGCCCTTCATGTCCAAATACAACAGCGCAGCCTCCAAGCTTGGCTAGCATCTGCATATGTTCAAACTTTCGTTTCTCGTAGTGATTCCATATTTTGGCCCAACAGTGGTAAACAACATATCAGTGACACTGGGAAGACCTCAAACATCAGGTAGGAATATCCTTCACTCAGTACGAATATGGAACAGACAACTGATATGTTTATCGACAGTCACGGCCGGCCGGTTAGCTAGGTTTAAGTAGTTCTAAGTTCTAGGGGACTAATGACTCAGATATTAAGTCCCATAGTGCTCAGAGCCATTTGAACCATTTTTTTGACAGTCACGAAAAGAAATACTTCAAACTAAAAAAAAAATCTTGCACAAATATCATAATACAGATTTTGAAACTATCTGATTTACTTGGCGCTACATTTAGTTGTGGAATGCTTGTAAACAAGTAACATATTTTAGATTTTGAGTATATCTGCTTTACCGTAGTTCTAGAGTTCCTCGTCGAATAGTTATATGTAGGTAGCAGATTGTATAAGGACTCCGCAAATCAGATGAATTCATCAACGGAATCTCTTCGCTCAAATGAGTCACACCTACTCAGTAATAATGCAGTTAGAGTGTTTTGAATGACATGAGCAGTCTTTTTGTCCAGGCAAGTATGCTGAATAAAGCTTTATGTGTACAATGGAAAGTTAACATATAGACGTTGGTGGTACTGAAAGTAAATAACATTGCAGGTGGTATGTTCTTTGGTATTAATTTGATGCCAAAGTTGAAACAACTGAAACTTTGGCATAATTCTGCATGTGACGCTAGCATCATCTGCGAGAGCACTTCCCCCAGCCTTGACCGTCTGAAGTAGGCAGACCGACTACTGACGTTTATATCGTCCTTCGTCACCCACTTATTTTATATGTGCTTAAGAACATTGGAAGTATGCCGTTGGTACAACTGAATTAGAATCTCTGAGAGTTCATTCAGCCGTTTAAATTGTTATGGTGTCTCTTTTGCTTACTTCGCCACTTCTCTTTAGTGAAGTTTGGATCTTCTCTTAAATATATTTATTGCCTCCAAGTGAGTTCGAATGTAGGCAAACTGTTGGCGCTCGCATGGTGGGTGCATCCGTAACGAAGGTAGCCGAAGTGTTTGTTGGAGGTACCGCATCGAAGATTTATACCACACGAAGGAAGAGCCGGAAAATATCCAAAAAATGGTTCAAATGGCTCTGAGCACTATGGGACTTAAAATCTGAGGTCATCAGTCCCCTAGAACTTAGAACTACTTAAACCTAACTAACCTAATGACATCACACACATCCATGCCCGAGGTAGGATTCGAACCTGCGACCGTAGCGGTCGCGCGGTTCCAGACTGAAGCGCCTAGAACCGCTCGGCCACACTGGTCGGCGAAAATATCCACCAAGTCACATCACGGACTCAAATTTGTGTTGAGTGATAATGGCAGAGAGTCACTGAAGAAGACTGCGACGAAAAATAAGAGGACGACATCTGAAAAAGTCACTGCAGAACTGAATGTGGCATTCGCGAATCCTGTCAGCGCCAAAACAAATCGAAAGACTACACATGAAGCATTTGTATAATTGATTCCCCTGGATGGGCAACGAATCGACCTTCTTCAGTGCGGACGCACAAGTACATCCGACTTCCTGATGGAATCTCTGAGTAGCAAGCGTAGAGGATGTGGGCAGGGGCTGCGGATAGATGGCGCAAGATGGGAGTGTGGGTCGACCGGAAGGCGTGCCGAGGTGGTCGGCACAACGGCGGCAAACACTGTGTTCCGAGTACCTCAGCGGTTAGCGCAATGCCTTGTAACGACAGAATTTACGTCATCTCTAATCTGCGGTCCTCGTTACGTAATAGTGGCCCGTCGCCTTTCCAGATCACATAGCATACATATGCACGGCTTTCCTATGTTCTTCATCGAATGTGGAGGAATCGCGGTGTTTGGAAATTGAATACAGCACATCTCAGGGAATCTGAGTGCAAACGTTTAATCTAAGACACTCGGCACATGTGTGAGCGACACCTCCCAAAATATCCGACGGCCTTGCAAAGGTGGCTGGAACGCTATGAGCCTGCATTGCGCCGCCTGTTGATTGCATATGGAAAGGAGCAGATGATGTGGAGGCGCCATGCGACGGAATTTTATTTCACGATGCTCCGCGAACTTTCTCTACAAGTGCCTTCACTGGATCGGAGTGCTGCTATAAAACGAGCGCGTGCCCAAATAATTTCCATAACGCAAACCCGTCTTGACAGTGTCGCAGTCCGCGCAAGGGCCTTCGAACAACGTGGCCGCAGAACCTTAATATAGACGGTCGTACTGCCAGATGGTTGCCATCAAGTAGGCATTGCCGGTCACCTCTGTGAAGAATCGGAGCACAAGGAGGCAGCCTTACATGATGTCGCACGAACGCTATCCGTGTGCCTCGACGCGACGGCCGAGCGAGAGGTAACGGGGAAGTCACAGATGACGGCGTAATAGAAGCTCTCGATAAGGGAGCGTCGATCAAGTCACCGAAGCCCGACGAATTATCACACAATTAAAGATCTCATGATTGTGCGATGGACTGCCACGTGCCGAGAATTAAATCTGTGGAAGGAATGATCATCCCCATCCACAAAACATCCGGGGGTACACGGATAAAGGCCTACAAGCCACTGACCCTTCTTAATTACAAGACCTACACCAGGATACTTGCAGCACGTTTTAAACGTGTAGTGCTCCAAGTGATATCACTTGAGCAAACCCAAGTAGGAGTGGACAGCAATACACAAACAGCACTCAGCGGCTATCGCGATGTTATGGCACTGGAAACAACATGTCGCCTCCGGGCTGCACTGGTATCGGCAGATTTCGATCGCGCCTTTGATACGTAAGCCACGCCTGTCTTGTGATGAGGCAAATGAAGATTCGACAGAGATCTGTCACCGTCCTTACGCGACTACTCCACGGCGCCTCATCCAGGGTGCTCATCGATGGACGCTTCGTGGGGCCCATCAGCATCTCGCGATCGGTCAGACGAGGGCGCCCGCTGTCTACGATATTTATGCCATCGCCATTGAGCTGCTGCTCTGCGGGCTCCGGAGCCGACTCCAAGGAATGACGATAAGGCACCACAAGTCTATATGCAGAACATACACGGACGACTTGGTGTTTTTAGCACTGCAAAGTCGGGAGCGATGAACATCGGCTGAGGACTCCCGACGGGACACTTAGCAGCCTTACAGCCGATAGACAGGATGAAATGCCTGGGAATTATCTTCACCACAGACGGTCGACACATGGTGGAACTCAGCTACAGACATCTACTGCAAACAATTCGTACAAGGGTTCGAAGTAATAAGTTAAGGGCTCTGGACGTGATACAACGGGTCACCTTTGCCAACATTTGCCTAGGTTCTCGCATCCCTCACCTGACCCAAGTTCTCCCTACGCCGGTGGTGGTGGCACGCCGAATCCTAGCGGCACTAGAAAATTTTGTGAGCACAGGACTGCTTTTTTAAGGACGGATACAAAACCCTCACTCTTCCTTGTAGTCGTGGATCTAGTCCACGTCCGCGATCGAGCAGTCGCTATTTACGTATGCGCAATGGTAAAGATGGCACGACACCAGACAAGTCTAACGGGCACCTTGATAGACGAACTGGCACCGTCTTCTCGCCTGGCACTGCAGCGGTGGCTCACATCTCACCATCGCTTGCCCACATACGATCTTCCTTGTGGAACACAGTTAACTACATATGGCATATGGAACTACCAACTACCAGGATGGCAACGGCACGTAATATACATCGCACCTTGACTAATTTAATTACTGCATATAAGTATTCTTAACAAGAAAGAACCAGGGCAGTGGAGAGGATTCGCCACCATACGTGAAAACTTACGTAGCACCAACGCGAGGTACAGCCGGTCTGGCGAGGAACGCGCCCAAGACGGGGGACATGATCGGTTTCTGTTTTTTACTGAACAAAGCAGTTCATGTTTATTATTGTTACACCATTTATGTAAAAATGTAATGCTGAAAAAGTTCACTTATTTACGATTCCCAGAAATATTTTATTTTGTAAAGAACATCGTCTTATTTCCACACAATATAAATTTTTACTTGCTTAAAAAAAAGTCTTTGGAGCACTTTCTCGTGAAATCCAAAGCAGGAGATCCCGGTTTCGAATCCCTGTCTGGTGCACATTTATACTCCTCGCTGCTGCTTCTGCTTAATGTACCGGTGCAGCTGACATCAATAACCCCATCACTTTCCTTTCTTTCCTCCCTTTTCCACTTCCAGTTAATATACAATGTACGTAAATATAAAAATCAGAAAATAGTTAAAACTAAAGACGAATAATGGTGTAGGCTCTGTTTTATTCCGTGTTCTCTGGCTTAAATCTTCTACATTTTCTTCTGTGGCGATAACCTAAGTAGCACGTTTGTTGTACTCTGCCGATGAACGTGGAAGAACTGGCAGCGTACTTCCACGCCGTTCTTGTAACTGTGGAAGCAGCTATATGGCGAAGATGTCAGAGAACCACGATCCAGTGAGTCGTTAAATATTTGGTGATGCAGGAAGGTCGCCATGAGCACCTGCTCAGAATACTGGTTTTTGAAAGATGCTGTCAATGATTGTGTATTTGCAATCTGCAACCAGTCGCTCTTACTAAATGGAATATATAGTGCATGTACAGATTGATAAGTGACTTCCATCCTACGAGATAGTTGATTTTAACCAATCATTACATTTCATGAACTTTTCTGACACTTATAACCAATAACTACTACGACTCTTGTTAAAAAACCTGCAGTTATAGCGTATGTGTCTTTTAAGAAAGTTTGTACTGCAGCACTATTGGGTTGATCAAAATTTAAAAAAAAAATTGATATAACCTAGACCAAGTCTCGAGCATTCTGATGCCAAACTATCCACCGTACGAACTAGGCAGCACAGATTCACTGTAGCGAATAAAGATTCTCGTCGTACTGATGAGAACAGTGTGGCAAAATGCGCTAATTTGACGTCCATATTCTACTGCAAATAGGCACAGAGTGAAATTTTGTTAGACGTTTCTGTACCATTATTATGTAAGGAAACGCGCTGTTGCATCCCGGAGCGACATTTTGTGAAATGTGCTATTTGCGTCCAATAATAAGACAGGAAGGAGCAGGGCCATAATTATCAAACGTACACAGCTTGTGCTAAACAATGTTTATTACCTTTCACAGTTTAATACAATAAAACAGATAAATTTAACAACCTCACTGGATCACAAGAAAATTTTTACTTTAACTCCTGTTAAAATGTGCATAGTAAATGCATGAAACATTAACAAAGTTTTTGTTGGTGTAAGTACTTAATAAAATCAAAACTCACCAAACTCTGAACGTGCAAGACTATCCTGTACAATGACTTCTCTTTTGTAATATAAATTTATACCAAGGTATAACATTAAGGCAAGGCATAACATAAGGCACACAAGTAATAATAACAGCAACTTCTAAAATCTCAACGCTCGGCAATGAAGAAGCTGGGCACATTAGCTTCTAACTAAGGAATAATCCAGTTGATGCCAGTACAGAGAAGCACTAATTAAAGTAACAAACAATTAGTATAAAACAGCGCCTCAGCGTCTAAACATTCCCTGAGAACAAACGCACATGAAATCCTCCTTTATAAAAATTAAATTTCACGACTAATACTCAAGTACAAATATAATATACAAATTACTGATAAGAGAATATAGAATTAATAAGGTGGAGCCTCCAGCGATATGATTGGGCAGTAGTCTCAGAGAGATAGCGAGTTTTACAGATTTAAATTCATATTTCGAACGAAAGGTGCATTCGCCAAGGCGGCGAAGGAACGAGCTACAAAGCTTAACGACCTAGCACAGCCAGGAACAAAGAGAACAGCAATACTCAACTTAATGATGATATCGAGACAGAAGGCCAGCAGCATGGAGCCCGGTCTCACTAATCACAGTTCAAATGGTTTAAATGGCTCTGAGCACTATGGGACTTAACTACTGAGGTCATCAGTCCCCTAGAACTTAGAACTACTTAAAACTAACTAACCTAAAGACATCACACACATCCATGCCCCAGGCAGGATTCGAACCTGCGACCGTAGCAGTCGCGCGGCTCCAGAGTGTAGCGCCTAGAACACCTCGGCCACCCCGGCCGGCAATCACAGCTCCACTGGCAACGGCCAAGTCGTCAAGCCCCGGTGCCACGTCCCACCGTACCGGAGGAAACATACTGCGCTCCGCCCAGCTGAAACATAAATCAACTACAACAGCACACTTGCAATTGCACATTCACATTACATAAAAGAATAAAATATAACATTGAAACAGCAAAGCTCGCAATTTTGTTTTTTAACTCAACACTTAAGAATTCATTTAAACATTACAATACACCCGTAGATAAATTGTTCCTTGAAACGTGATAGTAACAGCTGAGTATTATTTCAAACGGGCAAAAGCCCATCAGAACTGCTCTTTCGTGGAATCTGATGTAATTATACGAGACAGCATAGTATTTCGTTGCCCGTATATTAAGGTGCAAATTTTGGTACTTAATCAGCAAGGTTACAACAACTTTATATATATAATCACTCAATAATTAGCAGCTCACCGGGCTTCCTTACATATATCTTCAGATCCTTCATCAAGTGGTAGGAAACTAAGATGGTAAGCCTAAGCCCCGTTATCATACCAAGTGTGACATAACTTTGACATATCAGCCTCGTCACCAAATTCACCCTGAAGACAACATTAGTTAATCACTAACATATAAAGATAAGCACACAACTGCACCTGTCTCAATCCAACACACACCACTTACCCAGGCGAACGATTAGTGCCAGGCGACGTTCCAGCTTCTTCTCAACATGTACTGCGTGGCGAGAAAAGCCATACACGACGACTCGTGTCGGAACCCAAACCTTTCCGCCATCTCTGGCTGCAGCACTCCAGTACATCTACATCTACATATATACTCCGCAATCCACCATACGGTGCGTGGCGTAGGGTACCTCGTACCACAACTAACATCTTCTCTCCCTGTTCCACTCCCAAACAGGACGAGGGAAAAATCACTGCCTATATGCCTCTGTACGAGCTCTAATCTCTCTTATCTTTGTGGTCTTTCCGCGAAATGTAAGTTGGCGGCAGTAAAATTGTACTGCAGTCAGCCTCAAATGCTGGTTCTCTCAATTTCCTCAGTAGCGATTCACGAAAAGAACGCCTCCTTTCCTATAGAGACTCCCACCCGAGTTCCTGAAGCATTTCCGTAACACTCGCGTGATGATCAAACCTACCAGTAACAAATCTAGCAGCCCGTCTCTAAATTACTTCTATGTCCTCCCTCAATCCTACCTGATAGGGATCCCAAACGCTCGAGGAGTGCTCAAGAATAGGTCGTATTAGTGTTTTATAAGCGGTCTCCTTTACAGATGAACCACTTCTTTCTATAATTCTACCAATGAACCGAAGACGACTATCTGTCTTCCCCACAACTGCCATTACATGCCTGTCCCACTTCATATCGCTGTGCAGTGTTACGCCCAAATATTTAATCGACGTGACTGTGTCAAGCGCTACACTACTAAAGGAGTATTCAAACATTACGGGATTCTTTTTCCTATTCATCTGCATTAATTTACATACCACGCACAGTGAGCGTGCACACCAAGTAATGGCCAACCTCACAACCTCGTTGTAACCAGAACCGACAGATCACGCAGTCAGGATTGCTGCCTCGACGCTGCAGACTTAAATAGCCGAACCCGCGATGAACAACTGATTCGCGGACGGCCAAAGTGAAATCGACGGCAAAGATGACACTACAAGAAAGAGGTATTGGCGCCAGCCGCCCGACGTATCTTTTTTTCACAATATACAATGAGGTGACAAAATTCATTGGGCTCCTCCTAATTTGGTGTCGGATCTCCATTTGTCCCGCGGAGTGCAGCAGCTCCACGTGGCATGTACTCAGCAGGTCGTTGGAAGTCCCCAGCAGAGATATTGATGCATGATGCCTCTAGAGACCTCCTTAATTGCGAAAATGTTGCCGTTTTAGTAATTTGCGCATGAACTGTCCTCTCGATTATGTACCGTAAATTTTCGATATCTGGGTGGCCTAATAATTCGCTCAACATGTCCAGAATGCTATTCAAACCAGTCACGTACAACTGTGGCCCAGTGCAGAGGCGCACTGTCATCCAGAAGAATTCATCGTTGATTGGGAACATGACGTCCATGAACAGCTGAAAATGTTCAAAAATGGCTCTGAGCACTATGCGACTTAACGTCTGAGGTCATCAGTCGCCTAGGACTTAGAACTAATTAAGCCTAACTAACCTAAGGACATCACACACATCCATTCCAGAGGCAGGATTCGAACCTGCGACCGTAGCGGTCGCTCGGTTCCAGACTGAAGCGCCTAGAACCGCACGGCCACTCCGGCCGCCCTGAAAATGTTCTCCAAGTAGCCGAACATCGACAGGACTCAGTGCATTCCATGTAAACACAGCCCACCATCAGCTTCACATCTCGGGTCCATGGCTTCGTGGTGTCTGGACCACACTCTAACCCTACCATCAGTTCTTACTAACTGAAATCGGGAGTCATCTGGCCAGGCCACGGTTTTCCAGTTGTCTAGGGTAGAGCCGACACAATCACGGGCCCAGGAGAGGAGCTGCAGGCGATGTTACGCTATTAGCAAAGGTACTCGCATCGGTCGTCTGCTGGTCTATCTGAAAGAACCCGCGATCACACAAACGCCCAAAACGGACTTGAAATGTCGTGGAATTTGATTCATGTCTGTGAGGCTACTTGTTTTGGTATACGTCTGCGGCCTCTAGATAGTGTCCATCCACTTGGCCGTACACAAACACCATCTCGGCCTGTTTCTGACATGAACGCCGGACCACTCTGCTGCTTACAGTACCCTGCGATAGTCACGCAGACTGCAACAGACAAGAAAAAAAGGCACGTGGTCAGAGGAACTGTCATTCGCCAGCACTATCTAATGTGGCAGCGATGCATCTCCGGACACATGTTAGTAGGACTTTTCTTCCTCCATTTCCAGTCACGAATTGTACTGCAGTTTCTCGCTATTAATGTTCTCCCTGTTTATGGACTAGCTGAGTACTCAGAAGAAGTCGAAAAATAAATGACTCTTAATAGGACTGAGAGAGCATGAAGCAAAGTCAAAACAACTTCCGTTGAAATTGAAAGCAAGGGCGTTAGCATTAAGAGTGCAAAGGAAATTCACCTTTTAAATGCTGAGGAGAGGGCGGACAGATGTAAGGGTTACACTGAACGCAACTGGAGGGAGAGGGACTTTTCTGACGGCCTGATAGAGAAACATGAGTCGGTGGGGAAAAGATGGGGGATCCAGTGTTGGAATCAGAATGTAGAGGAGCTTTGGAAGACTTAAAATCAAGTGAGGCAGAAGGACTGGATAAAATTCCGTCGGAACTTTCATAATCGCTGGCGTATGAGGGAAGAAAACGATTATTCACGTCATTGTGTAGAATGTATGTGATTGTTAACATACCAATAGACTTTCCGAAAAAGATCATCTACTCAATTCCTAAGACTCGAAGAGCCCACAAGCTCGAGACTCACCGCACAAACAGCTTACGGTAACAGCTCATTATTCAAGCTGTTCTCAAGAATCGTAGACAGAATAGTGGAAAAGAAAACTGAGATTCTGTTCGATGACGATGAGTTTGAATTTAGGGAGGTAAGGGTACCATAGAAGCAGTTCCGATGTTGCGGTTGAGAATGGAAGCAAGACTGAAGAAAAATAAAAATACGTTCATAGGATTTGTCGATCTGGAAAAAGCGTTCGACAATGTAAGATGGTGCACGATGTTCTACATTATGAGAAAAATAGGGGTAAGCTATATGGTAAGGCGGGTGATATACTTCTGTACAAGAGCCAAAAGGGAGCAGTAAGAATGGAAGACCAAGAACTAGGTGCTCGGATTAAACAAGGGTGTAAGACAGGGATGTAGTCTTTCGCTCCTCCTAGTCAGTCTGTACATCAAAGGAACAACGAAAGAAATAAGAGAAAGGTTCAAGAAGGGGATTAAAATTCAAGGTGAAAGAATATCCACGACATTGCTATTCCTAGTGTTAGCGAAGAAGAATTTGTTGAATGGAATGAAAAGGTTGATGAGTACAGAATATGGATTGAGAATAAATCGAGGATAAATGAAAATAATGGGAAGTATCTCGAAATGGAAACAGTGAGAACCTTACCATTAGAATTGGCGATCAGAAGTAGATGAAGTTAAAGAATTCTGCTACCAAAGCAGCGTAATAGCCTATGATGGACGGAACAAGACGGATGGATATAAGATGCAGTCTAGCATAGACAGAAAGGGGCATTCTTGGAGAAGAGAAGTCTACTAATATCAAACATAGGCCTTAATTTGGAGACGAAATTTCCGAGAATATAAGTTTTGAACAGAGCATTGACTTGGACTGTGGAAAAATCTGAACAGAAGAGAATCGACGAGTTTGAGATGTGATGCTACAGAAGAATGTTGAAAATTACGTGGACTGATATGATAAGGAATGAGATGATGCTCTATAGAATCGACGAGGAAATGAATATATGGAAAATGGTGACAAGAAGAAGAGAGACAACGACAGGACATCTGTTAAGACATTGCAGAATAATTACCATGGTAATAGACAGAGTAATAGAGAGTAAAAACTACAGAGGAAGGCGGAGATTTAGATACGTCCAGCTAATAATTGAGGATGTTGGTTGCAAGTGCTATTCTGAGATGAAAAAGTTAGCACAGGAAAGGAATTCGTGGTGGGCTGCATCAAACCAGTCAGAAGACTGATGACACAGAAGCAAAATTATTGCTGATGATGGGATAAACTCGAACACAGTCATATATTAAATAATTTCTTCGTAGTTGGAATGACTTGATCTGGTAGTTGTAATACTTCGTCTTCAAATTTCTGATCTGTTAGAATTCACATGATCTTCTTCCCAAATGGTTCAAATGGCTCTAAGCACTATGGGACTAACAGCTGAGGTCATCAGTCCCGTAAACTTAGAACTACTTAAACATAACTAACCTAAGGACACCACACACATCCATGCCCGAGGCAGGATTTGAACCTACGACCGTAGTAGCCGCGTGGTTCCGGACTGAAGCGCCTAGAACCGCTTGGTCACCACGGCCGGCGGTTTTCTTCTCGGGTTAGGTCGTGAAAATCGGGCGAGTTGTCTTGTCTAGGTTTGTGCCCATTCCTCACTAGTCCTAGGGATCATATCACAATAATTGTTCGAGATACCCTATATTTGTGCCACGGTTTGTAGTGTACATTTCCGACATTTTGAAGCGGGATTTGATTTTCCCGAATAAAGTGTATTTTTTTCAATATGTTGCTGGCATTGTCTTCTGTCTTGTGCGTTATATATTTTTCTCTGGCTTAATTGCGAACATGTCCGGTTAGGGTGCTCGCAGCGATCTTTGCAGGTATGTGTTCTGTAAGGTTTGAAGTGACTTAATGTATAATCCATACATAGTGTTCCACGCACGTATCCATCCAGAATACTTGGCATTACTGCAGCTTTGTGTACACTATCGGATATCTAAATTATTAATCATGAGGTTCTAGTCCGATATTTATCAGTTTTTATGAAGTTTGTTACGTAAGTATTAAACGTCCCAGTTTCGTCACATTTAGAACGGAAGTCCATGGTCAACGTTAATTTGAAGTGAGACCTCCACGGGCACCATTACACAGTTGTAATGGTTGTGACTCGGAGGCAGGCTCAGATTGTCATAATCAGCAACTTCTTACTGGTGTGAAAGCACATAAATTTTATCATCCCACTGCTGATTTACTAAGCTAGTTGGAGAATTTGGATCTCTAAAACCCTCACCTTTCTGTGATCGTATTCGCCGCAAACAGAAACGAGACTTACCGCTGCCGCTCAGTGTATGTGTGGCATGTGGTATGGTGCCAGCAGTAAACGAGTCGTGCCATTTCGCGGTCTCAACCCAGCTCCAAGAAATCTGTTCCCGGCGGTTAGTGGTGTCACTCTCCCTGCAGCCTCATTCAGGATTTCAAAAGATATCCTCAATATTTGTCACTGTTTTCATTGCGATGCCCTTTATACTGTAAACATCAGTACCCACTTTTTCTCCAGTGGTTCATGAGTTCATATCAGTCCAGCAGTTCAGTAATTACTTACCATCTTAGTGACAAAACGTACGTATGGTGGTATTGTCGTCCGAAAGGTATATGGACTGTTGATAACCAAAAAAAATGCTCATTAAAAGTTAGTTGACAATGTAGAAGACTGTGCCAGGTCTGAAAAAGTACATCCTACCGACACTCGAAGGGGAAGTTTAATGATAACGAGACAGACGCAAAAAGGTAAGAAAATTTGCTACTTCAAATCTTATCGACATAAGTGTGAATACGTTCGTTGCCCTATGAGACAAGAAGCCCAGTGCCTTCGTGGAAAAATGTCTGCGGTTGCCTACGAAACCATGATTGTAAGCAGGCGCGCGCACGCCTTCGACCGAAACAAATCCAAGGCCACAAACCTTTGTCTTCAGAGATCCAAAAAAATGTAAATCACATATGGGGAGATCGGGCCACTATGGAGAATGTGCAAGAGCTTCCCGATGAAATTTCTTTAACGCAGTCGAAAACACCTTGGCAACATGTGGGCGGGCATTATCCTGCGACATAATGATGCCGTACGTCAACAACTCCGGACGTTTGCAGTTGATGTCGAGCTTCAGTTTTTACGAAGTGTCCACGTATCGCTGTACGTTAACTGTGGCGCCGTCCGCCAGCAAGTCAGTAAGCAGTGGGCCCTTGCAGTCAGTCATCACGACCTTCCCGGAGCTGGCCTACCTGTTGTTTCGACTTCACTGCAGAAGTTTCTCTGTGAAGTCCTTATGCATCCTCCATACAGTCCCGGCGTCTCCCTATGCGAGTTTAATGTTTTTGGAGTCCAGGAGAGAGGCATTCGCGTCCGTAGATTTGTTTCGGACGAAGAGTGGCACATCTGGGTACAAACTTGATCCCGTTGGCAACCGAAAATATTTTTCCATGAAGGCTGACTTGTCTCACAGGTGGATAAATATATTAATAATTATGTTGAATACTTTTGAAATGACAAACAATTTACCTATTTGTTTGTGCTACCGGAAAATTTTCAATGCACGAAAATAGTGTTGCGATGATGAAATTAGTTGGGCACAAGCATGTTGCTGCCTCGCGCTGGTAATTAGATGCGCAGGGTAGCTGGCCGCGTCATCGCCTCTTTCCTGTTTGCTCCTCCCACCTTTCCAGACGCCCCTAGGCTGCCACCGCTGCCTCACGTACGATACTGCGACGGCGCTCTAAATTCGTTACCACGTGGTTGACGTCACTATGTGGCGACGTGATACCCGCAGGAAGAATACCACAGCGATGTATTCACGCTCGTAGCCCTCCTTAAAGCAAATAGGTTTCCACCATTTCCATTTAGTATTACAGTGGTTCTGCAATTTCACGACTGAAAAACTCTAAAATGTCCCGTGCAGCTATACAGAACTGACGTAAAAACGAAAGAAAATTCAATAGTTACATGCACAGAAAAAAAAAAAACTGCTTGTGACGAGGCCATTACGATCTTCATATGAAAGGTCATGGTAGTTTAGAAGTTGGTCACTGGGTTTTCTAGTCTAATGAAACTAAGTAATGCTCATAGTACAGGTTTATACGCACACATCAAATTGGATGAAAAGAAGATGAAAAGATTAAAGTACGTACAGGAGGAGGAAATCGGGATTCTTGTGGGTTCAAAATGGTTCAAATGGTTCTGAGCACTATGGGACTTAAATTCTGAGGTCAGCAGTCCCCTAGAACTACTTAAACCAAACTAACCTAAGGTCATCACTCACATCCATGCCCGAGGCAGGATTCGAACCTGCGACAGTAGCGGTCGCGCGGTTCCAGGCTGTAGCGCCTAGAACCGCTCGGCCACCCTGGAAGGCCGATACTTTTGGGGGAGAACTGCATTAGTGTGGACAGGCGCGAAAAGATAGAATGGTTGCAAAATAGTGGAGGGAGGAAAGACACGAATATTTGAACTGGTTGTATCCAACTCACTGGAAAGGAAAAGAGTTTATCGTTTAAACGTACACTGTAGAATATGCTTACGGAAGGTCAAAACCAAACTGCATCGAGTACTACGCAGACGTTCAAGGAAATCAAGAAAAGGTACAATACGGAGAAGTGAGGTTACAAATTGGGTGGAGCATTTAACAGCATAATCATACAAACTATCATTGCATCACTGGTATAGAAAAGACTGGTTCTAAATAACCTTGGATAATTCCATAGCTGTCACCGAAAAAAAAGAGTGTACGAATTTAAATAATGAGATGGGACATTATAAGAACATAAAGATGACATCGGTATATAAAATCAGCGAACTGTGAGAGGATACAAATTCTGCATCAATGGGATGGAGACGTAAATAAACTGAAAACTATACTGTCGGAAGGTCTGCACATTCAATTTTGTTTCTACAGAATATGTATAAATCGTGTAGAAATCACTAATCATTTTAGAAGGAGCTGTTATGGAAAAAACAGCTTTAAGCTATATTTTAGAACACCTCGGCAGTCAGTCTGACATTTTATTTCCATTAGTAAGGTTCAAACCGTTTTGTAGCTGCATGTTTGACCGCTTTATTGTCCTAAAGTTAGATATTTAAATGGTAATGCAAATCGTTTTTCCTTCTAGTGCTTTACTGAATGTTTCTGTTACTCTCAAACTCAGATAAATTGTTGACAACAAATTTAATAACTGAATAAATATACTGTTTGCCTTCGGATAATATTCTCAGCTGCTCAGACAGATGAATTACGGAGTGAACCACAGGCACATAATTGTAATTCCTTTCTTTTTGTACAGTGGATACTTTTTGCCTAATTGTGACGTTACCCCAGAATATTAACCCATAAAATATCAGAGAATGAAAATATGCAAAATATATTAACTTGATTTCCACATCACCATATATAGCAATTATTCAGATGGAAAAAGTAACTGAACCTGAACGTTTCTGGAGGTCTGCTAATTGCCTTTTCTATTTTAAGATATCATCAGTATTTGCACTAACAACTTAAAATTTTCTGTCCTGTTTCTTATATATCGTTGGTGTAATAGGTTAATTGGAGGTAGGATATTTTTGACGTTACAAAACTGGATAATCTGTGTTTTTCACAGTTTGACTCAGGACAATTTATGCGAAACCAATCAATAAGTTTTTCAATAACATCATTTATTATTTTTTTTGTCGATACTTCTTTGTTCAGCCCTACAACAACGCTTGCATCGTCTACACACAGGACTAATTCTGCCTCAAGATTCAAATTAAATGTTATATCATTAAGATAAGGCAAGAAGAGTAGAGGTCCAAGGGCCGACCTTCCCGGGACTCCAGTCGCAGTTTCTCCCCATACTGATGACGTCGCGTCTCTCCTTGTACTAGACATTCAGCTTAGCGTAATTTTCTGCATTCTCTTTATTAAATAAGAACTTACCCAGACATGTGCTGAATTACATACCCTACAAAAACTGAAGTTTTCTAATTGGATATTGTGACTGACAGAGTCAAAAAAATGTTCAAATGTGTGTGAAATCTTATGGGACTGAACCGCTAAGGTCATCGGTCCCTAGGCTTACACACTACTTAACCTAATTATCCTAAGGACAAACACACACACCCATGCCCAAGGGAAGACTCGAAGCTCCGCCGGGACCAGCCCCAGAGTCCAGGACCGCAGCGCCTGAGACCGCTCGGCTAATCCCGCCCGGCCGATAGAGTCAAATGCCTTCGATAAGTCACAGAAGAATCCAACTTGTGGGACTATAATACAGGGTGATTCAAAAAGAATACCACAACTTTAGGAATTTAAAACTCTGCAACGACAAAAGGCAGAGCTAAGCACTATCTGTCGGCGAATTAAGGGAGCTATAAAGTTTCATTTAGTTGTACATTTGTTCGCTTGAGGCGCTGTTGACTAGGCGTCGGCGTCAGTTGATGCTAAGATGGCGACCGCTCAACAGAAGGCTTTTTGTGTTATTGAGTACGGCAGAAGTGAATCGACGACAGTTATTCAGCGTGCATTTCGAACGAAGTATGGTGTTAAACCTCCTGATAGGTGGTGTATTAAACGTTGGTATAAACAGTTTTCTGTGCCATTTCAGCCAATAAAGTTTTTGGTCCCTTTTTCTTCGAAGGTGCTACTGTAACTGGACTACAGTATCTGGAGATGTTAGAGAATTGGCTGTTCCCTCAGCTCGAACAAGAAGCACAACAATTCATATTTCAGCAGGATGGAGCGCCACCACATTGGCACTTATCTGTCCGTAACTACCTGAACGTCAACTACCCGAGGCGATGGATCGGCCTCCAGGCAGCCCGTGACAGAGCACTTCATCACTGGCCTCCAAGAAGCCCTGATCTTACCCCCTGCGATTTTTTCTTATGGGGGTATGTTAAGGATATGGTGTTTCGGCCACCTCTCCCAGCCACCATTGACGATTTGAAACGAGAAATAACAGCAGCTATCCAAACTGTTACGCCTGATATGCTACAGAGAGTGTGGAACGAGTTGGAGTATCGGATTGATATTGCTCGAGTGTCTGGAGGCGGCCATATTGAACATCTCTGAACTTGTTTTTGAGTGAAAAAAAACCTTTTTAAATACTCTTTGTAATGATGTATAACAGAAGGTTATATTATGTTTCTTTCATTAAATACACATTTTTAAAGTTGTGGTATTCTTTTTGAATCACCCTGTATAATGATATGTGCTCGGCAAATGTCTCAACAGTGATCTATTTGAAATCTAAACTGTGATTGTATTAAGTATTCCGTTATTACACATATGCATGACAACCTTGAACTACACGATCCCCTTAAAAGTTTTTGGAAACGACGTAAGGAGTGACACTGAATGGTAGTCACTGACCTTATATAGCAGCCTAACAGCGGCATACTTTTATAAATCTGTCAAGGCACCTCAAATTAATTATGTATTACAAAAATAACTAAGATTGTTGTAGATTATAGGTCCAGAACGTTCCAGTGACTTGATGAAGATTTGAAATTAATTTTTATTTCAGTATATGTCCTCTGCATTGCTTATTCGGTGTTCTGATTAGATTCCTGTTTTGAAATATATGTACCAACTCTCTCACGTGTTTTAAGAAAATAATTACTAGAAATATCTAGTAAACGTGAACTGTATTTTACTGTGCTACTGCTCTCTTTAGCAGAAATTATTTCATCTTATATGGGCTCTTTTCTTATCCCTCTCTTAATAATATTTCATATTTATTTGATTTTACTGTCTGATCTGTCAATTTCAGAGGTGATGGGCACATTCCTAGATATTTTCCCAACTTATCTTAATATGTTACACTACTGTTTGTGACATGGAAATATTTCTGGATCATTTGGGCTATTTTACACAAATTCATTTCTCGCCGTGCGAGACTGTGATATTTTTAGTGATCCACAGTTTTTTTCACGACTTCTAATTGAAACAATTACTACTTTCATTATAGGAGACAAACTCGTTGATAAATATATTAAATTTAGAGCTAGCATTACGCTCACTGTAAACGTCACTCCAGTCAAATATTTTAAGATTTCTTTAATATCTTCATTAGTTTTATCATTAATTAGCCTGACTGTTTTTAGAGTGTTTCTGAACAGTGCATGAAGCTAAGTGACATAATGAAAGAAACTGTGAATCGTGATCTGACAGTCTGTGTACCAAATAACAGGCAGGCGTCTGTCTAACTTCCACTTGTTCTGTCCATTATCTGTATGGGTACTGCTACATTATCTGATCAAAAGTATCCGATGATCCCTATTACTAGACGTAACGAGAGGCGGATTTGCTAGTTCAAAGGGAATCAGGGAGTACTGCACTGTCATGGGAGAAACAGTGACTCTAGAATGGGTTGGTCAGTAGAGTTGAGTGAATTCGAAAGAGGACTAGTCGTTGCGTGTTACCTCAGTAACAAATTCAACCCTTATAAAGTTGCCCAAGTCGAATGCTGGTGATGTGATTGTGAACTAGAAACTCGAAGGAGCAACCTCAGCTAAACCAACATCATGAAAACCTCATGTGCGTACAGAGATGGACCGTCGAGTACGGCGTAGCGTGGTTGTCAGAAATTGCATGAAATCAGCGGAAGGAATGGCTCGTGAGTTCCCAAGTACTACCAGCAGTCTACTGAGCACAGGACTTAACAACTCGCAGATTTTGAGCGTGAGCGTGAGCGCCTGCCCACGCTCATACTGGCGAGCAGAGCACCTGTGGTGTGGTTGGGAGTGAGGGATATGCTTATGTTCGCGACAATACGGGAGAAGCATTAGTTGTGGACTACGAGTTTTCACAGCGGTGCCATCTAATAGCACCAGTGGCGTGCCAGCACTGCATAACATCGCCTATGCCATCGCACCTCAGTCTCCTGTGCGAAGCCGGCTGGAGTGGCCGTGCGGTTCTGGGCGCTACAGTCTGGAGTCAAGCGACAGCTACGGTCGCAGGTTCCAATCCTGCCTCGGGCATGGATGTGTGTGATGTCCTTAGGTTAGTTAGGTTTAATTAGTTCTAAGTTCTAGGGGACTGATAACCTCAGTAGTTAAGTCGCATAGTACTCAGAGCCATTTGAACCATTTTTTTCTCCTGTGCGAGGAATCTTCCGTTTTCACGCAAAACGACAGGAACGCAAAATGGTAGCTGGTAAATGGAACTCAGCTGATTTTCACAAATTATCATCCGCGCAAGATGCTGTTGTTGACAAAAACCTTCAACATTATTCACATATTTTAGTATCCCTTAATGAAGAATTTGAGCAGCGTTTTCAAGATCTGACGGCACTGGAAACTGATTTTACTCTGTTCTCCTCTCCATTTTCAGCGAATATTAAAGAGACTCGTCCTGAAATACGGCTAGAAGTTATTGACCTGCAGTGTGACAAAGAATACAACGTCCAAAGCCCGTAGCAGAAATAAATCTTGGAATTATACGGACATGCCCCTCAGGAAAGATTCCCTCGCTTCCACAAACAGGTTTCTAAAATAATAATCAATGTTCGGTTTCACATGTATGCTTGTGAACAATTGTTCTCTGCAATGAAAAGGAAGAAGACGCGCCTGAAAAACTCGCTATCTGGTCGCAGTTTCAACCACATGCTGTCTCTATAATATACAAGAAGAAATACACAGGACATAGAAGCTATTGTTAAAGGGAAAAAGGGCAAGATAACGTAGAATCTCATAATTTAATTAATTCATTTTTGCATAACAGCTTACAAAGTAAATTAAGAAAAATGTAAAAGTGAACAAATAAAAAAGCTCCTGCTTCAGTCACTTGTTTATCTTGCCACTACGCGTTTGGGAGGTTTACACCATCATCTTCATGTAGAGAACTTTTCATTTACGTGACTGGTGTTGGTGACGATTACAGACGTCCTTCCACGGTCGCAGACCATGGGCAGTTTACCTTAATTTGCGTGTTTTTTAATAACAAAAAGGCACTTTAGAAGTCAAAAAATATGAATTTCTGACACTGAATTGTACGTACACGGACGTTAGAGTCCAAAAACGTCTGCATACCATAGTATGATATATGTCTTCAGCACTGCACATTACATGTAAAAGGAATGGGATACAGTGGTCGACCAGCCTCTACTGACACACCCATTTCTGTAGTCAATGCTAAGCGACGCTTGCGGTGGTGTAAAGAGCGAAGCCGCTGGACCGTCGATGACTGAAATCGGGTGATGTGGCGGGATAAATCAATAACTGACAGAGTAATTGGATGTCCTCCAGAGGGAGATCGTGCCAGATCTTATCCAGCTGTAGGGCCCTGCGCATAATGCTCTAAACGTTCTCAATTGGGAACAGGTCCGTGACCTTGCTGGTCAAGGTTGGGTTTGGGAAGCACGAAGACAAGCAGTAGCAGCTCTCGACTAGTGTGGGCGAGCATTATCTCGCTGAAATGTGAGCCCAGTCATTGCTTGCCATGAATAACAGACCTGTCCTCGACGAGGAATCTCATTGACTGGAGTAGAATTGTCTTCATTGGTGAGTTCCGCATCGAACTGAGCCCCGTTGGCCAGCGAAGATGTATCTGGGATGCCCAGGTTAACAACATTACTATTCCACGCTATACTGCCTGAAATTCAAAAGCGACGGTCGGAGCTGTAATTTCTTTTCGTAGCATGCTCTCT
The DNA here is from genome assembly GCF_021461385.2 of Schistocerca piceifrons. Classification (NCBI taxonomy): domain Eukaryota; kingdom Metazoa; phylum Arthropoda; class Insecta; order Orthoptera; family Acrididae; genus Schistocerca; species Schistocerca piceifrons. Next base: position 392,058,302 of record NC_060140.1, read on the forward strand.
TTAGTTTTCATCCGCGGCACCCTTATAGCATTACGTCGACCATATTCCACGCTCCATTTTATTTCACTTCGTGGCAAGCTATCCTGGTTTCAGATTTCAGCATTTCAGGAATGTAATGCCCACCCGCGCACTACAGTAGTTTCTACTGCCAGTCTTCATGCTTGGCGAACCCTACCTTGGCCAGCAAGAACGCCATATCTCTCCGCAAATGAAAAAGTTTACAGCTCAAGGCCTGGGCCCTCCAACCACTCAGGGATTCAGACCATCTAACAGGCCAGTTTGACAGAATTTTGCACGATATCTTTCAGGAGGACGTCCAACAACACTGTCAATCAGTGCCAAGCCGAATAACTGTTTGCATAAGGGCCAGAGGTGGACCAACGTGTTGTTGAGTACTGAGTTTGTGAAGCTCTTTGTCTTGAATAAATGATCAATTTTTCTGAAAAATTCTTTTTGTCTTAGAGCGTTTGTCCTTAACTCTTGTAATCATGTGTAGTCCACGAAAACTAGATCTCCATTTTCTTATAGCAACTACTCGAACAGTATTAAAATGAGATTTGTTATCCATCTGAAGTAGCCCACTAAGCTTCATCTTTACTCGCTTAAAAGCAGAGCTAACTCAAAGCTGGTCATGGCCACAATGTAACCTCCCCGCAAGATTTTATAAAAAGTCAATGTTAATGAAAATGAGCCAAATATTGTCTTCCCACAAAACTGAATAATTAAAAATGAACCAAGCGTAACCTGCTTGCAAAATAAAAGAATAATAATGACCCAAATGTAAACTCCCTACAAACATTAACTAATGAAGATTGCTCATTAAACCCACAGTAAAATTAGTTAAATAATGAAGCATAAACTATGTGTAACATCTGAACACAAATAATTAAACCTGACAAATTTTATAAGGGCAGCGGCGCTGACCTTCGGCCCTGTGCAATAATTAAACCTGAACACAAAAACCGAAATTCTTACATCAGTAAACTGCATCAGTATCTGCTCTTATTTTTCGGCACAGCTCCGTGCAACGCTGGCCCATGTTTAATTTAGATTCTTGGAGGGAATGCATGGGAAATATTATTTAACTTGAAATGAATCTTTTTCTTTAGAACAGTTATTTTATAAGAAAATTATTATTGGGGCAATTCTTGAACAAATTAATTGCAATTAACATATGTTATTAGCTGAGCGCAATGCTGCTTCATTACCTTCGATAACAATATACCTCGTCCTGAATCGTGACCCGAGATGCAAGGAGAGCACGCCGCCGACGCATGCCGACGCCCGCTCAGTACAACCGTCCACTCGCTACAACTACTGCAGACAGAATGCAACTCGCAACTGAACTACTCCCTCTGCCGACTCCACACACACTACTGAACTCTCGCGCGGTCAAGCGCAGACTAGCAACGATAAATAACTCTCTGGTCAGAGATTCTGTCATGCCTCGCCATCGCTGGTAATGAATACATATGAAACGTACGCGTTTCATAACCCTCCACTGGGGGGGGGGGGGGGGGGGGGGAGCAAAAATTTGGCAGCGATGGTGTGTCATTTGGACTGGCCATGAGCAACAAATTTTTTCTTTAACTAATTAACTTTACAAACAGAGAATATACAGATGTAGAACATGAAGTAAATATGGTGCACATGCACCGAGTACAAAACATATTAGGCAATAACAAAATGTGAGTACAAAACATATTAACAAATGACATAAGCGCACATGCACTTAAAATTTCTTAAAATGTTTTCACAACAAATAGACATAATGAGTACAAATCTCATTGACAAATGACATAAGTGCACATGTACTGAAGTAGTGAACATATCAGCAAATAAAAAAAAAAATACATACAATGAGTAGAAATCATGTTAGAAAAATGACAAAAGTGCACACGCACTATAATTCAGAATATATCAGCAAATCAAAAAATGTATGTACAATAAGTAGAAATCATGTTAGAAAAATGAAAGAAGTGCACATGCGCTAAAATTCAGAATATATCAGCAAATCACAAAATGTATATACAATAAGTAGAAATCATGTTAGAAAAATGAAAAAAGTGCGTACGCACTATAATTCAGAATATATCAGCAAATCAAAAAAATGTATTGGTCATGAATACAAATCATATTAGCAAAAAAATGATTTTCACTATGTTACAAGAATTAGGATAGGAAAGGGAAGGACTGCATCATGGTTGTAGCACTTTGGGTTGCACGCAGCTGCACTGAAAGTCCATATCTTTCTACTGGAGCACAACACCAAGTAAAACAATCTGAAGTTCTTTTCCCAGAAGTATTTACCAGCGTAGCCAAGACACTGAAATGTCGTAGTAATATTCCACGTTATCAGTTTGGTAGTACATTAGGTACACCAAACAGTGGGACCATAATAACATCTCCATCGCTTACAGTGGTGGACAGCATGTCGTGTCAACACCACATTCTTGTAAGGTACACCAACGTAGAATTAGTGCAAAAACCAAATATAGTGCTCCATGATCAAGAGGATATACAGGACAAACGGATATTGCAGTAATTCAAGGTAGTTAGGTCAGAAGGTGAAGGACATTAAGTCACATACTAGTCTTCACTGAGAATTACATTAGTAGTTTGCGGCATTTGTTGCCCAGTTATTGAACATTTCTGTACCATGTATGTAGTATTACAGAATAATGTTCATAAATTGGCGTTTTACAGAGAACATTGGCACTCATTGCCTAATTATATTACATAATAATATTCATGTGGCATATTACAGAGAACATTGGCACTCATTACCTTATTATAAATCATCAGAAGTCATTACTTAAAACAGGAGGTAGTCAATAACATAGTATTACAGAATAATGTTCATAATTAATCATTGGTCATCTCAATACAGTAATCATTAGCATTCATTTCCCAGTTACAAAGCACAAAAACAGGAGGTAGTCAATAACATAGTATTACAAAATAATGTTCATAATTAATCATTGGTCATCTCAATACAGTAATCAGTAGCATTCATTTCCCAGTTACAAAGCATAAAACAGGAGGTATTCAATAACATAGTATTACAGAATAATGTTCATAATTAATCATTGGTCATCTCAATACAGTAATCAGTAGCATTCATTTCCCAGTTACAAAGCATTGTTATTATACTGTAACTATTACTCAAAGTCTGTGGCTGGAAAACATCATTCAGTATTACTCATAACTCATTTAAATTGATAGCATTATTTGGGACTGGTAATACTTTCCTTTTTTTGTTTGTTTGTGTTAGCAATGCATTGCGCTGGGTAATTACAGGGGAAAGAAAAAAAATTGCTTTTGGGTTGTTGCTGTAAATGAAAATGTGTAACGTCCTTCGTCATGAGTCAGCTGTAGCAAGATTATGAAACAAGTAGAGTATATATAATCACCTTCATAAATGACATAGACTTAATGAACAACTGCTTATAGCACATTAATTTCTCCTGCAAAAATATACAAAAATGGATTATTAAACTGAAAGAAGAAACGCATTTTATGCTGAAAAGTAGTGAACTTCGAATTAACAGGTAATGAAATGTGTATAAAAAAATGTGTTCCATAGCTGTCCCTTCCAAAACCTTCAGTCATCATACTATGCAATATAATACATACTGTCAAAACGAACTGCAACAAATACTTAAATAACTACATAGCATAAATACATAACTTCAACATTATCCTCATCTGTAAAGAAAAACTTAATTATCCAGCACTTCATTATCCATATTATCATAACTCCATTATTATCATCACCTGTAAAGAAAAACTTCATTATTCATAGTAGCATATTCTTCATCATTATTCATCATCACTCATTATCATCTGCAAAAAATCACTTCATTATTCATTATACAACTATTCCTTATTTCTATCATATTTCATCACTAAAACTAAGATGTGTAGTTCTGTCTGACAGCCTGCATCAATCGCCTTGTATTCTGAAAGAAAAAATTAGTTAAGACTGCTATTCTACGATGTGTATAGTATATTCTTGTTAATCCTGATCCATTTACTCTTCCTCACGAGGTTTGCATCTTCTTTCGATCATTCCGAAGGTGAAATTCCCATTTTGTTTAATTTATTTCCTTGACGCGTTATTTCTTTCTGAAAATGATGAACAAAGATTAATGTCTTGCATTTAAATCATATACCCATTAAATAAAAACTAGTTTATGGTAACATAATTAAGCATACAGCATAACATGACAGAAAACGTAATACGTAAAAAACATAGATAGTGTTCAGAGGGAAAAATGTACCCAGTGTATCACAATGCAGCAGCAAAAGTAAAGTAGTCACGATGTTGAGATATCATAAGGCAAAATGTCAAAGTCAACTGGTGTGTGTTATATCTTAACTATTTCATAGTGCATACAAACAAAACATGAAACAATCGTACAGACATTAAAAAAAAGACAAGAAATGTGACCTTCTTTGAGTTCAGCTTGTATGTTGTGTAGTTAATAGAGGCGAGAATTAAAGACTTTAATGGAGAGAGAATTTAATAAAATAAATATGTCATTAGATAAGATTACATAATTATTCATAAGATACGTAAGTTTATCTGGAAAAATGTGCACGGTCTGATATACAACGATAAGAAGAGCGACATGCTAACCTTACCTTGCCGGGCACTTGCCAAGAAAAATACGACAGTCATCAGTAGGTAATCACATAAATATAATTGCATAAATTGTCATAAAATGTGTAAATTCATCTGGAAAAATATGCACGGTCTGATGTATAACGACAAGAAGAGCGACCTGCTAACTTTACCTTGCCGGGCACTTGCCAAGAAAAAATACGATAATCATCAGTAAGTAGTCATGTGAATATAATTGCATAAGTGATCATAAAATTAGCAAATGGCATTATAACATGTTAAATCATAAAGTATCTTCATTCAATAAAAGGTTTGATGTTTGACCAGTGGTGGTTTCCTTTCGATTTTCTGGTTCTCAAAGTTTCGACGTGTACAGCATTAGGGTGAGGAATGCTGCGAATTCGATATGGACCTGCGTATAGAAGCTCAAATTTACTGCACCTACCTTTTATTTTGTTGGATAAATAGTGTGTACGTACTAATATCTTCTGTCCAACGTGAAAGTCACGGCGTATACAAACCTGTTTTTGTTGTCTTCTCCGGCGCTCTGCGGCACGTTTGATGTTGTTCAGCGCAATGTCAATTATTTCATGGTGTCGTAGTCGACGAGATGTAGGAAAGTTTACTAATTCTTTAATTTTGTTATGTGGTTCAACATTTTTCAGTATAACAGACGGAGATAGCATAGAGGATTCATTTGGTATGGAATTAATTACATCTTGGAACGAGAGTATGTGTGTGTCCCAATCCACATGTTTTTTATGGCAGTAAATTCTACACAGTTTACCAATTTCTTTCATTAATCGTTCACAAGGGTTCGAAGAAGCATGGTACCTGGATATATATATCGGAGAAATGTTTCTAGCTCGTAACATATGTGTCCGTATAGCAGATCGAAATTGTGATCCATTGTCGGAAATTACTTTCATCACATGCCCCACATGAAATAAAAAATGTTTTACAAATGCTTTCGAAACAGTTTTAGCAGTAGCTTTGCGTGACGGAGTGAAGGTAACAAATTTTGACGTGAGTTCAACAGCGACAAAGATGAAGCAAAAACCTCTATTAGTTCTGGGAATCGGACCAAAAATGTCTACAGCGGCCATGTGTCTTAATTTAACAGGTACAATGGGATATATTGGAGGAATATGTGATGTCGTGTCTGACTTAGCTTTCTGGCAGATTTTACATGACGCTAAAACTCGTCGTATACGCTTCTCCATGTTGGTAAAATAACAGTTCTGTCTCAGTATAAGAAAGCATTTTCTAGCTCCGTAATGTGCATAACTTAAATGAGTATACCAGATTAATTTGTTAACAAGTTCATCAGGAATGCATAATAACCAATTGTTGTTGTCAGGATGAGAGCGGCGAAACAGAATGTCATTGCGTACAGTGTAATGGTTTCTAATGGTAACATTTTTCCTATCTTGCCAAAGGGGTTTAATCTCTTTCCACACGTTGTCTTTATTCTCCTCTTGTGCTACGTCCTGTAATGACGACGAAATAAAATTTTCAAATGCAACTTGTTGAATGTACATGACGCTGAAATTTGCTTTGCAGAAGTTGGTTGCGATGTCTTGCTGATTGTTGCTGAGAGAACGGGATAGTGCGTCTGCTACATTTTGTGTGCTGGGAATGTGAACTATTGTAAAATTAAATTCCCGTATATAAAGTTTCCATCTGCTTAATCTGTCGTGTGTAAATTTAGCCGAAAGTAAAAATTGTATCGCTCTGTGGTCTGTGTAAACTGTAGTGTGTCTTCTATAAAGAAAATGCCTAAATCTCGTAAAAGCCCAAACAACACATAACGTTTCCAGTTCTGTAACAGAATAATTTCGTTCAGCAGGTGACAGAATGCGACTTGCAAATGCATTGTTTTTAATTACTGTACAACCATCTTCTTCAATTTCCTGAAAAATATGTACGCCTAAAGCGGTGTTTGAACTGTCGGTGGCAATGGAAAAATTTCTGGTAAGATCTGCGTGCGATAAAAGTGGTGCACTCAACAAAGCCTGTTTTAGGTTCATACATTCAGAATGTGCTTGCTTATCCCAGGACCAAATAGTGTTTTTACCTGTCAATTGGCATAATCTAGGTGTGTCTAAAGCAGAGTAATGAATAAATTTACGAAAAAAGTTAATTAAGCCCAAAAAACTGCGTAGTTGTTTCTTCGTCGTGGGAACAGTAATGTCACGTAAAGCTTGTAGTTTTTCCGGGTCAGGCGCAATGCCTTCTGCTGAAATTACGTGTCCAAGAAATTTTTTAGAAGTTTTACCAAAGTGCGATTTACTGAGATTAACTGTGAGTCCTTGTACTCGAAAAGTTTGCAACAGTTGTTCAAGAATCAGATTGTGCTCAGACCAGTTAGCTTCTGCAATAAGAATGTCGTCTACGTACGTTGTGATTCTGTCTTTAAGTTCTGTCGGAAGTATTGTGTTCAAACCGCGAATAAAAGCTGCAGAAGAAATAGTTAAACCGAATGGTAATTTACAAAATTGATAACAGTCACCAAAACAGAGAAAAGCTGTGTACTTTCTGCAATTCGGATGGAGCTAAATTTGCCAAAATCCCGATTTCAGATCTAATGTAGAATAAATAGCAGTACCATGAAATTTCTGTAGTAGTTCTTCTAATGTCTGTGGTCGATCTGTTTCATTAATAATTATGTCATTGATGTGACGTGAATCAAGCACGAGGCGAATTGAACCATCTTTTTTCTTAACAGTATGTAGCGGGTCTATGTACGGACTAACTGCTGGTTCAATAATTCCTTGGTCAATAATATCCTGCAATTCTTTCTTAACTTGTTCTCTATGGATATATGGAATGGGATAATGCTTGGCTTTAAATGTATCATGCTGTTTGACTTGAAATTCATACATAAAACCGGACATAGTACCAGGAATGTTGTCGAAAACTGGAGCTTGCTGTAAAAGAATTTTGTGTAATTGCGTGCGTTCGTCGTCTGTATTTGCACTCCTCTGTTTAATTTTATCAGAAATCATCCGCATAATGTCATAGTCAGCTTCGTCTGGAGTATTATAGTTAGGTACGTACGTATCCGTGAACAATGTGGAATTACAGTCTATGTTACGTGATGCAGAAGTGACCTCTGTACGATTAATTGTTTGTTCATCCGCAGATAATGAGTGCTGAAATTCTGAAGCCAATTGTACATTTTCATCCTTTAACATTAAATAGGAATTTTGAAAGTCAATAATTGCGTCGTGCTGTACCAGAAAATTAGTACCTAAAATAACGTCTTTTGTCAATAAAGGAACAATCCAAAAATTTGAGTGAAATGTGTGACCTGCAATGGAAAATGATAAATGTGTCTGTAATTTAACGTCTACTCCTTTACTCGATACTGCTCCTTTTACTTTCGATTTGCCTAATGGTAATGTAGGATAGGTATTCTCTTTGTTACAATCGTTAAAAGTTTATTCATTTATTACTGACATAGGTGATCCGGAATCGATTACTGCTGAAAATTTCGATGAACCAAATTTAATTTCGATGACAGGATGTGAAATGGTTTTCTGAACAACTGGTCTTTCCTGCAAAATCGTCAAAAGTAATAACATTTTCATGAACAACATTCTGCGTGTCAAAAGTAGTGCTTGTGTTACTGGAAGATGCGACCTGTACAGTATCTAGTCAGATTCTATCTGACGTGCTATTATTTTCGGGAGTATGCTGTGGCATTTCGAAGATTCTATCTGACGTCTTATTATTTTCGGGAGTATGCTGTGCCATTTCGACTATTTGAACTGTTCTGTTATTTCTTCCAGACGTATTACGCTCTGGATGATACCTACTGTCGGGTTCATTCATGAGAATATGTTGTTGCTGATCATTTTGCTGCTGGTAAGACCGACTGTTATTAAACGTATGTTGATAATTGTGCTCATTGTTTTTACGTCTGTCGTGATAGTCATTCCTATTCGGTGCATTGCGACAGGAATTGAAGTACTGTGTTTTCTGCACGTAGTTATTTCCTTGCTGGTGTGCGTTACTATTTGTTGTAGCTGGGAATATACGTGCACGTGGCGAAACATTAAAGCCTGGTTGACCTTGTAGACTACATTGTTGGTTAGGTATGCTAACCATCTGGTTTTGTTGCTGTTGTTGTGAAAAACCTCTATTGTTACTAAAATGTGGTTCCTGCTGCTGATAATTTTGACGATACTGATAATTAAAATTTTGTCTGCTATTAAAGTTCTGGTGGTTGTCGTTCCTAAAGCGTCTGTTACCTTTGCTATTGAAATTACGTGCCTGATCATAATTGCTGTATGTTTGTCGACCTTGGTTATTATACGAAACGTTTTTGTTTATAAAGGAATAATCCGATTGCTGTACTTCCAAAAGCTGTAACAGATCTCTGAATGCTGAACTGTTTTCCTTCTGCTGACCCGTTAAAAGTGACACTCTTAATGATTGTGGCAACTTAGAAATGCATAATTGAATGAGTGCAGATTCACTATATGGTTCACTTAGGTACTGGTTTTGTTGGACCATATGCTCAAAAAATTGCGTGACACTGGGAAAATTTGAGTTCTCATAATTTGATAAACTAATTAGTTGATCTTTAACTCTGCGTTGTGTCGTCTTCGACCAATACGCTGATAGTAAAGCACTCTGAAACTCTTCTACTGAATAGCATTGTCTCGCGATCAGTCTCATACGAGTTGCCGGTTCGCCTTCCAAAAAACTGCAAATAAATTCAAGTTTATGTGTTACGGGCCAAGTCGGTGGAAAAGCAAAGCTGAATTGTTGTATCCAATCCAGGGGGTGAATCTGTGTTCTGTCATTTTTAAATACTTTAAATTTTCTCACTGATAGAAAATGTTTGTAATCAAAATTATCGTCTCTGTATGTCGGAACCGGTTCATGATTGTATGAGAATCTATTTGACTGAGACTGTTCGGAATCGAACTCACGTACTCTTTGTAGATTACCTAAGTTATATTGGCTGTGTGGGTGTGAGAAATGTTCGGAATTCGCCGTATGCTGTGACGTGTTATTAACTGAAATATTTTTTATCTCTGTTACCTCTTGTTGTAAACTTGACAATTTTCTATGTAATGCATTATTAGACGAATCTATCTCACTGATTGTCTGCTGTAGATTTTGGAATTCAGGTGTTTGGTTAAACGAAACCGGTGAAGTATCGTCTGATTTGCTGTCATTATTATTTTCAATAACGTCAATACGACTGGCCAATTCATCATATTTTTCAGTCAGTATTTTTATCTGATCATTGTTTTTAGTGACAGAAGTATTAATCTGTTTTTGTAATTTACGTGTGGTTTCATTCATTTTTTTTAACGTCGGCTTTGATGACATCGGAATCCTGTGTTAGTTCTAATTGTTCGAATCTGTCTGTCACTGCCTGAATATCTGCTGTGTGTGTATCTGTTTTTGATTTAAGATCAGAAATTTCATCACGCAATTCGGTGTTCAACTGTTTGATGGTATTAATTTCGTCGGACACTGTAGCAATATTGTTGTCTACGTATTTTTTGCCTTCACAAACATTTTACGTTTGTCTTCTTGTCTCTGTGCAGTAATTTTTTCCATGACTTGACGTTGTACTTTATTTTGATCCTGTATAAATTTGCGGAAACGCGTATCATTGTTTTGTAGATGAAGATTAAAACGCTCGTCAATTTGACTATTCTGTTGTTCAAATTTCGCTTCTATCTTTGCATCCATTGTGCGCAAAAGTTCTGCTGTCATTAATTTAAACTCGTCGCGTAATTGTGTTGCTTTTTCAGAGCATTGTTTACCGACTGTACTAATTTCGTCTCTAAGTGTTTCTGTTGTAACTGTTTGCATATCCCTTAATCCTTGAGCAACAGATCTAATTTCTTCGCTACTTTTCCTAGCACAAGCCGCAATTTCCTCGCGTAATTGTTCCTTACTATCATGACATTGTGCGGCAACGGCTCTAATCTGTTCACTAAGCTGCATGGAATTGTTGTCTAATTTTTCATTGAGCTGTTGTTTGAGATTTTCGTTACTTTCATTAAACTGTTGTTTGAGATCTTCTTTAAATTGTTTGGAATTGTTGTCTAATTTTTTACTAAGGTTGTCTTGTTTTTCACTCTGTTGTTTGAAATCTTCCCTAAGTTATTTGAGATCTTCATTCTGTTGTTGTTTGAGATCTTCTTTAAGGTTGTCTTGTTTTTCATTAAGTTGTCGTAAAAATGCTATAACTTGATGAAAAGTAACATTACCTACTCTACTCTCCGTGCTGTGTAATGGCGTACCTGCAATTGTCACGTTTTGTGTGACCATTTGGTCATTCTGTGATTCACAAAAAGGTTTGCCCATCGGATGCGCACTGTTAGTCACTATTTCGGAATTAAATAAATCCGTCCTACTTTGAGTATCCTGTACAGTTTCATTAGAAAAATTTGTCTGCTCGTCACGTGAATTTAGCAAACCGGTTGTGTTAAGCTGGGCAGCGCTCATTGCAACAGAACGCCCCGCGTCATCAATTGTCGTCAAATTAACAGAGGACACAATTGAATTCGTCTGTTCATCACTAGGATGAAAAACAACATTAGTGGTCGGTACACACTGATTGTCCGTAATTGAAAGATTGTCATCATTACACTGCGTGTCGCAAATACTATCGGTCCAGTTGTTTAGTTCGGTTATTTCACTCGCGATGTACTATTAACAGTTTTCCGCGGCATTTTTACATAAATCACAATTATTCACAAGTGAAATAAGCACAATGCAAAAAGCAACAAACACAAATACAACAAAGAGCAACAAATTGACGATGACCTGTGGAAGAAAGATTGTCAAATTAGAAATTGCGTTACGCCAAATGCTAAATATTAAGTAAATAAGAGCAGATATCTTACAACTTTTCAGAAGATTCTCAAAGAAATATGATCCTGGTCCGGATGTCGCCAAGTGTAACCTCCCCGCAAGATTTTATAAAAAGTCAATGTTAATGAAAATGAGCCAAATATTGTCTTCCCACAAAACTGAATAATTAAAAATGAACCAAGCGTAACCTGCTTGCAAAACAAAAGAATAATAATGACCCAAATGTAAACTCCCCACAAACATTAACTAATGAAGATTGCTCATTAAGCTCACAGTAAAATTAGTTAAATAATGAAGCATAAACTATGTGTAACATCTGAACACAAATAATTAAACCTGACAAATTTTATAAGGGCAGCGGCGCTGACCTTCGGCCCTGTGCAATAATTAAACCTGAACACAAAAACCAAAATTCTTACATCAGTAAACTGCATCAATATCTGCTCTTATTTTTCGGCACAGCTCCGTGCAACGCTGGCCCATGTTTAATTTAGATTCTTGGAGGGAATGCATGGGAAATATTATTTAACTTGAAATGAATCCTTTTCTTTAGAACAGTTATTTTATAAGAAAATTATTATTGGGGCAATTCTTGAACAAATTAATTGCAATTGACATATGTTATTAGCTGAGCGCAATGCTGCTTCATTACCTTCGATAACAATATACCTCGTCCTGAATCGTGACCAGAGATGCAAGGAGAGCACGCCGCCGACGCATGCCGACGCCCGCTCAGTACAACCGTCCACTCGCTACAACTACTGCAGACAGAATGCAACTCGCAACTGAACTACTCCCTCTGCCGACTCCACACACACTACTGAACTCTCGCGCGGTCAAGCGCAGACTAGCAACGATAGATAACTCTCTGGTCAGAGATTCTGTCCTGCCTCGCCATCGCTGGTAATGAATAAATATGAAACGTACGCGTTTCAACAGACTCTTGACAAAACCCACATTTATGTGTTCAATTGCTCTTCTTATTTTGTCCAGGTGACCCATAATATTGTACTTTTTGTTTTGAGCCAGACTGTTCCCATTTCCCACAACGATCTACACCTCAGCTCCTTTGCTGAACCCTTTACACTTTTGTCCAAAGTTTTCTGTTACCGAAGCCTAGCTCTTGGTTTCACAAAAAAGGTGACACGATACTCTGCACCTAATTTTTTCTGTCTCATATGACTGATGCGTAACGGGAGAATTCTTTTCCTGTTCTGTTTCTCAGTCGACTTACGTGTAAGATTTCTAGCACTGTTATGTTGCACCCTACATTCCTGTGTATCTGTATGATGCCTTTGCTTATCTAATTATGGCAAATAGTGAAATACAATGCTTAACTTAATTTCGAATTTTCTGATAACATCTTTTCTCGTGTTCTGATTTTGCTCACCACCATATCCTATCCTTCAAACGTCGTAATCCAAGTTTTGTAATTAAGGTTTCATGTTTTCTAACTCTGTCCGATGGGCACAAATTTTAACCTCCTATTTCTTAACTTACCGGTTGAGCCGTGGTAAAAATTGCTGTTTTTAAGGGCGCGCCGCAGCGCGTAGAGTGAAGCAGTCGCCCTCCGTTTATGGCGCTGGCGCCGCTGTGGCAATCGTAGCTTTGGTGTCTCCCTCTGGTGGGAAAGGGGAAAGGTTGCCTGTTGGCGTGCATTTAAGGGGCGCTATGAGCTCGCTAGTCGGTCAGTCTGGGTCAGTCTCTCGTCCCCAGCTTCCTAGTCTGTCTCTCTTCCGCATTTGTGAAGTAGTAAGTCGGGAGTGCTAGTATGTCTTTCGTTCGGATCAACCTTTAAAGACGGCAAAATGAGAGTCTTTGCAATCCGCCAGTAAGAGAACGCAGCGAGTGGTCGCCCGGACGGGGTTTCGTTCCTGCCTCTGAGTCTGCGCGTTAGGCCGCCAGTCTGCTCGAGTTTGCTCGGGCAATGGTCATTGGCGGTTGGATCGATCGGTTGGTCGGTCGCGCACTGAGACACAAGATGACTTGTCCGTTTTGAGCGTCGGCGCATGTGATGTCACCACGTGAGTCCAGTGGGCCGCGCCGTATAGCGAGGTGGCAGTGGCTTCGCGGTCGACAGGAGAGCAATAGGAGTCAACCCACGACATCGGTCTGGCCGTTGCGAGCTGCGACGCCGTGAGACGGGAGGTCGGTGCGCCTTCCTGCGTCCGTTGAAGTGGCTGACAGCGGACGGTTCGGGAGAGCGATTTGGGGGTGCTGCGTCAGGTCTTCTCCAGAAATCGCAGGTTATTAGAAGTTAAGTGTTTCGTGATATGTTGTTTCATTTACTTGTTAAATTCTACTTGTTTTCTTGGTGAGGTCACCAGCCATTTTGTTATGGGGTCGTCCCACCATTCTTCTCCGTTTGACCACCCGCGGGAAGGTGGTTGTTTAGGAATTGCGTGGTCCGTTTTTCCTTTGTGGAGTAGGGGCGGGTTAGAGCAATCTGCGGTTAGGGTTGTTCGGTAATCTCCCCATCAATCTACCGTACGTTAGTAGCTGCCTCTGTCATGTTTGTCGGATTTGGTGTGTTAACGAATTTATTACTTTGAGTGTATCGGCCTAAATCTTGAAATATGTTTTGATCTTTCCTGTCATCTTGAGAGGCGGTATCTGTGTACTCTAGAGCAAGTTAACCTGTTTGGCCAACCTTGTATAATTTCATATAAGATTGCATTTCATGGGCTTTTATTTAAATGGGCGTTTTAGGATTGCATTTCATGGGCTTTTATTTAAATGGGCATTTTAGTTTATAAAGTTGCCACCCTTTCACCGTAATACTTTTCTTAGAATTTAAAATCAAGTTGCACCTTCGATGGCAAAGTTAATATTTTAATTTTAGTGTTTTGTACCATTTCCATCCCTCCTACGGGGTGCGTAGTTTGTGTTCTTGTGTGAATTCTTAAAACTTTTAGTTTAAAGTAATCTGGTGTGTTGCAGATTGGCACCAGTGTAGTCTTTCAGAGGTGGTTGTGAGCGGCCGTAACTACGGCCGTGTCATACGGGAGCGGCAAGGATCACAGCCCGAAAGCTCATACAGTCAAAAATTAGTTTCTTTCTGCCTCTGAATAAATTGAAACTTGATATTTATAAGGTGCTTTCTGATTATAATTTTAAATCTGTTTCTGTTAAAGAAGGCCTTAGGCACCACAAAATGAATAAATTACAGTTTGTTCAAAAGGAATTTTCTTATGATTTCATCAGTTACTCCCTGGCAACTACTTCCATTCTTACATAATGTGATTAAGTGTGTTAATGTTCTTGAGGAATTGCTTGTAAATAAAATAAATTCTTACGAATACTCTTTGAAAATAAATCACGGTTCACCGGATTTTCTGGCGTAATCTACAATATCATGGAAGAGCCTCATCGAGCAACCCATTCTCTTCCTCATTGCAATCGTGCCAGTGAAATCATAGACTCCAGTTTTTCCGAAATACTCCCTGTTTATGGCAAAATCCACATCACTGATCGATTTTATGAAGCTTTAGATTAAGTGTTATAGAAAGAAAATGAAGTTATGAAGCAGTACTCTTCGACTGAATTTCTGTTTTTTATCGAATGAATGTTTCTGTCAGAAGTCTGTGCATGCTGAGAGAAATTAAAGAACCGTAATCTCCAAGCATACAAAGCTGCCTGACTAAGCACATCAATACGGACAGTAATACGTGGGAGGCACGGATGAGCCCCGTATTAATTTTCGTTATCGCGCTGAATGCGTTTTCAGTCTTCGCAAATGGTCACATAATAGCGAGGTCGCTGGGCATGATGACTGGAGCAGAGCGGTTAACAGGTTCGTGGCGCCGGTTTTGTGGAAGCGCGGTGGTAGGCCTGCCGGGTTTAGTTGGCTGAACCGCCGGCTGAACTTTGCCCACGTTCAGCAGCCGGCGGTTTCATTAGCCGCAGCCACTCACATGCGAACAACTGCCGCAGCAAATGCACTGTCCGGAAAAGAGGGGGAGAGAGCGGTCCACCGCGTAATCGTAGTTTCACCGCTGAACGGTGCGATGCGCCACTCGACATGTTACCGGTGTTTTCAGCGACTATTAACGGTTAACGACTATGTAATCGCGCATTTATTTCTTCCACAGCCTTCCACATTATTTCGCACTGTCTCACTTGGCTGCAAAACATGGAAAGGGGGGACTCACAAGAAAGAAGTACAACGCCAAACTCCACCACTCCTCACATTACCCATTATTACGATAAAGACTGAAACTGTGCTATTTTGAATGTACGCTTTTTTATAGAAGAGACAGAAGGTGCCGTTTGTTCTGTGTAGTGCGTTGGTATTGTCTTGACTGTATTTGTATCAATGTACTCTTTACCTGATGCTGAGGTAGCTCTCTACGTAACCCAACAGCAACAACACTGTAATTTAGCTAAACAGGGATACTGTCTCTTCAGAATTCATGTGAACGCTGACAGCATGTCGTTACTACATTGCTCACGTGATTCAAATCGGTAGGCCCGCATACAGTGCTAAACATAACTTCTCTGATACGGCACTGCCTCACACTTCCCACCTGTTGTTGTTGTGGTCTTCAGTCCTGAGACTGGTTTGATGCAGCTCTCCATGTTACTCTATCCTTTGCAAGCTTCTTCTTCTGAATCTGATTAGTGTATTCATCTCTACGACTTTTACCCTCCACGCTGCCCTCCAATACTAAATTGGTGATCCCTTGATGCCTCAGAACATGTCCTACCAACCGATCCCTTCTTCTAGTCAAGTTGTCCCACAAGCTCCTCTTCTCCCCACTTCCATTCAATACCTCCTCATTATTTATGTGATCTACCCATCTAATATTCAGCATTCTTCTGTAGCACCACATTTCGAATGCTTCTATTCTCTTCTCGTCCAAACTATTTATCGTCCACGTTTCGCTTCCACACATGGCTACACTCCATACAAATACTTTAAGAAACGACTTCCTGACATTTAAATCTATACTCGGTGTTAACAGATTTTTCTTCTTCAGAAACGCTTTCCTTGCCATTGCCAGTCTACATTTTATATCCTCTCTACTTCGACCATCATCAGTTGTCTTGCTCCCCAAATAGCAAAACTCCTTTACTACTTTAAGAGTCTCATTTCCTAATCTAATTCCCTCTGCATCACCCAACTTAGTTCGACTACATTCCATTATCCTCGTTTTGCTTTCGTTGATGTTCATCTTATACACTCCTTTCAAGACACTGTCCATTCCGTTCAACTGCTCTTTCAAGTCCCTTGCTGTCTCTGACAAAATTACAATGTCATCAGTGAACCTCAAAGTTTTTATTTCTTCTCCATGGATTTTTTCTTTTGTTTCCTTTATTGCTTGCTCAATATACAGATTGAATAACATCGGGGATAGGCTACAACCCTGTCTCACTCCCTTCCGAACCGTTGCTTTCCTTTCATACCCCTCGACTCTTATAACTGCCATCTGGTTTCTGTACAAATTGTAAATAGCCTTTCGCTCCCTGTATTTTACCACTGCCACCTTCAGAATTTAAAAGAGAGTATTTCAGTCAACATTGTCGAAAGATTTCTCTAAGTGTACAAATGCTAGAAACGTAGGTTTGCCTTTCCTTAATCTTTCTTCTAAGATAAGTTGTAAGGTCAGTATTGCCTCACGTGTTCCAACATTTCTACGGAATCCGAACTGCTCTTCCCCGAGGTCGGCTTCTACCAGTTTTTCCATTCGGCTATAAAGAATTCGCGTTAGTATTTTGCAGCTGTGGCTTATTAAACTGATTGTTCGGTAATTTTCACATCTGTCAACATCTGTTTTCTTTGGGATTGGAATTATTATATTTTTCTTGAAGTCTGAGGGTATTTCGCCTGTCTCATACATCTGTCTCACCAGACGGTAGAGTTTTGTGAGGACTGGCTCTCCCTAGGCTGTCTGTAGTTCCAATGGAATGTTGTCTTCTCCGGGGTCCTTGTTTCGACTTAGGTCTTTCAGTGCTGTCAAACTCTTCACGCAGTGTCATATCTCCCATTTCATCTTCATCTACATCCTCTTCCATTTCCATAATATTGTCCTCAAGTTCATCGCTCTTGTATAGACCCTCTATATACTCCTTCCACCTTTCTGCTTTACCTTCTTTGCTTAGAACTGGGTTTCCATCTGAGCCCATGATTTTCATATAAGTGGCTCTCTTTTCTCCAAAGGTCTCTTTAATTTTCCTGTAGGCAGTATCTATCTTACCCCTAGTGAGAAAAGCCTCTACATTCTTACATTTGTCCTCTAGCCATCCCTACTTAGCCATTTTGCACTTCCTGTCGATCTCATTTTTGAGACGTTTGTATTCCTTTTTGCCTGCTTCATTTACTGCATTCTTATATATTCTCCTTGTATCACTCATCTCCTTTCCACATAGGCAGCACAAGTATTTACTGAGCAGTGTCTGAATATCATGAATTAATATTACACAAGAAATTCTCTTAAAGTATTTGTTAGCATTTCGTTCACTTTGTACCAAATATAAGTTAATATTATGTCATCCGCCCAGTTAGCCGTGCGGTCTAGTTCACAGCTTCCCGAGTGGGAAGATGTGCCGGTCCCCAGCACGAATCCGTCCGGCGGATTAGTGTCGAGGTCCGGTGTGCCGCCCAGCCTGTGTATGCTTTTTAAGCCGGTTTTCCGTCTGCCTCGCCGAATGTGGGCTGGTTCTCCTTATTCCGCTTCAGTTACACTATGTGGGCGATTGCTGCGCAAACACTGTCTCCACGTACGCGTACACCATAATTAACTATTTTTGTGGTACTAGCCTTCAAGGGAAATTATGGCGAACTGCTTACGCTAATGAAGTGGAGCTGGCACTCTTAAGTACGTTTTTAACGTTTTGCATCGCAAGTTTAATTTATTTCTATAGTTTTGTTTCCTACTGCATGTAAATGTTTTGATGTTCAGTCAGTTCACTTGTCCAACATGATTCAGCGGCGATCGCGACGTTGAGAGTCATTGCTTGGCCATTGCAAACATGCCTTTGTCGTTGTTTCTCAGCCGCAGTCGAAGATGTGTTTCCGGGTTTCTCCTACCTCTGGCTGTAGACTGTGGTCTGTCTCAGAGATGTATCGCTGGACCGCTCAGCCGACACTGAGCAGCAGTACGAGCAAGAGTGACGGCCTCTCCAGTTCATATTAAGAAAATTACGCTGAAATTAGTTAGACCAAAACCACGCTCCAAGTCATAGTTGGGTTTACAGTAAACGTCTTGAATAAACTTGGCAGAACTTCGGAACTGATTTAGATGTGGCAGGTCGTAAAAAACACAACAATGAAAAGCTACGCTACTATTACATTTGCTCATGCGTAGTGTCCACTTCTTTAAAACTTCAATTTTTCACCCACAAGTGAAATGCTATGCCCTCACAAATGCTAAAACAGCAGTAAATTGTCCGCCAGTGACAGAGATAAACAGTTCGATTATTTGACACATTCCGTCTGCATTACAGTCTACGTAAACCTTCCACTATGCTGACAAATATAAATATTTTCGGCGGGTTCTGACGTTACAATTTTTTATCACAACTTCTGCAACGCATCTTTAATAATACTGCAAGCAGTTAGTACTCTTCTTCACCTTGATGCAGTTATCGTACGCCATTAAACAATTATTGACCTTTTTTGGTTCTTCTCCTCATTCTTGAAGTCTTCTACATCAAATTAACTCATCTTCCTCAGCCATACAACCATCCGCCTCTTTTATCTCTTGATCGGCCTCCACCGTCTCTGGATAAAATTATATTGTAATATTAAACGGAAAAGTTCCCCAGCACGTTCTACAATGTCGTCATTACCAGTCTCCGATAACAGTCTTCGTTACACTGACAAATTCTCCACAACAACGTCACTTCACCACATTATCGTTGCATTATTTTCTTCCGTATTCGCACAGTCCAAACAGCGCTTCAAAATGTTTCTCCTTTACATGAACCGTTCCTCCAGTAACATACTTCCATCATCACATTCCAACCCTCCTCTCTCAACTGTTTCCCCTTTCCCTACCTCGATTACAAAATACAGGTATTAAGTTTGATTTAAAGGGGAACAGCTCTGACCTGCATACATTCAATCAACACCACCTAGAGACTGGTCGACGAACCTTATCGTTACGTCGCTGCCCATTGTAATACAAAAGAGCCAATGCCAAAACTGTGGGGCTTATAAAATAGCAATTTTTGAGTTGGTTCTAGCATAAAGTTAGTGACCAGTGAAAAGTCATGTATTTGTTTAAGTGGAAATGAGACAAAAACAATTAAGAACGCATAACTGCGATGATTCTCAATCACAATATATGTAAAGCCATGAGACTGCACAGTTAGAACGATATACACAAAAATAATAAACTCTTATTTCACTAGTTTCACCCATTTATTCTGTAAAGGTGTTTACATTTAATTCATCTTCTTGTTCCTATTGCTTGGTTTTCTTGTTAATCATTCATTACGGCTGGCTACAATAACCTTGATGCTTTCGTGCAGAGCTGCTGCCTCCAACTTTTTATTCCGGTCCCTCTCAGCATGGTTTTGCAGCTGACGACGGGTAGGTTGACAAGATCAGAAAAATGCAAGTCATTGCGTTTAAATCCAGCAGTAGGTTTTAGAAGTGGAGCAGTTTTAGTTTTTCGTCGGTGGCGGATACCTAGCAGAAAAAGTTTTAGCTTTGAAATAGCTGTGACACATACGAAAAATTAGTAGTTAAGTATTGCAATCATAATGCATTCATATCAAGCGGTCTGACCAACAATATACCATAATCTAGAAACTGCATTATTAAATTACATTCCAAATGGAAGTACGTGTTAAACTTACTGCTGAGCAATTAGTAAATCTTGCTGTGGAACTGAATGGAGCCATTTCTGTCTCATTACATCGTCTTTAGTAGACCTGATTAACATGAATTATGTTTTGTGATGTGTAATTTCCATTACCCTTTGCGTACGTAACATTTCATAACCGTAATAAAAATGAAAGTGAATAAATGTATATTATGTTGTGTTAAACTCACACGGATACAACTTAGGAAAACGTAACAGAATTTCTGTATACTTGAGTAACAATTTCTTAACGATCACATAATATAACGATATTTTTTTAATACCCAGTACGTCGTTGATACTACCCAAGAAAGCTGTTTATCTTCACCGCTTCTCGCTTACGTTACAAATTCGAGTTCTCTGACTTGTAAGGCTTTCCCATCCAATTGGTGTTTATCCAGTACATGAACATTACAGAATAGCACAATAAAAGGAATACATTTACAAATAAGGATTCCTACGTTCGAATACATGCATTCAGATTTGGCTTTTGTATTAACAAAAAACCGGTAAACAGATATTCATTTACCCTACATTAGAAAAAAATGTTCAAATGTGTGTGAAATCTAATGGGACTTAACTGCTAAGGTCATCAGTCCCAAAGCTTACACACTACTTAACCTAAATTATCCTAAGGACAAACACACACACCCATGCCCGAGGGAGGACTCGAACCTCCGCCGGGACCAGCCGCACAGTCCATGACTGCAGCCCTACATTAGAACCCAAGAAAACGACCAAAATAACTACCGGCAAATTATCATGAAGAAATTACATAAGACCCAAAACCTCTGTCACAGTACTCCTTGGCAAGTTGTTCCGTGCGAAGATTTTGTGTGATACGCTGTTGATGGGCCACGTCCGAACTCGTTAGAAAGAAAAGAGTATCTCGTTGCTATTGACGACCAAAAACGATTGTAAATAAGTGCCGAGCTACTCACATAATGGTCACTCACAGGCCTCCAGCATAACTTTTTCACAAATTAAACGTCCCTCCCTGTCAACGCTGGATCTAGTGATGCCATGCAGTTATCCTTCAAGATGATATCAGTTCAAATCCTCAAATGACAATAAAAATCGTGTTCTCCTTGTATTCCCTTTCTTCCAGAATGCACGTGTATTGCAGGTCCCTCGTCGATGACGGTACGTTAAGCACTAAACTTCCTTATTCTCCTCCGCATCATCATAAATTGAGTGACGCTGTACACAGTTGAGGTCGTCAAGTAAAAGAAGTGCATTACTTAAGAAAGGCTCAAAGAGAGAAAGGAAGCAGCTGTTATGGGAAATCTGGATGAGCTACCATGTCCAATGCTTACAGAGAAATTCTCACGTTTTAAAGGTGGATTACAAAGAGTTTTGACCGAAATAAAATATTTATTTGCAGTGGTTACCGGTTTCAATCATAATGTGATACCATGTGTCACCATGATGGTAGGCGGTGGCGGTGAGCGGAGCAGGTGCTGTTGGTACGTGGAACTTAATTGGAATTAAGGAAAATATTGAAGGGAGGACCCACCACTATAACTTTATTTTCACACAACCTGTTATTTATCAATGTATAACCATACAATTTTCTTTAATAAAATGAAGAAATTTGCAAAATTCTTTTGACCTTAAACGCTAAGTTAAATAATCTTTTTCAAAATAAATCTGAAATGCTGAATTGCAAACCAGTAAAGAATATGACGATGACTACAAGTTGGCCGGACCTGCAGCCCGCCCGTTATCGGGTGAAGCAGCGGTGTTTACTACCGCGCTGGACACAGTCTGTCTTATAAACTGCCCTTCTGCAACACATGAAAACTATATAAGCACCGTTGACAACAAGAGTGTTTAATTGCTCAAAATAGCTGTATGTCGAAAGGTTCAGGGTTAAGATGCACACCTGTGCTTAAAGGTTAAACCGATTAGGAAACAATATGACAATGATAAGGCTTACTCTTAATTTCAATCGGCAACCAAGGTGCGACTGGATGCCAGCCCGTCCCTTCTGACAATTTTATTTTGACTAAAGCACTGGTGACAGTTGGCTTTTAATATTTTCAAAGTTAAACTGACTGTCAGTTATTATGACTACTCTGAAGGAACGTCTTAAAACATTACTTGTGAACACTTATTACAAGAGAACTGACTCGGCGGAACCACAAGATCCAGCTAAAATACATCAGTAATGACCCGGTCTTTCAAACACAGCCACGAACAGCTTAGTACAACAGGTTGTTCAGATTATAACTAATGACTGAGAAATGCAATTACAATCAAGGAAATGAACCGGTTAACATATAAAGCTAACCACAAGGTCCCTCTTTTGTTTAACGGCAACCTGCTACTTAGTACAATACTTCCGGCTGTATTTACGACCAGTAGCTGATTCATTAGAACATTAATGATCGGCTGCAAACCAGAGAGGATAGGCAATATAATAGTGGGACAAATTTTCAAACGACAACTAGTGCCTTAGTACAATACTGCGGCCTATATTTGAGACCAAAGAGCCGACCTAGTAAAACTTTGAGGGTCGGGTGAAAACCAGAAAATAATGAGGAGGGCAAATAGACAATGGCACAAATCTCCACGAGGATCACAGAATGTAACTCCCCTTTATCAGCAAGCAGTCCCATGGATCCTCGGTGGGTCGCAGCGGTTACTGAGTGGTGCCGATGAAAGCCAAGTAGAAGAGGGCAGCCAGCCCACAATATAGCCGTCCGACACGAATGTTGCCAACCAACCGACGGGATGTCGACGCTCACACCGGTGAATTATTTCGGTATCTTCGCTCTGCGCAGACGCTCCCTGCGCAGCTCGCGGCTTCGGCTGCTCGGACCTCGTGAACACCTCTTGTCGCGACGCTACCGCCAATCCCCAAACTTCGTGCCTCTCTCTCGGGCTTTTTTTTTTTTTCTTTATTGATTTTCAATTGCCCCCCGAAGGAGGCGGGCTGGCAGCAGCTTAGTACGCTGCTCTACAGCCTACAGACTTTAATTTTAAAAACGGAAGAAGAAAATAAACAAGAAAAACAGGCGATAAAATGGTGACGGCAAGTGTAAAATGGCGGAAAAATGCGGAAAGTTAAAACAGAAAGCAAAAGGGGTCGGCAATGTTAATAAAAGACACAGGAATCAGACAAGTAACATAGTACACACACAATTAAAAAACACGGCGACAGTCTGGTTTCTGTTCGCAAGAGATAAAAGGCACACCCAGCGATAGTATGATGGCCGTTCGCAACACTTCCCAAAAAACACAACACGGAACACTCACTGTAAAACACGCACTGGAGAACACTCACTGTAGTAGAACACTGCACGAAAGTGGCGGCACAAGGATGACACTCCCGAGCTAAAGGCAGATGGGGGGGGGGGGGGGACCTGGAGGAGGGAGAAGAACAAGAAGGGAGGAAGGAAAAAAGAAAATCGAAAAAGGGGGGGGGGACCAAGGAGGGAGAGGACGAATAAATGGGGAGTCTCTCGGGCCAGCGAACCCCGTATATATACACAGGCAAGCTAAGACCTCCTAAGGGCACAACCCACAGATACCAACTCTTCCTCATAGATATTGGCAATGGGGCCGCAAGAGGGATAGCCGATACTACACCTGAGCCAGTGACGCCAGACAGAACAGTCCACTAACTCAATGGCGGCACGGCACAGCTGTAATTACGCGAACGTCAACTGCTAAGATATTGGTGCATAGCATACACAATAATACCAGCACATTTGTAACCAAAACTTCTCACGACTTCGAACTGATTCAGCAGATTATGTTCGTGGAGCCGCAGACGCTGGTCTGTTCACCGGCACCGCCTACTATCATTACATAAATTGTGTGATAATGGTCACACTCTGGCCGAAACAGGTAACTATTGCAAATAAACATTTTATTGCGGTCAAGACTGTTTGTAATCCATGTTTAAGTATTTTAGACAGACCATTGTTTTTCTCCTTGAGAAGTGTTTTCAAAAATTACTAATTCTTACGTTGCTCAGAACGCTAGCTAATTCTAAAGGGTTTAATGCCTTGAGTTGACTAAGATCCTCAAAACACACCGATGAGCCAAAACACTATGACCACAGTTCACCGACAGATTGGGCGCCATCTGGTGAAGATTCAGGCGAGTGAAGTGGCAACTTTTTTTTGTGTCGTCGGTCTTCTGACTCGTTTGCGCGGCCGCCACGAATCACTCTCCTGTGCCAATCTCTTCGTCTCAGAGTAGCACTTGCAACGGACGTCCTGAGTTATTTGCTGGATGTATTCCAACCTCTGTTTTCCTCTACAATTTTGACCCTTCACAGCTCCCTCTAGTACCATGGGAATTATTCCCTAATGTCTTAACATGTGTCCTACCTCCCGTCCCTTCTTCTTGTCACTGTTTTCCAAGTATTCCTTTCGTCACCGTCCTCATTCCTGTTCTTACCAGTCCACCTAATTTTCAACATTCGTCCATAGCATCACATCTCAAATGCTTCGATTCTCTCTTGTTACGATTATTCCACAGTCCATGTCTCACTACTATGCAGTGCAGTGCTCCAAGCGTACCTTCTCAGAAATTTCTTTCCTCAAATTGAGGCCTATGTCTGAGACTAACAGACTTGTATTGGGCAGGAATGCCCTTTTTGCCAGTGAAATTCAGCTTTTTATTTTCTCCCCGCTCCGTCCGTCATGGGTTATTTTGCTGCCTAGGTAGCAGAATTTCTTAACTTCGTCTACTTAATGTTAATTTTCACGGTGTTCTCATTTCTGTTGCTTCTCATTACTTTTGTCTTTCTTCGATTTACTGTAAATTAATATTCTGTGCACATCAGGCTGTTCATTCCATTCGATAGATGCACTCTTGAATCTTCTTTCATTTCCGTCACTGGTTGTACGATGATTGGTTTAAACGGGACGAAAGACTACCGTCTTACACCCTTTTTAATACTACCACTTCGTTCTTGGCCTTCAACTCTTATTTTCCTTCTTGGTTGCTGTAGATATTGTTTACTAGTAGTCTTTCCCTATAGTTTCACCCTTTTTTCACCATAATTTCTCAGAAATTCGAACATCGCACACGTTTTAACATTGTCAAACGCTTCTCCCATGTCAACAAATTCTGTGAACATGTCTTCATTTTTCTTCACTCTTTTTTCCATTATCATCAGCAACACCAGAATTGCCTCTCTCTTGCGTTTCTCTTTTCTAAAGTCAAACTGATAGTCAGCGAGCACATCCTCAATTTTCTTTTCCATTCTTGTGTACATTATTCTTATCGGCAACTTGGATGCATGAGCTGTTAAGCTGATTGAGCGATAATTCTCGCACTTGTTGGCTCTTGCAGTCTGCGGAATTGTGTGGATAATGTTTTTCCAAAAGTCAAACGGCATATCGCCAGACTCATAAATTTCACACACCAGTGTGAATAGAAGTTTTATTGCACCTTCGCCCAACGATTTTTAGAAATTCTGATGGAATGTTATCCATCACTTCTGCCTTATTCGATCTTAAGTCTTCCAAGCTCTTTTAAACTCTCAGTCTAATACTGGATCACTATCTCTTCTATATCGACTCCTGCCTATTCTTCTATCACGTTATGAGACATTTTGCTCTCATAGAGACTTCGATGTAGTCTACTTCCCAGTTCTCTCCTCTGTATTCAACAAAAAAATGGTTCAAAAGGCTCTGAGCACTATGGGACTTAACTTCTGATGTCATCAGTCCCCTAGAACTTAGAACTGCCTAAACCTAACTAACCTAAGGACATCACACACATCCATGCCCGAGGCAGGATTCGAAACTGCGATCGTCGCGGACCCCATTGTTCTCTTTATGTTACCAAACTTGCTTTTAATTTCACAGACGGATGCTTTGACTTTAGTAAAGGCTGAGTCAGTCCTTCATACTATCGTTTATTTCTCGATATTTTCACATTTTTCATGCAGCCGTTTCACCTTAGCTTCCAGCCATTTCCTATTTATCTCATTCCTAAGTGACTTGGGGTTGTGTTTTCCTGAATTTATCGATAAATTTTTGTACTTCCTTCTTGCTCCATCACCTCAAGTATTTCTTGCGTTACCCATGGTTTCTTCGTAGTTACCTTCTTTGCACCTAGGTTCTTCGTCTCTAGCTTCTGTGCTGCCGGGAATTAAAGTATGTAAAAGGATGGGAGAGGAATGGAGAGTCATTCTAGTGATGATATGAGCCATAAATTGGGAAATCTACTGACAACTGACAAAGGAGAGATACTGACAAAGGATAGATGGTTGTGGTCTGGCGCTAGGGAGCGAGCGTCTCGAAAATGACGAAGGTACGTCTACCTCTATATCTACATATGTACCCCGCAAGGCAGCGTGACGGGGGGAGGATGTGGTGCGTTGTACCCCAATTCATTTCCCTTTCTGTTACACTCGCAAACAGAGAGAGGGAAAAACGTCTATCAGTATGTCACCCTACGAGCCCTAATTTCTCGCACTTTATGTTCGTAGTCCTTACTCGAAATGTACATTGGTGACAGTAGGATCATTCTGCGATCAGCTTCAAATACCGGTTCTCTAAATTTATTCAACAGTTCTTCGAAGAGAACCTCATCCTGTCTCCAAGGGATCTGAGTTGCCGAAGCATCCCCATAATACTTGCAAGATGATTGAACCTATCGATAACAAATCTAATTGCCCGCCTCTGAACGGCTTCGATATCTTCCATTAAGCTGACTTGTCGCGGATCCCTAACAATCGAGCAGTACTCAAGAATGGGTCACACTAGTGCTCTACATGAGATCTCTTTGACAGATGCTCTACACTTTCTTAAATCTCTCCCAATAGACCGAAGTCCACCATTCCACACTGGAGTCCTCGCTCGTTCCACTTCATATCGGTTTGCAACGTCACGGCCAATCGACGCGACTGTATCAAGCAGCACATTACTTATATTTCTCTACATTTAGAACTAGCTAACATTCATCACACTAACTAGAAATTTTGTCTGAATCAGCGTGTATCCTCCTACAGTCATTCAATGACGACACAGGTTCCTGCTCACCCCGTCAATCAGAACTTTTATGTGTCTTGGGAATAATAGCGGTCCTATCACACTTCAGTTGGGCTCTCCTAACGATATCCTTGTCGTTGAAGAACACTCGGGGTCGAGGGCAACATATTGGGCCATATTTCTTAAGAAGTGTTGCAACCGCTCAAATATTTGGGAATCTATTCCGTACGATCGCACCTTCGTTAACACTTTTCAATGGGACACCGTGTGAAACACTTTCTGGAAATATAGTAATAAGGAATCTGCTTAATACCCTTCATGCATAGTTCGCAGGATATCATGTGGAAAAAGAAGGCAATCTGAGTTTCGCGAGAGGGATCCTTTCGCTTTTTTCCTCTCACTTGGAACTTTGCGCTAGGCTGGAGATTCGTGATAAATGCATGCTAAGTAAGGGGCCAAAGTGGAATCAAACTGGTATTCTACACCGGACGTGGGGAATTATGTGTTTTCAGCTCTTTCAGATGCTTCCCTGCACCAGAGATACCTATTACTATGTCCTCCATACGAGATCCTGTGCGATGGTCAAACGTCGGTATGTTTGTACGATGCTCCTGCGGCAACGCTATTTAAAAGCAAAATTTAAATCTTCATCTTTCCTTTTGCTAACTTCTGTTGCCATGCCAGATTGGTCAACTAGTGGCTGGATAGGAGCCTCTGACACACTTAGCGATTTTACATAGGACCAGAATTGTTTCGGGTTCTCAGTTAGCTCCTTTGTTAAGATATGTCGGTTCTAGTTCTTGTATGCTTCGGGCAACGATTTTTTTTGTTTTTTCAGACGCACAAATCTCTACTAACCTGTATTTGTCGCCATATGCGCGTTCCTTTCTGAACCGAGACTGCACAGTTCCTTGCTTCCTCAGAATTTTCCAAATACTTTATTACCCCACGGTGGGCTGTTGAACCAACCTGCTCGGTTGTTCGCGTGCTGCTTTCGTGAGCATCTGTGTAAATAGTTTTGAGGATGGTGGTAGCATGAGCGTGCGACAAAGTGTTGTCCAGGTCACGTCACAGTACGTCTTGGTTGTAAATTTGCCTGCTCTGTAAAACAGTCGACTGTCTGTGGTAGAAGTCACGACAAGGTACAATAATATATAATTTAATAAAAATGGAAATTGAAACATGCGAGTAGGACTCGCGCTCTGAGGTTTCTGCACCAACGTAATTATGTATATACATAGCTGATCGATAGATTTTCATGAGTGAATTTACGGGTAGTAATACGCGACACAAATGGTCGTATCTTTTTTTTCATTGATTTACAAGCGTAACTTTTCCACACAGCCAAGCCACCGAAGACCTTAGTATTTGACATAAATTTCAACTTGATACCTCTATCCAGTCCTGAGAAAAAGGGTCTTTACAAACGAACAGGCATACAGACAGCAAAATATTCCTATAATGGTTCCATTTTCGCCGATTGAGGCACGGAGCCATAAACGGCATACGCAGAACGAAATAAACGCGTTTATTTTTAATTTTGGTAACCGATTTCGGTCTGTAAATCCCTCCTCGAATTAAAGTTGCAGAAGATGTGAGATATGCTAACCGAAACCGCTTACCGGAATTATACGTAAAAACTTTTATTGAAAACTGGACTCATTTTTATTAGTAATGGGAAATATTAATATAAAGCTCAAATACCTAGTATTGGGACCAAAACCTTGAGTTAGCCTAGAGAGTGTGGTTCAGTAAGATATACCCTATGTTTTCCAAAATTATTTCAAACGATTTTCCTCAACAGACGCAGCATTAATTGACACAACAAACAAACAAATGAACGCTATTCTCGAAAGAAAGCTTGATGTAAAGGAAATATACTGCCAGGACAGATCCAAAAGTCAAACAATTTCCTTGGTCTTTGTTTATAAATTTTTGCACTTTTGTCATGAACTTCCTCTCATATTTACAAAACGTGATTTGAAGCCTCACGTCCTCTCACAGGTTCATTCACACATCCTACACGGTTTTATTTGCTTAGATCGTGAAGTCTCTGCTAATTTTTCAACATCAGTAACTAAATGTTACAACCAGATATATAGGAACCGTGAATCATCTAAAAATTCGACAACACAACTTGAAAGCCAAACACGCTGTTACTAATTCGAGCTTAATCGGAATTTGACAAAAGTAACTGTCCATGCAGAGGAGCGGAATGAGCAGATACTGTGACTTAATTGTACATCGTATTAACTGTCTTCGCAATTTTCAAAACCCTGTTTCACTCTTTTGGATCTTACATCACCTGGTTTGCAACTACACAGAGTTTTCACTTATTCTGTGACCGCAATACTACAACACTGTAGAGGGAACCGTGACGTAACGAGCGGTCATAGATATCGCAACGAGCAGAAAGCGAACGTTGGAGCTGTGGTGGAAAGACCGGGCAGCCATTAACGACCACCACAGCGACCGCACCCAACCGCCGCTGCCTTCATCCATCACCGGCAAAGCGCCGCTTCACCGCACTCCACGTTCCGCCTGGCGCCGGTGTCCGCGCACTATCTCACGCCCCCCACACACACACACACACACACACACACACACACAGTAGACGCAGACTGGAACGCGGACAGCGCATCGCGAGCACTTTGCGCGTGGCCGGCGGCGGTGTTGCAGTGCCGGCGACTCCTAACAAAGGACAGCGGACTCCAGGTCGAGCGCGCCGCCCAGTGCCACGGCCCCTTTGTGACGGAGTATGAAGCCGACAACGACCCTCCATTCACTCCGGAGACAGCTGTCTCATTAGCCGACAGGAGCGCCACGCTCAGGTGCCGCGGCGGAGAGAAAACAGCTGACGTGAGCCACGCCAGGTAGCAACGCGATTTAGACAGCGGACAAGTTTTTCTATGCTCCAGTAATTCCTTTTTAAATTAGTAAGGTATGCTCTGTGATTATGTTTCTTTCTTGCTGTTCGGGATATAAAGTAGACTTGTAGGAAAGTCTAGAGTGGGACGTAAGAATTGTGGAGTAGGTATAGTGTAAGGGTGACAGATGTAATGTTTAATGTTTTTACGGTCTTCACTCTGAATATTTGTAATATTTGTTTCAAGATGTACTCCACGCTAGTCTGTCCTGTGTAAATCTCTTCATTAACTACTTCAACCTGAGAGAATAGGCTGCAAAGCTATGTGCACATGCTTGCAGAACAGGAACAAAAACAACTAGGAAGATCGGGCAAAAGGTATAGTTTCAAAACCATGTATTTAGTTTACCACAACGTTACTGTTAATTCTGACATATTTCTCCCAGGTGTCACCAGTTACGTGAATGCTGCATTCGCCTCGTCGTCCGAGGTGTAATGATTACGTTTCAGGTTTTTCTTAAGTAGAGAGGACAAAATAAAAAATCAAAAGACCCAATGTCGGGATGGGAAGGAAGGTGTAGAATCGATGGCTCTGAGCACTATGGGACTTAACTTCTCAAGTCATCAGTCCCCTAGAACGTAGAACTACTTAAACCTAACTAACCTAAGGACATCACACACATCCATGCCCGAGGCAGGATTCGAACCTGCCACCGTAGCGGTCGCGCGGGTCCAGACTGTAGCGCCTAGAACCGTCCGGCTACTCCGGCCGGCGGTGTAGAATCGGTTCAAACGTCAGGTTCCGCAGCGATTCTTCTGTTCCGCACGATGTGTGTGGACGAGCGTTGTTATGTTGCAATATTACAGTTAAATAATGAAGCCAACACTTTCCTTGGATATTCCAGTAAGATTTGCGACGCACTTTTCAGTGATTAACCGTCATTCTAAACCAAATCGTTGACAAATTTGCGATATTTATCATCTGTGGTAGAGGTCGGGGCCGGCCGGGGTGGCCGAGCGGTTCTAGGCCCTTCAATCTGGAACCGCGCGACCGCTACGGTCGCAGGTTCGAATACTGCCTCGGGCATGGTTGTGTGTGATGTCCTTAGGTTAGTTAGGTTTAAGTAGTTCTAAGTTCTAGGGGACTGATGACCTCAGAAGTTACGTCACATAGTGCTCAGAGCCATTTGAACCATTTTTAGAGGTCGGGCGACTGCTGCTTCTTTCATCAGCAGTTACGGCTTTTTCAGGCTCGCAACCACGATATTTTATTACTCATTGATTTACAGCAGGCCTATCAAAAGCATCGTAGCCATAACCAGCCTTTAAACAACGCTGAATCTGTCTAGCAGTATAGAGGGAGAAGTTACCTTTCACATGCCACCTGGCTCGTTTTTCAAGGTCATATCGTTCACTTTCTATACGCATGTGTTGCGTTACTTTAAATGGTTAACAATGGATGACCGGTTATCTGGAAAGTGATTTTGACATAGAAACTGGGGGGTGGAGGGGTGAGGCGTGGTGTAAGTGGGACTGGGGAAGGGGTTGGGTGGGTTGGCAGTTAGCCCTTGTGGAACTCTGCAGTCTACTGTGAGTTTCGTGCCCCACAAAAATTTTCTGGATCGCCACCCAATTTAATTAAAAATGGCAAAATGTAATATAAAAACTGAATTAATCGCTGAGTTGATAAGCATAACTAAAGTCTTACCCGGCCAACGATGCCATGTGCTCATTTCCATTAGTAAACAGATTCAAGTGAATCTATGGAATGAGCATATGGGAACAGTTTAAGTTGTTGTTGTTGTGGTCCTCAGTCCTGAGACTGGTTTTATGCAGCTCTCCATGCTACTCTATCATGTGCAAGCTTCTTCATCTCCCAGTACCTACTGCAACCTACATCCTTCTGAATCTGCTTGGTGTATTCATCTCTTGTTCTTCCTCTACGACTTTTACCCTCCACGCTGCCCTCCAATTCTAAATTGGAGATTCCTTGATGCCTCGGAACTTGTCCTACCAACCGGTCCCTTCTTCTAGTCAAATTGTGCCACAAACTCCTCCCCAATTCTATTCAGTACCTCCTCATTAGTTATGTGATCTACCCATCTAATTTTCAGCATTATTCTGTAGCACCACATTTCATAAGTTTCTGTTCTCTTCTTTTCTAAATTATTTGTCGGCCATGTTTCACTTCCATACATGGCTACACTCGATACAAATACTTTCAGAAACGACTTCCTGGCACTTAAATCTATACTCGATGTTAACAAATTTCTCTTCTTCAGAAACGCTTTCCTTGCCATTGTCAGTCTACATTTTATATCCTCTCTACTTCGACCATCATCAGTTATTTTGCTCCCCAAATAGCAAAACTCCTTTACTACTTTAAGTGTCTCATTTCCTAATCTAATACCCTCTGCATCACCCGACTTAATTCGACTACATTACATTATCCTCGTTTTCCTTTTGTTGATGCTCATCTTATATCTTAAAGTATAAACGTTAAATAAAGTAATTCAGAATAAATAAGAGCTTAAGCCACCAAAAAGAATAAGATAATCAGACAAAAGTCTACAAATATGAGGCCTGCCTTTTGTCCTTCAGAAAAGCCAGGTGGCATGTATCAAAAACAATCCTACAAAAGAGGAGGGGTTTGTCCGGGACACAGTCATCACAGTTTAACATCGTTTATTAAAATAAATCATATTAAAAATTCACAAAGTAACTATGAACTATGACCTGTCGTTGCCCGTTATGTAATTAGTTAATTCACTTATACTACTATTATATTGAGTATTGCGGTAGCTTGCGGTCATAAACGAAAAGGAAATCCTACGCGTGCATGAGTATAGTTCACGCAAACATAACGATTTACAAACAAGAATAGACATAAAAAGAATTTTGCCCATCACAGTAAATCAGAGGCTCAGAGGTTCATCCCTGGCCCTACGATTGAATTATTGTGAATAAACGTACTATGGAACACTTTCTGACAAAGAAAGTTATCTGCATCATCTTGGCATCAAATTAAGCTACGCTGGCGTGAAAGGCCCGCAAATGCCGTGAGTATTCATGAACAAAACAAAATTATTAAGACTTGTGAAAACCTTAGGAACAAAAATGTAAACCATATAAACACAAACAGCAACAAAATAGCACGCGAAATTAAGAATAAAATTTATTCAAGAAGGTACTGAAATTACACTTTCTGAAATCACCACCACGTGGTATGAAAAAAGCTACAGGATCTTAAAATTGAAACGAAATGAAAATTAGAAGAAATAAAATACATACACACGAGAAAAGTTCACACATACAGCCGAATTTTAAACCCGTGCTGAAGTAACGAACTTCTACACCACATGTTCTGCTTGCGTAAAGTGAGATTCCTAAAGACTTGCTACATACAAATAAATATACTGGTGACTTAACTCTGGAAAATATTAGCATTCGACTACCGGACTTGAAAATGAACTAGCACATCAAATGTGTACATCAGTTGGAGTAGCTACACACCATCACACACTAACACATTCACTAGCGCCAAGTCGCTTTTAACATTACCATCTTCACTCATCAGAGGTCCATTCCCGAGAGCCGAGAACATGCTCTCGCTGCAACGAACTTCCTCCAGGTAGCCGGAAGAGACAAGAGGTGTCTTTTCCACCACGAACTTAACTACCATCGAATGACTACCGAAAGGGTAGAAAGCTACATTGACTATATTGTTGCTACCACATCAGACAACCAGACGCTGTATTTCTACCGTATAAAAGAGAAATTCAACATACGCACTGAGTCACTTATTCATACAAACCGAGAAAGGACATTTGGAAGCGTGAATGCAGGTAATTACACACGATTAGGTGCTTACAGGAAAAATTTAGACTTCAATGCAATTGTGTACCACTGAATGGGAACAAATACGATGTACTAAACTAAATTACAAATGACAGCAAAAAGTACAAAAAAATGTTCAAATGTGTGTGAAATCTTAAGGAACTTAACTGCTAAGGTCATCAGTCCCTAAGCTTACACACTACTTAACCTAAATCATCCTAAACACACACACCCATGCCGGGGGGGACTCGAACCTCCGCCGGGACCAGCCGCACAGAAAGTACAAATTAAGTAATATGAAACAAATGTAACAGACACATTTCAGGTTTTGAGCCTACGCTAGTATATCCACTCGGACCTGCTTACAACTGTCAAGTTTTGCTCTCCCACTACTGCTCGAAACTCTTGCTGTAGCCTCCGTTCCCAAATCAACTTCTCCTTGATTCCTAGAGATGTATTACATCGACCCATCCCTTCTTTTACTTACATTGACTCTTCAGGTTCTTTCCTCCCAGATCTGATATAGTACTTCTACGTTAGTTACTGGATGTACCCATCTATTCTTCAAACATTTGCTTAGCGTCTATTTTATCCTTGTCTGAACATCTCATCATCCACGTTTCTTTTTCGTCAAACTGCGGCCCGCGGGCTGGATGCGGTTCCAATCAAGTGTTCTTGCGTCCCTCGGATCTCAGCAGTGTTTTATAATAATACGCATGCAACCATTAATAGTCCAATCCAAAATATGCCTACAACATTAGGAATTTATTAAGCGTGTAGCTTTCCTATTTAGCAACAAACAAAAATGGCAACACAGAAAGTAATATTTTGACATGTGCTTAACATTAAATAACATTGCTGCACTCAGTTCGGAGCCTAGAAAGTCGCCCGCTTACCTCAGGGGCAGACGGGTAAATATCGCAGTCACTGCGACATTAGAGGATGTTAGAGAGGAACTGTTTTGTACTTGCCTACGGGTGCTGGCAACTCATTGGCGTATGTGCCTCGTGACGACCAGCTACTATGGTATAAATTTCAAACGATAGTTATGTGGATTCCTGAATGCGCATAAGACATACGAAATCAAAATAAGGTTTTGTAATATGATGCAATGTGTAGAAGAAAAATGACATTCAAAATATTGATGATGGCATCTCATATCCTATAACACATTTAAATATAAGTACAATTACTGTCGTGAACATTCTGATTGCCAATCGTGGTAGACTGCCGATCCTGACAAGTGACGGGATACATTTTTCCCGCTTTTAAATATAAAACGCGTATATTGACGGGTTTCGTCGATCGTCATTGTGTTGTGAGGGACACGTAATTTCTATGAAGGGCCGCTTGTTGTATGAAGTCAAGCTGCTGGAAGGACTAAAGAAACGAAACACATGGCTTCAGGTTGTGTTGCGGACGACAAAACTTTGCCTGAGTTGCATCAAGATTTTGTGGACAGCCACAATGATGATGATATCGACGACTCAGATGAAGATCCTGACTTTCTGAAAGACGAATTGTGTCGAAATTCATGTGAGTATTACTTATTTTGATTTCGCGAAATGTTGGTTGAAACGTTGCATTCTTTTCTCAAGTTTCATCAGTTTCTGAACCTTAAAACACTTTATCTATTTGTTAGAGGCAAACAAGAAAGGCTGTAGAAGAGACACTACATACGAGTGGAGCAGGTGCAAAATAGTCGTGTGCAAAATGTATCTCACAAAAGATTACACAACGTGGAAAAATGTAATGATTTATTTACTTAATCCAGAAAACTAAGTTTCAGGTTTCACAAAAAGTTAGAATGACAGTTAAATGTTGACTAGTTTTCTTAATAAAAAAATATTTAAAACCCATAACAATGGCTGGCATTCTATGAAACGGCAGTCAGAGTTAGTCTGGAAATTATTGCTGTAATATCTTAAAGTAGTTCACAGCATCAGTGTCTTGCTTCTCAAGCGCTCTTTGAAAGTATCTGTACGTTCATAATTATGGAAGACGGTGGCGTGACCTCGGCTGTTCAATATAAAATGTCAAATCAAAACTCGTTCAGCCATCTAAATTTTCAGTTTATTTTATTTGTGCTACCAGTTCCAACGTTACATTGCACCATCTTCAGGCCCCCTGATCGACACGTATCGAGAATCCCACCTCTTGTTAAATCGAAACAGGCATCAGCTAATAGTCCCTGGCATCCGTAGACTACTTCTTAGGACAGCGATCCCTTTGATCACCACTTTCAGGCTGTTCAAAAAAGGAGAAAAAACCTGCAAGTCATGATGGAAGGGATCGCTGTGTTAGAAAGCAGTGTAAGGATACCAGTGACTGTATGCTGATCCTTATTTTGATTGTAAAAAAGGTGGGATTCTTCCTATACATCTTTTAGCGGGCCGGAAGGAGCGTTGTGTAACACTGAAACTGATAGTAATAATAAAATGAAATGGAAATTTAAACAGCTGAAGTGTTTTTATTTGACATTTTTTGTTTGGCTCTTTGAAAGTATAAAGTGGGAAACTACTTGGGCCTTGAACCACAGACGATTACCTCATGTCCTCGCTCCTTTAAGGTGATGTTGAAAACTGTCTGGTAATTTTTATTCCAAGCCTCCACACAATGCCAAATTAATTATGATGCCGCAAACCGACCCGTGATTTGGTGCCACTCTTTGGTCCAGTGTTATCGCCTTGCTGCAGCGCTGTCGGCGTTCCTTTTTCTGCTGCTGCATCAGGGTATGCAGCAACAATGGCAGCCAACGTCATCGCACTGTCCGTGTGGATACTTGTCTGCCTGCTGAGTAGGTAGTCCATTTCTTGATCCAAACTACATGAGTGGCTAGACGGCCGAGGGGACAATATGTTCATCCTCTCTGGCGCTAGTCACGTGACGTCGAGCATGGACATCGAGAACTTATCGATTCCGCTGTCGCACGACAATCGCTGTCTTACACAACGCAAACAGCAGTATCGCGAAACTATAAACCACTGTATGATAAGCCACGGTTTTGCCTCTGGAAATTCCGACACGTGCTGGTGGACGATGTACTTCGTACTCCAGACATAGCACGATCTTCTTAAAACAACTAACACTACTGCGACACATGAAAGGAAAGCCCGAGGGGTAACATTTTCGTGTGAATACAGTGGCACTGAAATGCTAATCATTTAGATATCCAAGTTACTCAGTTTGACTTTTGTTGAAACCCATCCTAATGTTGTTGCATATTTGATAGCCAGAGATAATGGAATGGTGAACTTGCGGAAAACATGCTATCCGTCTGTTACTGAATGTCGCCAGTCGGAACTCGTCTTCCGTCTATAATTAGATGATGCTGAGGGTGTGTGAAAATGTTACTTTATTTTATTCCTGCCGCTATAGGATGAGAATGCAACAAGAAGAAATGCAGCCACAGTTCTTACTTCCATGTGCCAAGCTGGCGTCACTTGGTCTGGTGCTAAACCTTTATGGTAGAAAAAAATGTGAATCAGCAGTGACACATGTAGTAGCGCGCAATTCGTGAATTCGTGATCGATTGATATTGATCTTAGTTAAATCTTGAGCCTTGCCTCACTGCCTCATCGTATGATGTCGCGTGACAGTGGTGCTAACCCATTCTTCCAACGGAAGTGCTGTCTTCGGCAGCCACGTAGTTACTATTTGACTAGGGAAGGGTAAGTGACGTGCATTTCACTCTCACCATTTTCCCTCTCGTCATTATTATCAACATAAGCAGAAATTCTTACAGGGGCCGTATAATTAGTTGCACGTAAGGCTACATAACACTGAGGTGACCATAGTCATCGGATACCTCCCAATATTGTGTCGGACCTCTTTTGGCCCGGTGCAGACAACAGCTTAATACGGCATGGACTCAATAAGTCATTGGAGGTTCCTGCGAAAATTTTGAGCTATGCTGCCTCTAGACTCGTCCATAACTGCGGAAGTGTTGTCGGTGCAGGATTTTCTGCACGAACCAACCTCTCGATTATGTCCCGTAAATGTCCTATGGGTTACATGCCGTACGATTTGGGTGGACAAATGATTAGCTCGAATGGTCCAGAAAGTTCTTCAAACCAATCGCGAACTACTGTGGTCAGAGGACATGCCACATTGTCATCCATACAAATTCCATCGTTGTTTGTGAACATGAAGTCCATTAATGATCAATGGCCGGCCTAGCTTGCGTACTATCTTGTTGACAACTTGCGTCCATGCCTTCGTAGGGTCCGCGCCACGCTCGAAGCATACCATCACCTCTTACTAATTGAAATGGGGCTCATATGGCCATACCACTGTTTTGCAGTCGTCTATGATGCAGACAATATTGTCACAAGCCCAGGAGATACGCTGCAGGCGACGCCGTGCTGCTAGCGAAGGCACTCGCGTCGATCGTCTGCTGCCATAGGTCAGTTTTTGCACATTCTTGACACTGCGGATCTTGGAATATGGAATATACTAAGGATTTCCCAAATGGTATGTTTCATGCGTCTAGCTCCAACTACCATTTCTCGTTGAAACTCTGATAATTCCAGTTGCGCGCCAATAATCACATCGGGAAACTTTTCAGCTCCACTAACGCACTGTCATATTATACCTCGCGTACGCGGTGCTACCTCCGGTATATGTCCATAGCGCTATCCCCTGACATCTGTCACCTCAGTGCGCAAATATCGACCGAACCGGAGCCCTGCAAATGTGTTTTGGTGTAATAAATTTTAAATCACCTTCCGATTCTACTGCTTTTTCTTATCCTCGGTTTTCCAGCGTTTTCTTGTCCAAATGCAAATGGTTCAAATGGCTCTGAGCACTATGGGACTTAACTGCTGTGGTCATCAGTCCCCTAGAACCTAGAGCTACTTAAATCTAACTAACCTAAGGACATCACACACATCCATGCCCGAGGCAGGATTCAAACCTGCGACCGTAGCGGTCGCGCGGTTCCAGACTGTAGCGCCTAGAACCGCTTGGCCACTCCGGCCGGCTCCAAATGCACCTTGCTTCAACTTCGACGCAACATTCGCAAAATCGAGAACACCGGGATTCACAATTCAGTTATGCCTAACGAACTCTGAATGATGAAAGTGCTAATGGTAGTAAAGATCACGACGATTATTTTACTCTTTCGTTTGTCATCCAACGCTTGGAAAGGATTCACAGTAGGTCACAGTAAACTTTTGACGATGAACAGAAAATCTTTTCACCCTGGAGTTCTAATTCGCGTGTCTGTTCCTACCGCAGGAGCACGAATTCATTTTTGCGTTCCAGTTTCATATGATGCTCTGTTCAGTTTTTAATCGAATCATTAAGTCAATGGGGTGCGTCCAGTCTTCGCCTTTACAACAACTTGAACTGTGCTGGGAGCGTTTTCGGTGAGGTATCCAAATGTCTCTGGATGAATGGCAGCCCATTGTTCGCAAGAGGTTAACCCGGGGAAGGTAATGATGTTAGACGCTGAGATCTGGACCTAAGGTGAGGTTCTATGTCATTCCAAAGATACTCCTTTGGGTTCAATTCGGGACTCTATGCAGGCGAGGCTATTTCTGGAATGTTACTGTCCATTAACCATTCCGTCACAGATGGTGCTGTACGACAGGACACATTCTCATGCTGATACAAACAGTCATCGTCTCCGTACTGTTCCTCTACTATACACAGTGCACTGTCTCACGAAATTTGTTTATATCTTTTCGCATTTAGCGTTTTCTTAAGCATTCTAGCGACGTCGCTCTTCTCACTACCAAAGCGTTGCTTCGCAGTGACTACAGAAATGTTTATGATGAGCTGCTCGACCATTGTACGCCATTTGTTTTAACTCCTTACTCATAGCCAACGTGTTAGGGGTAGCTTTCATCTCGCGCTAGATGAGGAGAACCCTACGTCATAGTGACGTAACGCTACGTCATCTTGACGTAAATAAACCTAAATCGACTACTTGAGTACGTGTATCGATCTTTGCAGTTGTACCACACAGGTAAATGTAAATTGAAACGAAGTGACAGCAGTTGTGTGGCATACTCATCCCAGCTGAATTACTTATTTGGCTGTAAACTCAACAATTTTGGATGTTATTGTGTGTTTCTTGACGTAATGAATGTCTGAACGAAGGAACCATAACAATAACGAAAGTCAAAATGGCGTCTAGTCATTTAAAAAAATCTGATTAATTGTGCCTAAATCATGTGGATAGAAAGTTGAAATAGAGAGAAAGTAAAGTGTTTCGTATTTTTATAAAAGCCAATGGATTGTACATAATTCTTCTGGGCAGAAACGTCAAACTGAGAAATTAATGTGGTTCCAAATATAATTCCGAATGTTGCTGGAATTCATGCTGTAGATCAGCACAGAAACTTTTGCTCTTCAGAAATAAATATCTGCTGATGATTATAATGTATTGACCTGTTATAACACATTTTTGGTAAACCGCCTCAGTGTGTGCCACCTGTTGCTGGACCATTGATTCACGGATCCAGTTATATGGCTCCTTCCGTGTATAGCGATTTTACGGCTATGACGAGTGGGCCCTGAAGATGGCATCAATGCAATTCCGAAACTGGTACCACATAGAAGTTCATAAAATAAAATAAATTTCTACAAGACATACGGCTGTTGGTAAATTATTGCATCAAGAAGTTCATGCCAGCCGTCGTCCCACGATCCATAATGGATCAACGGAGATGTTATAACACATTTCATTATCTTTCTTCATACGTTGTATGCTGTGAAGAAACAATGACATGCAAGTCACATTTACCAGCATTTTAGGCAACTGAAACCAGTGAGTGCTGTTGCCATTTTCAGCTACTTTTTGTATGACTCTTAGGCAATATCGAAATACATATAGTAATCATGCCAGACACCCCAAAAAATTATACCATGTCTATTGAGAGAATTTCCTTGTTCGGTTTTGTTACTAGGAATTCTTGGTATCCGCTGTTTTTTGCTATCTGAACAATTATGTACAGCTCCTTATTATAATTATGCTTATCAAGTAGTACTGTATTCAATATGTGGGTCGTGTATCTGAGGGACGATTATTTTTTTGGGGCTGTGGGTGATTAGACGTTTGATGTACTATAGTGTCTGTTATGGCGTTTTTCCTGTAAATGCCTAATAACTGTTGGTTATTTTTCTTTATGATAGGTATATCTAGGAAGTTTATTTGACCTGATTGTGGTCTCCCTAATGTGAATTTTATTTTTTTTTGTTTGATGTGTTCATCTCTGCATGTAGTAATTCTATTATTTTTCCTTGCTCCACTGCCAAGCAGAGGATGTCATCCATATATCTTCAGCAATACAGTATATCGTATTATCATAGTACCATTTTCTGGAAAATTCCAGATACAATTCTGTTGATCTCATTGTACTCCACAATCACAGTCAAAGAAACAAACAAGATAAAAGAACAAGAGATAGACAGTTACAACCGTTTACCACTGGAAAACATAACAGAGATAAGGACACTCCTACATCTTATAAGTGACCAAAATTATTTTGAACTGAACAAAGAGTTGTACTTTATTTCGAACTGAAAAAAGTGTTCTACCTGCAAGAAGAACGATTGGTAATGGGACCACAATTTAGGAAAGTAGCAAATACATTCATGAACAAAATAGAAGAAAGAGTTTTCCAGCAGTTACCCATTCAACATTTTTACAGACGTTTAGTCTTAGTAAGACTTTCATCACAGCTGTGAAAGGCGGTATTAAACCTACAGAACTTGATTCTTGTTGCTGATTTCATGTAATTTCATACAACCACCCTCTGCAATGCTCGAAATCCACTGTCCATCAATAAATGAGGTCTTCCGATTGCTCCTTCGCGTTTCCACTGTACCAAGAGTCGACTTGGCCGTCTTTAGGAGCGTTGGATATCCCTGAAGGATTTGTTATGCAAGTGACATGCAATGACTAGTCCGAGCTGAAAGTCACTGATCACTGTTTACCGACGTTATCGGTTGTTACCGTTTCTCTATTGACAACGCAATACTCTCCGCTTCCGTTTATACTGACGATCCACTTTCATCAGTTCTTTAGTGAGGGATATCTGGATACTTTATACGAGATAGTTACTATTTTATTCTTTCAATAGCTCGATACTATTTGACCTGTTATTGGGTAACTTCCACCGACAGCCTTCGTGGCTGTATAAGAAATAATAAGTAATTCCGTGCTGGGATTAGACGACCCTTGGAACATGGCTTCCGTGCGTGCCTCAGAGCTGTTTCGTTGTCACTCACAGTTGCACCGTCAGATGCCGCGAGAATCCCCGCACTGTCATGTGTGGCGTGCGTGAAAAGTTACGCTTACGACTGCTCTGTTGGTTTCATTGGAAACATCTATTGACGGAGTCGCATTAGTGCACTGCACCGTTACATATGCACTGGGTGGCTACAATTAAACTTTTCTATTTAACTTGTTATAACACGGAAACTATTTACCGTACGAGGACCAAACTCGGTAGCATTGATGTCAAGGACATGAGAAATAGAAATAATGTACAATTAAGTCAGTTGAAACAATGTGCTGCTACGGTACATCATAATTCAGGTAGCCCCACAACCAGAAATCACAGGTAGTGCAATCAGGAGATCGTATCACCCAAGCATTTCGAAACCATCGGCTGATAATTAGATCGTTTCCAAAGATGTTTCGGAGAAGCAGATGAACTTCACGACCGATGTGCGGTGGCTCTCCATCTTGCATGAAAACTGTTGAGCTCAGTGCGTCTCTCTCCTGTAGGCCGTGTATGACATGCTGGCGAAGCATATCGCAGTAGCGCTTGTAATGTCCCCACAGAAAATACCCTCTACCACGCACCAATTAATCATTGTCAATCAAACCATCCACATTCATTCACTTTGGGAAAGTGTCTGAGCTGATTTTTTCGTTACATATGCGGCGACAGCTCGACGACGCCAAAGTATTTTCTTGTGCGTTTATTCTTTGAAATAACAGAGATGCATATATGCATTCTCCATGGTTGTTAGAGTGGTAACTAGGACAGCTTCTGGAGTATCTGTTGAGGGATTGACGTGTTTCTGAGAGATACATATTCTGCTTTTCTTCTCGCTAAAGCGAGCCAATTAACATTTGTGCCGCTAGCGGTTTGTTTG
The DNA here is from genome assembly GCF_021461385.2 of Schistocerca piceifrons. Classification (NCBI taxonomy): domain Eukaryota; kingdom Metazoa; phylum Arthropoda; class Insecta; order Orthoptera; family Acrididae; genus Schistocerca; species Schistocerca piceifrons. The sequence goes on from NC_060140.1 coordinate 392,101,364, forward strand.
AAGAGAAAGAGACTGTAAACGGAAAATAATTAAGACGTGGAATCACCGGAGATCTGGACATGTAATGGAGATGGATTTAATACACAATTTCCTTCATGAATAAGGTTTGTGAATTTTTTGTTCTGGAGTGAATGAACGAATGAGTTTTTTCTTAATCATTTGATGATCACGTTGGCCCTGTAATTAGTGGGGAAGTTTCAGCTGTGTCGAAGAGAGCCTGCAATCACTGAGTCTGTGTTAAATCGTCCAAAAAGGCTTCGTACACATCTGGAATTCGCAATCTTTCGTAAAAGGAACAAATTGTCCACACGATTGATTCTCCCGACTGAATGCAGTGTTAACAGTAATAATAAATGCAAAGATCTCTTACAGCAAGCCAGCCGCTGATTACCAAGACGAAGGACTCCACCAAAGATTCAATTTGGCTGATTTCACGTAATGAAATATTATATTAAAAACTGTACATAGATAAAGAAGAGAAAGAGAGAGAGCGAACAAAAATAGGGATAATACTAATAATCCTCCATTAGTCTAACTTTTCGCCTGTCTTATCACGGATCAGCCAAGAAATGGGAGGCCCTTACTTTACTGTATAGATTTATGTGTGAAGGTGAAGGGATCTTAAAGGCAACAAATACACGTCTATACAGACAAGACATTACACAAAGTTAGCGGCTAGCTGCATTCATCATCTATTCTTAGATGAAGAGACGGCAACTTATTATCCTTGACATTTAAAAAATGCTAAACGCTGGCCAGCCACACCGCACGTCTTTGGTTCGTGAAGGCGAACCCTTTCAAAAAAGAATGGGCCAATGATGAACGTAGCCGTGAAGCCACACCGTACGGTGACACGTTCACCATACAGAGCAACTTCATGCATAGTGACTGGAAGCGAAGATCCCCACACTCGGCAATTCTGCGTGTTCGTCTCGCCCGCCAGGGAGAAATGAACTTCGTCTGTATATAGGATGGTCGAGGCCCGGTCTTTGTCAACGTCAATCCTTGCGAGAAAGCGTAGAGCTAAGTCAACACATCGTGATGCGTCCTGTGGTGCTAGCTGCTGTACGATATGGATGTTGTACGGATACCATTTGAGAATGGTTCGAATCAGCATCCGCCCAATGGACCACGGAATGTTCAGCTGTCGTGACACAACATGTGCACTGCCTGACGATCGGGAATTGCCCGCAGCGTTGTCTGCCGTAGCAACTGCGATTTCATCAATCACCTGTAGTGCAACCGGTCTGGGAAGCCCAGTTCTCCAGTTGATTCAGACTTCTTCATCACCCTCTGCACAACTGGTGGAGAAAGAGAACTCATTCATAATCCTTTCAGCCACCGATATTCTCTAAGTGTAGCTCCAGCATTACTCTTGTTATGATAATACTGCTCCACCAATAATGGTCTGCTCCTTTTGTCCAAGCTCATGTTGGCACGTCAACAAGTGCACTGCAATTGGTCAGGTGTGTGACACTATGAATCATGATGAGTGATCACGGCACCTTGTGAACATAATTGATTCTGGATGGTGGTGATGTGACGCATGGAAGTCATGCACCTCATACTCTGGACATTAATGCTACCGAGTGATTATTTTCCGTGGCATACCGAGTTAAAAATGGTAAGTTTAATTATAAACACCCGTTACTATAACGGGCTATCAAGAAGTTTCCTATTGAAGGTCGTACAGTCCAGAATCGGTATGCCAATCAGAAAAAAGCGCCGTGAGCATAGAGGCCATCATCCCATCGACCCAACAGGTTGAAAATACCCATTTGATAAAACACTGTGTCCTGCTGAGCGAAGTTGTCCATAACTGCCTGCTGCACATTCTCGTCCGACTGGAATCGTCGACCGGTCAAGGCTTTTTAAGGGACCACAGGCGTGATACTCGCATGGGGAGAGATTAGGAGTATAAAGCGGGTGCACGAGTGTCTCTCCCATGAATTTCAGTAACTTCTGCGTTAGGACACTTGCGATTTGCGGACGTGCATTATCATGAAACTGCAGCACCCCTGATCGTGGGGCTTTAGATGGACATGCTGCCCTATACACATTCTTGACTCCACGATATGTGTGTCTCTGAAGACTGTCAAGAAAAGAATAACAGCACATTGGAATGTTTGGACGCATTTGATAATAATGTTACCATAGTTCAAGAGTTTAAACATGGCGGAAACAGAAACTGTTGAAAATCCTCACTGTAAATGATAACAGCCAAACAGTTGCAGGATTAAGATTTATTGAAATCCTTGACCACGGTTTCGGAATATCTAAATATACCTTCATCAGAAGCAAAAATACACTAAAATCACGTCCTGCAATTTCAATAAATCTTTATCCTGCAACTGTTTGACTGTTATCATTTACAGTGAAAATGTCACCATAGTTCAGATTTCCACATCTACTGCACATACGTCGGAAAGACCCGAAGACTCCACTAATCGCTTGCCTACATGTCGGTGCTTATATACCTGCATCGGAGTCGTACTACGTTGCATATATGCCGCAGCAACGCTATCGAAGGGAAACTTTTTGATCGTCGCTTGTATTAGTCTATAAAAGATTCACCTCGCCCTCTTTGATTTCCACTGCGTACTTAAAATAAGCATTACCCTTGTGTCACTAATAGTGCCCTGTAGTGATCCAAATTACTTCAAAATTCCTCGGATCCGATGACTGGATAGGGAAACGGGTACCGAAAACTGTCGCTAGACACTCTCCAACTGCTTAAACGCAGCTCTCTCCTCTTTAAACTAAACAAGGTAAAAGTCGTAACTCAAGAAGAGGCAGGACGCATATAAAAAAGCCACACTTCAATTTTACACCGGAACAAGCGGACATTATTGTCTGCTGGTGGATCCCGTGAAGTCTATCTGTTAGGCGCACCAGTTAGCTAATGACTCCACGCTCGGCTACGCGAAGTGTTATTAAAGAGTACTTGTAGGCCCTGTGGGCTGTAGCACTGGCCTAGAAATCCAGCAAATAACCGAGCCAAAATTGTCCCTCCGGCGCACGGGAACTCACTTGCGAACTCTTTCAAAGCTTTCTATACTGGCAGACCAACCTAATCGAACGCTGAGGACCAATGTTTGCTGACTCCCGAAGTACACCGCCACCTCCGCCACAGAGGACACAAAACTTGCCTCCTGCACCACACCAACACTGCCGACAGACGTTCTCCACTTCGAAATCCCCAAAACTGCTCCACATAATTCTTACAACATTCGTGTAAACAGCCATCCCCAAGGACAGAACTGAAACGTGCCTCATAAATTTTGTATTATGGGCTATGAGATACACACAGCATTGCCAGACTTAGCAAGCGCAGCTATCAGCGTGTCTATAGACTCGGCTGACGTCTTCAACGTTAGGTGAAGAAACTTTAGGCACAAAATTAGGCTTGGACCAAAACATAATGCCCAACTATATTGGTAAGTGGGTAACTCTGTCGATGGTTCATGGTCCCAGTTTCAGGGTGCCTATCTAAGGGCTTCCACGAGCAACAAAAATTTGACTTTTAGTATTTAAAACAATTATTGTCTGAATTGAAAAAATTAAATGCTGTCATAATCTATTCTTTAGTAGGTTTCACGCAATAAGACAAGTATTAAAGCCAGGAATTGTGTGCTCGTTTCGAGGCTGTGTAGCTCACGCGCGTAAAGTACCCACACTAAATTCATCCAGATGAAACAGGTCTATTGGGAGTTAGTTATTTGCATTTCTGGAATTCCTACCTGCTACGGGCGATTCAGCCACTAAGCAACAATTCTGACTGGCTTACTATTCGCACGCAGCCTTTGGTCATAGTAGCTGTGTTGCTGGGAGATGTGCTTGTTTTTCTCATCGCTGCTGGGCAGTAGTGTGGGTAGTAGTGTGACAGACTCCGAGGATTCGTGGCAATATAGACATAAAGTTAAGTGCATCTGTGTTTAAGTAAAACCATTTGTACATGAATACTGTGAAACAGGCGAGGAGGATTTGATTAGTGATTCAGAAACAAAATAGTATTAAGGGGAATGAAGATAATATTTTACTGGCAATGCAGCCGCCTAGTTCCTGAATGGGACACTCGTATCAGGGAACTTTAGAATTATCATTACAGATTGAGTTATATTTACTGTAAGCCATTTTTCATGTTTATTAAAATTCAAAACGCAAATAAAAACCTCCCAATAGACCAGTTAAACAGTGTTTGAGAATGGGAGCACTTATCGACCTACAACGAACTTTAAACATTCACAGATCAACAAAAGTTCTGCGTCATCTCGGTTCAGAGAATTCCGGAATATGTACAGCAAAATCAAGATAAACGTCATTTCCGCCTTTTTTATTGCTCATAAAAACCACACATTGCATGTTGTACCGCCATACAGCGAGACCTTCAGAGGTGGAGATCCAGATAGCTGTACACATCGGTATCTGTAATACAGACTAGCACGTCTTCTTGCATTGATACATGCCTCTATTCGTCATGATGCATGCACACATCAAAAATGTTTTGCGTCACCTCGGTTCCGAGAATTCCGGAATATGTACAGAAAAATCAAGATAAACATCATTTCCGTCCTTATTATTGCTTGTAAAAACCACACATTGCATCTTGTACCACCATACAGCGAGACCTTCAGAAGTGGTGATCCAGATTGCTGTACACACCGGTACCTCTAATACCGAGTAGCACGTCCTCTTGCATTGATGCATTCCTGTATTCGTCGTGGAATACAGCTCACAAGTTCATCAAGGCAATGTTGGTAAAGGCTGTTACACTCCTCAACCGCGATTAAGCGTAGATCCCTCAGGGTGGTTGGTGGGTCACGTCATCCATACACAGCCCTATTCAATATATTCCAGGCATGTTCGAGAGGGCTCAAGTCTGGAGAACATGCTGGCCACTCAAGTCGAGCGATGTCTTTTCTTGAAGAAAGTCATTCACAAGATGTGCGCGATGGGGGCGCGAATTGTCGTCCATGAAGGCGAATGCCTCACCAATTTCCTGCCGATATTGTTACACTATCGGTCGGAGGATGGCATTCACGTGTCGGACAGCCGTTATGGCGCCTTCTATGACCACCAGCGGCGTACGTCGGCCCCACATAATGCCACCCCAAAACAGCAGGGTACCTCCACCTTGCTGCACTCCCTTGGCAGTGAGTCTAAAGCGTTCAGCCTGATCGGGTTGCCTCCAAACACATCTCCGACGATTGTCTGGTTAAAGGCATATGCGTCACTCATCGGTGAAGAGAACGTGATGCCAGCCCTCAGCGGTCTATTCGGCATGTTGTTGGCTGCATCTGTACCGCGTTACATTGTGTCGTGTTTGCAAAGATGGACCTCGCCATGGACGTCGGGACTGAAGTTGCGCATCATGCAGCCTACTGCGCACAGTTTGAATCGTAACACGACCCCTCGTGGCTGCACGAAAAGCATTATTCAACATGGTGTCGTTGCTTTTAGGGTTCCTCCGAGCCGTGATCGGTAGGTAGCGGTCATCGACTGCAGTAGTAACCCTTGGGCGGCCTGAGCGAGGCCTGTCATCGACAGTTCCTGTCTCTCTGTATCTGCTCCACGTCGGAACAACATCGCTTTGGTTCACTGCGAGACGCCTGAATACTTCCCTTTTGAGAGCACTTACTGGCAGAAAGTAACAATGCGGTCGCGACCGAACGCCATTATTGACCAATCTAGGCATGACTGAACTACAGACAACACGAGCCGTGTACCTCCTACCTGGTGGAATCACTGGAACTGATCGGCTGTCGGACCCCCTCCGTCTTATAGGCGCTGCTATGCATGGTTGTTTACATCTTTAGGCGGGTTAGGGGCATCTCTGAACAGTCAAAAAGACTATGTCTGTGATAAAATATCCACAATCAACGTCTATTTTCAGGAGTTCTGGGAACCGGGATGATGAAAAACTTCTTTTGATGTGTGTAATTTCAAACTTTTCCAAGCGTTTTCTCCCTTACATTCTTAAAGTCCTCTTTTTACCACATTAACTGAGTTGCGATCTTGTGTTTGTAGCTGTTTCATAAATTGAAATTCGAATCTTGAAGGAATCGGCTGTTTACTGGTATAACAGCAACCACCGAAGGACTCGAATACGGGCCATGATACACTGCATTGTACGGTCAGAATCCAATCTTTCCAGTGGCCGTTTCGAGCTCCATCGAAGAGTTACTTATTACCTGAGATCACCAGTTATTCTCCAGTAGGTATACTGTGGAAATAACACATCCCCTAAAACAGCACAGTCAGTCGAGACCACTACCCCTTAACCCCATTCATGCCATGCAAGACAAAAGCTTCCTAGCGTTAGAAGCGGAAACCGACCCTGGCCTACATAACAGCTACAGGACGAGCTTCGTAATCTGTTTACATACGTTTTGTTCCAGTTACTGTCCTGATACGTTTGTCAATGGTTTCTTCGCATTCTGTCAAAAGATTTTCCTTTTCGAAACAACATGAAGCAGATTTGTCTCTTTCCTTTGGTAGTTTCGCGACGTTTTCGATCGATATTACTTACATATCACCCAATGGATTTTAAAATAGGGGGAGAAATATTCACTTCAGGGTATGAAATACAACTGCGTAGGGACACGGAGAGGGCTGTATGCCAGTGCGGCACCGTAACTGGGTTCTTGCTTCCTAGACGAATAATTGTTTGACATCAATTTGAGCATGATTTTAAATAACGTGGACTTGATCATAATTTAAGGAACATATTATTTATTTATTTTTATTTATCGTATCCACGATACCACTTCCACAAAATCTTGAGGATTACAGTAAAGAGAAAGTGTAAAACATAAAGCAATAGAATACGTGGTACTGAGAGAAGTGAAGACTAAATAAAGTAAAATACAAAAGCACAGACAACAATGTTCATTTAAAAGAGGTGACATGATTCTGTCTGGGATTGCAATCTTTATATCGCATGCGATGCCAAGTACGTTGCAACTTGTACGGCTTTGTCATTTGCTGTTAGTAAGTACTGTATCGTGCAACATTCGTCCAGTTTCCTGCAGAATACTACGTGTTGTGGGTGTTACAGTTCTCCACAATTGCAGAGCTCGTCTGTACTGATATAGCCCAATTTCTTCGGGTTTACTTTGCATCGGGATACACCCGATCTTAACCTATTCAAGGCAGATCGTGTATGGAAGTTCGAAGCCGGATGTAGCTTTTACCAAGGTCTTCCTGGTTCCGAGTTTCGCCACAGTTGTCGCATGCTTTAGGCGGTAAAGGGGTTGGATCAGTTGCCTGTGGAAATCTTTTCATTGATTTAAGTCTTTTAGGTTGGGGATAGTGTCGAAACATTGGATGTCTTGGGATCTGTTTCTTGTTTTTGTTTCTCGATTTCTGCATCTGTTCTCCTTCTGATGCCTGGAGAGACTGTGGCCATAAGTTGCTACAGCTGGTTTGTGGGAGCTGGGTGGAGGCAGCCTGTATGATGCGTCCTATCTCATTGACAACTATATTTACTTATTTTGTATGGGTCGATTTTTGTCCTACTGGTGCCGAGTACTCCGCAACGGAGAAACATAACGCTAGAGCTGACGTACGGAGAACTGTGGTTGTGCACCCCATCTACACTACAGGCCATTAAAATTGCTACACCAAAAAGAAAAGCTGATGACAAACGGGTATTCATTGGACAAATACATTATACTAGAACTGAAATGTGATTACCTTTTCACGCAATTTGGGTGCACAGAACCTGAGAAATCAGTACCCAGAATAAACACCTCTGGCCGCGATAACGGCCTTGATACAGAGCTCGGATGGCGTGTACAGGTACACCTGCCCACGCAGCTTCAACACGATACCATATTTCATCAAGAGTAGTCACTGGCATATTGTGACGAGCCACTTGCTCGGCCACCATTGAGCTGACGTTTTCAATTGGTGAGAGATCTGGAGAATGTGCTGGCCAGGGCAGCAGTCGAACATTTTCTGTACCCAGAAAGGCCCGTACAGGACCTGCAACATGCGTTCGTGCGTTATCTTGCTGAAATGTAGGGTTCCGCAGGGATCGAATGAAGGGTAGATCCACGGGTCGTAACACATCTGAAATGTAACGTCCAATGTTCAAAGTGCCGTCAATGCGAACAAGAGCTGACCGAGACGTGTAACCAGTGGCACTCCATACCATCACGCCGGGTGATACGCCAGTATGGCGATGACGAATACATGCTTCCAATGTGCGTTCACCGCGATATCGCCAAACACGGATGCGACCATCATGATGCTGTAAACAGAATCTGGATTCATCCGAAAAAATGTCGTTTTGCCATTCGTGGACCCAGGTTCGTCGTTGAGTACATCATCGCTGGCACTCCAGTCTGTGATGCAGCGCTCAAGGGTAACCGCAGCCATGGTCTCCGAGCTGGTAGTTCATGCTGCTGCAAACGTCGTCGAATTGTTTGTGTAGATAGTTCTCTTGCAAACGTCTGCATCTGTTGACTCAGAGATCGAGACGTGGCTGCAGGATACATTACAGCCATGCGGATAAGATGCCTGTCATCTCGACTGCTAGTGATACGAGGCCGTTGGAACCCAGCATGGCGTTCCGTATTACCCTCCTGAACCCACAGGTTCCATATTCGGCTAACAGTCATTGGATCTCGACGGACGCGAGGAGCAACAACGCTATACGATAAACCGCAATCGCAATAGGCTACAATCCGACCTTTATCAAAATCGGAAACGTGATGGTACTCCTTTCTCCTCCTTGCACTAGGCTTCACAACAACGTTTCACCGGGCAACTCCGGTCAACTACTGGTGTTTGTGTATGAGAAATAGGTTGGAAACTTTCCTCATGTCAGCTCGTTGTGGGTGTCGCTACCGGCGCCAACCTTGTGTGAATGCTCTGAAAAGCTAATCATTTGCATATCACAGCGTCTTCTTCCTGTCGGTTAAATTTCGCATCTGTAGCACGTCATCTTTGTGGTGTAGCAATTTTAATGGCCAGTAGTTTACTATTTGTAAGCTTGCGGATGATATCCTGGTACTCACTTTCATCTTCGTGCCCAAATAGTGATTCTTGACGGTGAGACCAAGCAACGTAAGAATCGAATTACTATAGCATTTCTAAATATAGGTACTAACCGATGTAAGTACAAAAAAATTTGCTATATTTTTGTGACTGTGCTGGTCATATTCCATGCGCAGTGGTCGGACGTATACTTTTTTTGGAGTTACTGTATCACTCCACAAGCCTTCGCGACTTACAAAACATCCCACGAACGAACCAAAGCATTCTAGCCAGATGCTGCTGCCACACCTGAATGGTTTTATCTCCTGAGAATAGTGGCGGAGATGCAGCGGAGCGTGAATTCCATTTGAGAGAGAGAGAGAGAGAGAGAGAGAGAGAGAGAGAGAGAGAGAGCGGAAGCCGATCTCCTGTGGTCCTGGGAGGGTCGACGTGAGAGTGGCGTGTCTGCAGCCGAGCGGCCGGGCCGATACGCCCAAGGAGCATGGAAAGGAGGGCGGCGGGGGAGGGTGGGAGGTAGTGTGGGTGAGGAAACCATACAGGCGCCGTGGGGCCCGTGAAGGCTGATAAACGCCTCTTACCGGGGGTGCGGCTGCGGCGGCGGCCGCCATCCCCAGCGGCCCGCCAGCCGCACGGCACCAGAAGGCTCGGCACGTCGCACCGAGCAGGGCCGCCCTGCACCTGCCACGTCCCACGCAGCCGCCTGAAGTTCGATTCACACCGCACTTCACCGGAACAGCAGGAAACGCTGTCATATAACTCTACTGAATTCTTCACTCTTTTCATAAATAAAAGATCGATTCCGACCACTCGATTCCAAATAGATTGCTTCGGATAAAAGCTGCTTTATAAGTTGGAGGTTGCAACGGTACTTGAATTACGTAACCATTACGGCACCTCACCTCAACCTCTCGCTACCAGCAGTATTCTACTGTGTTTCTGTAAATTAGTTAACATATCTCTGTGACAACATTCAGATTTGATTTCATTAATGTAGAGGTACTTCGATACATCCATATGTATATATTGCAATGATATTATTATTATCTGTATTCTTTCTTTTGTCACTATGATCTTTGACGTACTTGTAACTCTGATTTTTGGGCTCGTAAGCGGTTATTAGAGAGTCAAGCTTTGGCCGTCATGTTAAAAAGACGCACATTGTAGTCACTTTATGAAATGTGAACTTGAACAGTGAGGAAGATATTTTCAGGTATGTTTTATATTGTGAAGTGATGTTTTGGTACGAGTTACGTGATATTGCAACAAAAGTAATAAAAAAGAAGTGTGACTTAAATTCGGAGTGTTGATTACTATTTTACATCACCATTGTCCTAACTTGCAAAAGTTAAATCTTCAAGAATGGTTTATGAAACACATCTGTAAAACTTTTGAATATCGCAGAATAACACCTAGGCCTCTTTGCATCCGAGCTTGGAATCATAACTACCTAGATTTTCGACGATTGAGCCAGAGTTCACAACGAGACCAGCGTGGGAAACACGAAAAGATGAGTGCCTAGTTTATTCATTATTTCAAGAAATGACTTTATTAACTGTGCTCTAATGACACCTGCCGCATAATATAACTTTGTTGTTGCCCGAAAATGCAATATTTAGCAGCGTTAGCAACACAACAATCATAATTAATTTTTGACCTTTGTTGTGGTAGGGTTATTAGAAGGTCATATGCCACAGTGAACCAATAACACACTACAGATTTCGAGGTGTTTATCTCTACAGTTGAAGCAAGAGTAAAAAAAATCACTTGCGATACTCAGGGTAGTAAATGACATTACCAGACTCCTAACATACTTTTCAAATAAAATACACATTAAAGTCCTGAAAAAAATTATTTTCATTACAAGTGTATGCAATAAAAATTTAAAAACTTAACTCTCATCTCTGCTGCTACCCTTACAACCGTCTTCTTTCATTTTATCTACGCAAATTTTTAAGTGCTGTTGAGAGAGAAAGCTTCGTAGAGTTTAAACAGAATTTTCGGGAATCTAATTCATCTTCTGACAACATATTTTCACTTGAATATTCAGATACCTTTGTAGCACTTGGTAAGTTCTTCTAAAGATCGCGATCTGTAAGGGGAATGACTCAAAGATTCTCTTCTTTGGACTCTTGAATGATAGTCTTCGGAGATACTTGACATTCAGGACGATGTTGTGAAGCTGAGCTAGCCTATCTTCAACTCGTTTAGAGAAGCTCGCTTCATAGCGTTGCTCATCATTAATGTGAGTGTACTTAAACTGTACTTTTCTTTGGTTATCTGATGCATCTTATTTTCATCCAAGCTACAGTTAGTCCATAAACCTTTTTCGTATTTTTTAAAACATTGAAACTACCACTTTTGTTTTCCATACCATCGAACTTTTGTTTCTTGTCTCTGCATGTTTCGATTGTCTTTCTTGTGCTTCACCTTCATAGTTTCACTGCACTCTTCATAAGATATTTTTTTTCTCCAGGTAGACCTACAGCCTTTTTTTTTCCTTTATTGAATTTCGATTCCCCCCCGAAGGGGACGGGATGGCAGCAGCTTATTACGCTGCTCTGCAGCCTACAGACTTTTTAAAACGTAAGAAGTAGATAAGAAACTGTAAAAGCAGGTGATAAAACGGTGACTTAAATTGTAAACGGCGGAAAATTGGAAAAAGTTAAAACATAAAGCAAAGGGTTGGCAAAGCTAATAAAATACACAGGAAGCGGACAGGTAACATAGTAGACAGCCAATTAAAAAAACATGGCGACGGTCTGGTTTCTGTTCGCAAGAGATATAAAAATCACGCCCAGCGACAGTATGATGTCCGTTCGGACAAGACACACAGCACTGAACACTCACTGTAAACACTGCACTAAAACTTCGGCACAAAGATGACACAACATAACCAAGGGCAGATGGGAGGGGGGACCTGGACATATGGGGGGGGGGGGGGGAGGGGGGACCTACAGCATATGTGCTCTCCATTTGTATCTCCACGAAACCTGCATAGGATGCATACAAGTTAAACTTTGGCAAGAGGAGTACGTTAAAAACGGTGACCTTTCGCACATTTCATATGCTAAACCGAACCAATACGATCCTGTGCTCCAAAACATTCAATGCATACAACAATTGATCAAAAACCAAGTTTATATAGATGTTTGTTTGTATGCCACAACATGGTTCACACAATACTCTCTAGATGGCAGCACAGAATACCCTCATGTAGTTTTAGTTTCGCAACATACGACCATAGACTCAACTAAATATACACCAAAAAATTCTATTTTCAGCCATGTTTATTTAATTTTCAGTATAAAACGTACATTCACTACTTGAATGAACTGAGAATGGCACATATTCGTCGCTGGAACTACACTAAACATCAACATCACTGTCATTTCACTCTTGTAAACTTTCATCTACTAGATGGTCCGTCATATTGTCACTTTCGCACTACAGATACCAGTACACGAGAAGCGACAATGTGAAATACATCCCTCACAGTCAAACCCTAGCCTTGATTCGTTGAGAATCAAAACCATATTGTACATCACTTTCCATAGTAATCTGAAAATCTCCAAATTTGTAGTTGGTTCACTCTGGCAAAGAACCCCACAGTTATAACCTAAAAGTTTACATATGAAAGGTTAGTTCCGACATAATATGACAGATACTTTCGGCCACTATCTGAAATTGCTGAAAATGTTTTGACCTTTTCCATATCGATCTTCTTACATTCATTTACTGTGTTAGCTATCTTTGTATGGTTCAGGTTTTCCTATAAGAAATTATCCCCAGCTATACTGAGATGTGGGGCAAGTCACAACCACCTCTTATTTGCAATGATATCATAAGTTTTTTGGCTGCAAGATCTCCCACAAACTACCACTGCAAAGCTCAATATCACAACACAGTTCATCGTAATTTTCACACTTTGCTAGAAAAGCTTTTGAAGCTACTGATATACTGTAACAGAAGTACATGTGAAAATACTCCGATTTTTATAAGTTTTAGTTAAAAGAAGGAGCTCCAATTACTATTAATTAATTAAGGAATCGATAAAGATTCATCGATACTCTTGTAATACTTCGGCTTGACAAAATTCCAATTCAATTCCGTAATCCTACGATAAAAACGAAATCCTATGATATAGAGCGCGGTAGTGGTAGCTTTCTGATCTGTTTATATAACGGAATTTTTATAGTGACCGTGTTTTTAGCCTGTCCACTTCTCTCTCAAAGTGCTTCAACCAATCGACACTTACATTGGAAAAGTGAAAGTAGTTCTGTCTGCTACATCTTCACGTCTAAACCACTCAGCCCACTTTGACGAAATTTGGTATGGAGGTACCCTGAATAACAAAGGGCAGGTAATGGAAAAAAGTTAAAACTGACCACTAATAGGGTGAAGTAAGGATGCAGAATACTCTTGAACGGAGGTCGGCGACGGAAAGTGTTTCTAGTTTATTCAGTGACAGAGCGAGTTCAGTTTTACTCTTCGGCATGGTTACTGAATTTCAAAAGGAATTGCTACACTGTTTCATCCAAAGTTTTGCATCTGATGGGTCCGTACGGCGTATTAGGACAAAGAACGTCGTGTTATGTACTTCCACGCTTTCGCTGCAGTTGACACTCCATTAACTCGCTTTATTTACACCACGAAGAGCTCGTTTCGCAATTTTTTCCCCTTTTCAGGTGATCGTGTATGTCAGCAGTTGTTTACTTTAGGTGTCAGACATTACAACGAATGTTTATTGCAAACAGATATGCGGCACCCGAGAAAAATGTCAAATATATGTAAGTGCTGCTCTTAATGTGATCAAAATCGAGAATTACCTATAACACAAAAACTGACAGTTCATCACAAGGACGGTCCAGGAAGTATTAAGGAATATGTTTCGTAATGACTCAGACCTAAAGTACACTTCTGTTAACATACATGTACGATAACTTCAAAATGGCAAAAACTGCCTAAATGAGCTCATCGTGATGTTAATATAACGAGTTAATAAAATGTCAGTTGCAGCAAAAACGCAGAGGAATATATATTACAGTACAAATGCAGACTGAAGCGACGAATGAAAATTTGTATCAAGGCCGGGATTCGGGCCTCTGTCTCCTGCTCAAGGCAGAGGTACTAAGCACTAGGCTAGTTTAACACAGGTGCTTTTCACAAATGCACAGACTTCCTCAGCACATCTCCTTCATTAACCCAATCGCAACCTTGGTACAAATCTTCATTCGTCATATCATTCTGCATGTATACATTATGGACGTCTGAGATTTGATAAGGTCTCTAGAACGATATAGTTTCATTTCATTAAAGCACTTACACTTAGCTTTCAGGCAGGATCACCCGTTTAGTTCAACGCCGAGGTGCTATTCCTGTACAGTTGGAGAGCCTCTACAGTCCGCTTTGAGTTTAGGGGGAATATCTAGTGGGCTGAGGCGTGAATGGGAATTTGGTTTAGGAGGGAGGCATGCTAAGGTAGTCCGTGCAGTTGCGAAAAGCAGCTGTGCCAGGGTGGCCTGGTGCTTAGCGCATCTGCCTTGTGACCAAGAGACCTGGGTTTGAATCCCGGTCTTGATACGGATTTTCCTTCATCACTTCAGTCTACATACAAACATCATAGTTGTTTCAGACTCGGGAAGATCTCTGCAACAACATAGTTTCATCTGATACGTTAAACTATTACGACGGAAAAGCCTTAAGAAATATATTATAAATATTATTTACTTTGTTATATTCCTTGTAAACGTATGTCTGATTTAGCGCATAGTTGTAAGAGAGCTCGAAGCGCGAAAGCTCCTCGACCCTTACACACCTCGGAGCAATCTTATGTCCGCCTGAGCTTCGATACAAAACGTCATGCGGCCTTAAGAGCTAGCGAGACACTGGATCAGTCAGAAGCCCGTCGCATGTTACACGTTGAGCGTCTCGCGTCTCTTGTAGCCTACCAGCCACTTGAAGAATATAACGACGGCGTCACTTAAATGTTGTACGACAAACAAAGAGACATTGTGCCTTTGCGTATAGGACATGAGAGACATTTAGCGAAGCTTTATTTCATCACGATCAATTAATTGACTATATTAATCATCGATTAGTCATCTTGGGGAGAATGGATGAAAAGTGTAGGCACTGTAGTGCGTTGAAATGGAAGGAAGGAATAGTATGTGTTACTCTTGTTGCAAAATCTCGCTTTCATCATGCACTTATATTCGGGCTCTACATTCATTTATACATACACACATTCGTAACTACACCACTATTCTCCCCGATGTTTATTAATTACCAGCTTACTTAGCACACACATCATAACAAAACTACTGATAACCGGTGGCAACTATGAGTAACGGTTAGTATAATGTAAAAACACTTTTGCATGCGAAAAAACCATCAATTTTTGAGGGACTCCTAATGTGTCATGCTGGTGGAGTGAATTGGCTGTACAAATGGCCAACAGTAGTGCTTGACTGAATCTAGTCTGCTGAAGTCTGCACTTCCACCCAATGATAGTTGGGCCTTCACCTTTTTCGCTGATGGCGAATCCACGTGTTTCCACTGCTTGCTTTGCTCCTTTTTTTTGTGGGGTTGATAGTGAGACATCTACACGCGTCCGTGACGAGTAGATGACTAAAGAGACTATGGATTGCTCTAATAAAGCTGGAGCATTTATGGGGCTGCCTTGATTCGGCGCGGAGCTGTATCATTTTTTAAAAAATTGTGGAAATGGCGAAAGGTTCAAATGGCTCTGAGCACCATGGGACTTAACATCTGAGGTCATCAGTCCCCTAGAACTTAGAACTAGTTAAACCTAACTAACCTAAGGACATCACACACATCCATGCCCGAGGCAGGATTCGAACCTGCGACCGTAGCGGTCGCGCGGCTCCAGACTGAAGCGCCTAGAACCGCTTGGCCACAAAGGCCGGCAATGGCGAAAGCTCGCATGTTACTGTTTTCCACCTTTTCCATTATCGCTTCGATTATGACGCTCCGATCATGGAGCACCAGGGCCTTAGCGTTTCTTGCAATTCTCAGTTTTTCACATAGAGATGGTCTATTATATCGTTATTCGTCCTTAATACTTGTTTGACTGCACAGGAAGCATCAGCGTCTCCCAATCACTGTTTCATTTGGCAGAGCTCTGTTGTCGTTCACCTTCACTGACTCTGCATGGATTTTGTTATTTTAAACTGATGGCAACTGCAGCCAATTTTCCACGTTTTGAAAGAAATAATCGGCTCCGACAGTAAATTACTTTTATTCATTGTCACGTCCGGTTTTGCGTCAAATCAAGACGCATCCTCAGGTAACATATACAAAAATTAATAATGAAGAAATAACAAAGTACTCTGTGCGTTCTTTACAAGTAGTGCTGTCGGTACTATTGGTCAGTATTATTTATTCTTCAGACAATAGTAAAGAATCCATTGCAAAAATCTTCTTCTTTATTAATTTTTGTACAGATTTCCGCAGAATGCGTCTTCATTTGACGCGAAACCGATAGTGGCTTTGAATAAAAGTATTTTACGGTCACTGTGGATTATACCATTCAAAATCATAATTGACGGTTGTACTGTTGTTCCTCTTCAAGTGCAGAAAACCAATTAACGCAGGATAATCCGCGATCGCCTTGGGATATGACAGTTGGTTTTGGTCACTATAGGGCTGTGCTATTGTACTACAGTACCAGATCAACAGAGATTTACGTGCGAATAAATATAAAAACTAGTTCACCTTACTTTAGTGTTTCGAGGTTATAGCTAACACTTTGTGGTCTCTCATGAAACAATATTTAGAATGGAAAGCACAGAGCTTTTATTATTTATCCATTGAGTTCTGTTTCCTTTTTTTATACTGAATAACGTAAAAAAAACGGTACATTTCACCGTCAACAGAACTTACATTTTCACTGATGAAGAAATGTCTGTAATTAAATTTATTTTATCTACTCGTGGTCTTATTTATGTGTAGTGCAGTTTTTTAACTATCAGCGTATTGTGAAACAGAAATTATCTTTCCTTTTCTTTTAGCACAGAGTGTCTCAGGAGGAAAAGTCAATATTTACGAATATGACAGAAAGATAATTCGAAGCAAAAGAGTCCAGTAAACATAGGCTCCAAAATGCATACCATAAGAACTATGAGCACTTCTTGATCTTCGATATCGTAAAACATATCTCCTGCAGTGTAAACTCTTTGCTTGGCAAATTTTGGGAGGCGGTAGAATGGGTCAAAACAATAACAAACTGTCTAATAAACGTGGACGCTGAAATCTATAGGTTAAATCCTATAAGCACTTGTTCAGCAGAAGAGATGTCTTTCAGTCTCAGAAAACTGAAAGCAAAGAGCTTGCAGTAGATGAGATTTGTTTCACATCTTCGTAGACGAAAATGTTCTCGTACCTCTTACCACATACAGTTTACAGCCAATACTTACTAGACGTTTTTGGTTCGAATGGTCATTCTTGTCGAACCCTTGATTACTGAGTATTTCTCTTGAGATACCCTGTATTTGGCCTGGATGTGGGAGATCACACGAAAGAATAATATCCAAGTCGTCACGGGATCTTTGTAGCATATCACGAGAGCAATGCAAAAAATAAAATAAAAGTTAGCGAGACACAACAGCTCTACACCCGCGGTTATAACATTGAGCGTGATGACAATAGGTTTTCCTTCATTGTTAGCAGACGACGGCACTCTCGTCACACCAGTGTCAACATAAAAACCTTCTTCCCTATAATCCTAGGCGTCCGTCGGCGGTGTGAATGTAACCCTTTGAAATGTGTTGTGGAATGTGTAGCCGCACCGCCTCCATTCTGTGATGTGCGGAGTGAATCGATCTTAAGTCGTAAGAGATCACTACAGACTACTTTAAATAGGAGGTGTGTAAACGTTACGATATCGATTTGAAGTAACGATGTTTCTAAAAGAATTTTCCGGAATTCTGTGTTCTAATCTTGTGGAGCTGAAGACATAGATGTAAACTGCACACGATATTTCAACTGAACTTAGGAAATTCGAAGTCGTCCTACATATTGATTAGAAATATATACAGCATACACTACGCTATAAAAAGTATCCGGACACCTGACTGAAAATGCCTTACAAGTTTGTGGCGCCCTCCATCGGTAAAACTGGAATTGTCGAAATTTCCAAATGTATGTGAATTCCTAAGGGACCAAACATCTGAGGTCATCAGTCCCCTAGAACTTAGAACTAGTTAAACCTAACTAACCTAAGGACATCACACACATCCATGCCCGAGGCAGGATTCGAACCTGCGACCGTAGCGGTCGCGCGGTTCCAGACTGAAGCGCCTAGAACCGCTTGGCCACAAAGGCCTGCAATGGCGAAAGCTCGCATGTTACTGTTTTCCACCTTTTCCATTATCGCTTCGATTATGACGCTCCGATCATGGAGCACCAGGGCCTTAGCGTTTCTTGCAATTCTCAGTTTTTCACATAGAGATGGTCTATTATATCGTTATTCGTCCTTAATACTTGTTTGACTGCACAGGAAGCATCAGCGTCTCCCAATCACTGTTTCATTTGGCAGAGCTCTGTTGTCGTTCACCTTCACTGACTCTGCATGGATTTTGTTATTTTAAATTGATGGCAACTGCAGCCAATTTTCCACGTTTTGAATGAAATAATCGGCTCCGACAGTAAATTACTTTTATTCATTGTCACGTCCGGTTTTGCGTCAAATCAAGACGCATCCTCAGGTAACATATACAAAAATTAATAATGAAGAAATAACAAAGTACTCTGTGCGTTCTTTACAAGTAGTGCTATTCGGTACTATTGGTCAGTATTATTTATTCTTCAGACAATAGTAAAGAATCCATTGCAAAAATCTTCTTCTTTATTAATTTTTGTACAGATTTCCGCAGAATGCGTCTTCATTTGACGCGAAACCGATAGTGGCTTTGAATAAAAGTATTTTACGGTCACTGTGGATTATATCATTCAAAATCAGAATTGACGGTTGTACTGTTGTTCCTCTTCAAGTGCAGAAAACCAATTAACGCACGATAATCCGCGATCGCCTTGGGATATGACAGTTGGTTTTGGTCACTATAGCGCTGTGCTATTGCACTACAGTACCAGAGCAACAGAGATTTACGTGCGAATAAATATAAAAACTAGTTCACCTTACTTTAGTGTTTCGAGGTTATAGCTAACACTTTGTGGTCTCTCATGAAACAATATTTAGAATGGAAAGCACAGAGCCTTTATTATTTATCCATTGAGTTCTGTTTCCTTTTTTTATACTGAATAACGTAAAAAAACGGTACATTTCACCGTCAACAGAACTTACATTTTCACTGATGAAGAAATGTCTGTAATTAAATTTATTTTATCTACTCGTGGTCTTATTTATGTGTAGTGCAGTTTTTTAACTATCAGCGTATTGTGAAACAGAAATTATCTTTCCTTTTCTTTTAGCACAGAGTGTCTCAGGAGGAAAAGTCAATATTTACGAATATGACAGAAAGATAATTCGAAGCAAAAGAGTCCAGTAAACATGGGCTCCAAAATGCATACCATAAGAACTATGAGCACTTCTTGATCTTCGATATCGTAAAACATATCTCCTGCAGTGTAAACTCTTTGCTTGGCAAATTTTGGGAGGCGGTAGAATGGGTCAAAACAATAACAAACTGTCTAATAAACGTGGACGCTGAAATCTATAGGTTAAATCCTATAAGCACTTGTTCAGCAGAAGAGATGTCTTTCAGTCTCAGAAAACTGAAAGCAAAGAGCTTGCAGTAGATGAGATTTGTTTCACATCTTCGTAGACGAAAATGTTCTCGTACCTCTTACCACATACAGTTTACAGCCAATACTTACTAGACGTTTTTGGTTCGAATGGTCATTCTTGTCGAACCCTTGATTACTGAGTATTTCTCTTGAGATACCCTGTATTTGGCCTGGATGTGGGAGATCACACGAAAGAATAATATCCAAGTCGTCACGGGATCTTTGTAGCATATCACGAGAGCAATGCAAAAAATAAAATAAAAGTTAGCGAGACACAACAGCTCTACACCCGCGGTTATAACATTGAGCGTGATGACAATAAGTTTTCCTTCATTGTTAGCAGACGACGGCACTCTCGTCACACCAGTGTCAACATAAAAACCTTCTTCCCTATAATCCTAGGCGTCCGTCGGCGGTGTGAATGTAACCCTTTGAAATGTGTTGTGGAATGTGTAGCCGCACCGCCTCCATTCTGTGATGTGCGGAGTGAATCGATCTTAAGTCGTAAGAGATCACTACAGACTACTTTAAATAGGAGGTGTGTAAACGTTACGATATCGATTTGAAGTAACGATGTTTCTAAAAGAATTTTCCGGAATTCTGTGTTCTAATCTTGTGGAGCTGAAGACATAGCTGTAAACTGCACACGATATTTCAACTGAACTTAGGAAATTCGAAGTCGTCCTACATATTGATTAGAAATATAAACAGCATACACTACGCTATAAAAAGTATCCGGACACCTGACTGAAAATGCCTTACAAGTTTGTGGCGCCCTCCATCGGTAAAACTGGAATTGTCGAAATTTCCAAATGTATGTGAATTCCTAAGGGACCAAACATCTGAGGTCATCAGTCCCCTAGAACTTAGAACTAGTTAAACCTAACTAACCTAAGGACATCACACACATCCATGCCCGAGGCAGGATTTGAACCTGCGACCGTAGCGGTCGCGCGGTTCCAGACTGAAGCGCCTATAACCGCTTGGCCACAAAGGCCGGCAATGGCGAAAGCTCGCATGTTACTGTTTTCCACCTTTTCCATTATCGCTTCGATTATGACGCTCCGATCATGGAGCACCAGGGCCTTAGCGTTTCTTGCAATTCTCAGTTTTTCACATAGAGATGGTCTATTATATCGTTATTCGTCCTTAATACTTGTTTGACTGCACAGGAAGCATCAGCGTCTCCCAATCACTGTTTCATTTGACAGAGCTCTGTTGTCGTTCACCTTCACTGACTCTGCATGGATTTTGTTATTTTAAATTGATGGCAACTGCAGCCAATTTTCCACGTTTTGAATGAAATAATCGGCTCCGACAGTAAATTACTTTTATTCATTGTCACGTCCGGTTTTGCGTCAAATCAAGACGCATCCTCAGGTAACATATACAAAAATTAATAATGAAGAAATAACAAAGTACTCTGTGCGTTCTTTACAAGTAGTGCTATTCGGTACTATTGGTCAGTATTATTTATTCTTCAGACAATAGTAAAGAATCCATTGCAAAAATCTTCTTCTTTATTAATTTTTGTACAGATTTCCGCAGAATGCGTCTTCATTTGACGCGAAACCGATAGTGGCTTTGAATAAAAGTATTTTACGGTCACTGTGGATTATATCATTCAAAATCAGAATTGACGGTTGTACTGTTGTTCCTCTTCAAGTGCAGAAAACCAATTAACGCACGATAATCCGCGATCGCCTTGGGATATGACAGTTGGTTTTGGTCACTATAGCGCTGTGCTATTGCACTACAGTACCAGAGCAACAGAGATTTACGTGCGAATAAATATAAAAACTAGTTCACCTTACTTTAGTGTTTCGAGGTTATAGCTAACACTTTGTGGTCTCTCATGAAACAATATTTAGAATGGAAAGCACAGAGCCTTTATTATTTATCCATTGAGTTCTGTTTCCTTTTTTTATACTGAATAACGTAAAAAAACGGTACATTTCACCGTCAACAGAACTTACATTTTCACTGATGAAGAAATGTCTGTAATTAAATTTATTTTATCTACTCGTGGTCTTATTTATGTGTAGTGCAGTTTTTTAACTATCAGCGTATTGTGAAACAGAAATTATCTTTCCTTTTCTTTTAGCACAGAGTGTCTCAGGAGGAAAAGTCAATATTTACGAATATGACAGAAAGATAATTCGAAGCAAAAGAGTCCAGTAAACATGGGCTCCAAAATGCATACCATAAGAACTATGAGCACTTCTTGATCTTCGATATCGTAAAACATATCTCCTGCAGTGTAAACTCTTTGCTTGGCAAATTTTGGGAGGCGGTAGAATGGGTCAAAACAATAACAAACTGTCTAATAAACGTGGACGCTGAAATCTATAGGTTAAATCCTATAAGCACTTGTTCAGCAGAAGAGATGTCTTTCAGTCTCAGAAAACTGAAAGCAAAGAGCTTGCAGTAGATGAGATTTGTTTCACATCTTCGTAGACGAAAATGTTCTCGTACCTCTTACCACATACAGTTTACAGCCAATACTTACTAGACGTTTTTGGTTCGAATGGTCATTCTTGTCGAACCCTTGATTACTGAGTATTTCTCTTGAGATACCCTGTATTTGGCCTGGATGTGGGAGATCACACGAAAGAATAATATCCAAGTCGTCACGGGATCTTTGTAGCATATCACGAGAGCAATGCAAAAAATAAAATAAAAGTTAGCGAGACACAACAGCTCTACACCCGCGGTTATAACATTGAGCGTGATGACAATAAGTTTTCCTTCATTGTTAGCAGACGACGGCACTCTCGTCACACCAGTGTCAACATAAAAACCTTCTTCCCTATAATCCTAGGCGTCCGTCGGCGGTGTGAATGTAACCCTTTGAAATGTGTTGTGGAATGTGTAGCCGCACCGCCTCCATTCTGTGATGTGCGGAGTGAATCGATCTTAAGTCGTAAGAGATCACTACAGACTACTTTAAATAGGAGGTGTGTAAACGTTACGATATCGATTTGAAGTAACGATGTTTCTAAAAGAATTTTCCGGAATTCTGTGTTCTAATCTTGTGGAGCTGAAGACATAGCTGTAAACTGCACACGATATTTCAACTGAACTTAGGAAATTCGAAGTCGTCCTACATATTGATTAGAAATATAAACAGCATACACTACGCTATAAAAAGTATCCGGACACCTGACTGAAAATGCCTTACAAGTTTGTGGCGCCCTCCATCGGTAAAACTGGAATTGTCGAAATTTCCAAATGTATGTGAATTCCTAAGGGACCAAACTGCTGAGGTCATCGGTCCCTAGACTTACAAGCTGCATAAACTAACTTACGCTAAGAACACCACGCACACCCATGCCCGAGGGAGGACTCGAACCTCCGGCGCAATCAGTGGTATGAAGCCTCTAACCGCGCGGGCACTCCGCGCAGCAAAGCTGGAATTCAGTATGGTGTTGGCCCACCCTTAGTCTTGATGACAGCTTCCACTCTCGCAGGCATACGTTCAGTCAGGTGCTGGAAGGTTTCATCGGGAATGGCAGCCCATTCTTCACGGAGTCCTGCACTAAGGAGAGGTATCGATGGCGAACGGTGAGGCTTGACAAGAAGTCGGCGTTCGAAAACATTCCAAAGGTGTTCTATAGGATTCGGGTCAGGACTCTGTGCAGTCCAGTCCAGTCCATTAAAGGGATGTTATTGTCGTATAACTACTCCGCCAGCATTATGAACAGGTAGTCGATCGTATTGAAAAATGCAATCGCCATCCCCGAATTGCTCTTAAACAGTGGGAAGCAAGATGATGCTTGAAACATAAATTTTGGACTGTGTTGTGATATGGCCACGCAAAACAACAAGGAACACCACCGCCTCCGAAATTTACTGTTGGCACTACACACGCTGGCAGATGACGTTCACCGGGCATTCGCCATACCCACACCCTGCCATCGGATCGCCACATTGTGTGCCGTAATTCGTCACTCCACACGACGTTCTTCCACTGTTGAATCATCCATTGTTTACGTTACTTATACCAAGCGAGACGTGATGTGTGGCTTATGAACAGACGCTCGACCATGAAATCCAAGTTTTCTCACTTCCCACTTAACTGTCATAGCACTTTCAGTGGATCCTGATGCACTTTGGAATTCCTGTATTAGTCTGGATAGATGCATGCCTATTACACAATACGACCCTCTTCAACTGTCTTCGTCCGGAGTGGCCGAGCGGTTCTAGACGCTACAGTCTGGAACCGCGCTACCGCTAGGGTCGAACATTCGAATCCTGTCTCGGGCATGGATGTGTGTGATGTTCATAGGTTAGTTAGGTTTAAGTAGTTCTACGTTCTAGGGGACTGATGACCTCAGAAGTTGAGTCCCATAGTGCTCAGAGCCATTTGAACCATTCTTCAACTGTCGGCTGCATCCGTCAGTCAAGAGACGAGGTCGGCCTGTACGCTTTTGTGCTGCACCCAGTCACCTGACCAAGTTCTAAGTTCGTGAGTTCCGCGAAGCGCCCCACTCTGCTCTCTCACGATGTTTAATGACTACTGAGGCCGCCGATATGGAGTACCTGGCAGTAAGTGGTAGCAAAATGCACCTAATATGAAAAACGTACGTTTTTGGTGGTGTCCGGATACTTTTGATTACATAGAGTGGAAGTATCGAATTCAAAGGAGAGAGCAATAAAATAGAAACGGGTTGTGCAGTGGAATAACCGGAAAGACAAATACCAAATGCGGGTAGCTGTGTCACTAGCAAGTTCAGAAGGCCCTACTACGGAAGACAGTGGCAGCAGCTACAGAGCACCGGTTAACGACTTTCAGCAGGACAGTTATTGCATCGCGAGTGTAGGTATCACGAACAGTGGGCTGTTTCAGATAAAAACTGATTCTTCTGTGTGTTCTTGGTAGAGAAACATGATGAAAATGAAAAGAACTATACTGCTAATGCTCTACAGGATTAGTTTATTCAGGTTAGCCGGTTTTCGGCTTATAAGGCCATCATGAGACGTTAATTGACTATTGTCGCCAAAGAGGTTACAATGTAAAGAACTAGACCGAGGCCCAACACACACTAAATGTCGCCTTTGACCCTGCGGTGGTAGTGCAATTCAAGAAGATAAAAGTCAGCTTTTGAGACTATAATTTTAGAATTTATAGTGTCTCATATTTTCACTCTTAGAAACACCGGAAGTAATTCTACAAATAGCGCATTAAACCCGTTTAGTTTCTAGTATCTTATCTTGAGTATGACTTTGGGCTTACCTGCTCGTATAGCGTAACGCGCTAGTGTTATTTTCGAGATTAGAAGAAGAATCCGACCTGGATCGAGCCCGCACAGCGAATGAGAATATGATGTTGGTATCGGTGTCATTGTGCGTACACCAGATGAACCAATTTACGAAACATGGCAGATCATTTGTAGGGGGCAGGCAGAGTAATTCTTTAGTATAGTACTCAGCTGATGAAGAAACTTTAACCTGCGACAAAGAGGTTTTAATGTATTTTTTGCATGCCGATAGGGACGGGTAATCGGAGGAGCAACAGTCCGATGTGGATGAGCTTCATGTGCTGCAATGACGTTTAGAGAGTCAACAAGACGCTTTTCCCGTGTGGCTGTCTTGTGTAATAATTTCTCATTCAGAAACTTCTGCCTTTTTTTAACTATGTAGTAATATCGTCGTCACTATCATATAAAACACAACAGCGTTCGTTTAATTTTGGTGGTGTGGCTTCAGGCCATCCGCTACAGTCACAACGCTTGAGCGTTTTAAGAGTTAAGCGTCAATCCCGCGTTTGGTTATGTGCCTGTGAGTAATGACGGAGTCTCTACTCTCATTGCTTGCACAACGGCAGGCGCTTTTGCCTACTGTGAAGTGCTGAGCGCTATCATCCTTACTGTTTGCTTCTTCCTGTTTTCAGTGGAAAGCACTCCTTGTGGTTGTAAGGAGGCTACCTGGCAATCAGACTGTTGTATCTTTTAGGGTTCCGCACCTCAATTGGTAAATACGGAACACTCACAGGATCGCCTTGACGTCCGTCTGGCTGAATGACTGCCCATCTCTCTCACCGACGCTTAAGAACCATTTCTCCCTGGAACGAGTAACCTTACCAAGTTGACATTTATATCACATACTACCATCTACCATCTCTTGGCGGTGGAAAAAGTTTCAGCTTCTAAATCAGTGTAATCAAAAGATTTCAACAACGTATTTTTGTATTCGTAAACTCAATAATGAAAACCGATACCATCTGTTTTTTAGTTTGACTATAGAAGAATACGCTGTCAAAATTTCAAAGCGAAATTCGCAGTCATTAAGGTTTTATGAGCATAGAACCGACTGCACGACGGGCACAGGCTCAAGCGCAGATAGGGCGGAGCACTACCTCAGGAATGAATTACTGGGAAGATGCGAATGAAATTTTTAATTCCACTAATTGGCGATTACCTCCTAAACACTTGCACTTCGGACTAAATGTCGTTGAATTGGCATCGCATTTAGCAGCAGGCTTATTCAATGAAGGAAACTCATCCCTTCTGCTAGTCATGAACGAGGCGGGAATTGTAGTAGGCACGCAAAGCTTCAATTATCCCGAACAAATCGATAACCAGTGCGTGAGCCGGCAGAATCGACGTAGTGCATTGGAATCAAAAGAAGGTCGGAAAGCTTGGAAAGTACTGCTGAAAGCGCCAAACGAAGCCTACGAGGAAGAAAAAGGAATACTGTATGGTGCTGGATCGCAGATTAATCGGTAAGCATTTTACATTACTGTTAACTTCCTTGATTTCTAGTTTCCGAGAACTTATTATTCAAACGCGTTTATCTCGAAACGATGTATTTCACATCTGCGTGCAATCTAACTAAAAAAGTATAGAATCGATCATTATGAAAATTGATGGGATGATTCGTTATAAAATTACAAATTATATGAACCAACTTGGGAGATGATGTCATGATTTTAAGGGTATTTTTCCTCGGATAATTAGAGAAAAAAATGGTGAAAATCGAAGTAAACAGTTCTAACGCCTGCAATATTTTTTTTCATTATTTTCAACTACATTGAGGTTCATATTCTTAGAAAATAAGTTATTAATGTGAAACCAAAACCTTTTGGATTTCAGAAGAAAATCGGAAGGGCTACACTGCACGCAATTGGACAACTATACTCACAACTATCAGCGGACATCACTGCGTCACTTTGTTATTTTTGGCTGAAATTATTCAAAAAATAGGAACAGGTGTCAGGTTCAAAATTATATCACGTACTAAGGTATACATTCCGCTGGAGATGGAAAAATTTAAGCTTCTACGTCAGTGAAATCATAAGTTACTCCCATTTTTTCACATATCTTGATACTCGCAAACTAATTCATCAAAACCCTTAAAGTACTTCCCCTTGACCTAGAACCATGAAACTGGGCAAGGTTTACAGTACCAGCAAATGAAAAAATACGGAAATTGTTAATTTGTAATTACATCACGTATAAGATATCTTTTTTTGCATTAAAACTTACGCTGCGTTCATCATACGTCTAAAGCGTAGTAATATTACTACTTGCAAAACGTACAATGTAAGTTGTAGTCATGTTTTAGTTAGGAAATAAAACTATTTTATTAAATCTTCGCTCTCTACATATACACTCCTGGAAATTGAAATAAGAACACCGTGAATTTATTGTCCCAGGAAGGGGAAACTTTATTGACACATTCCTGGGGTCAGATACATCACATGATCACACTGACAGAACCACAGGCACATAGACACAGGCAACAGATCATGCACAATGTCGACACTAGTACAGTGTATATCCACCTTTCGCAGCAATGCAGGCTGCTATTCTCCCATGGAGACGATCGTAGAGATGCTGGATGTAGTCCTGTGGAACGGCTTGCCATGCCATTTCCACCTGGCGCCTCAGTTGGACCAGCGTTCGTGCTGGACGTGCAGACCGCGTGAGACGACGCTTCATCCAGTCCCAAACATGCTCAATGGGGGACAGATCCGGAGATCTTGCTGGCCAGGGTAGTTGACTTACACCTTCTAGAGCACGTTGGGTGGCACGGGATACATGCGGACGTGCATTGTCCTGTTGGAACAGCAAGTTCCCTTGCCGGTCTAGAAATGGTAGAACGATGGGTTCGATGACGGTTTGGATGTACCGTGCACTATTCAGTGTCCCCTCGACGATCACCAGTGGTGTACGGCCAGTGTAGGAGATCGCTCCCCACACCATGATGCCGGGTGTTGGCCCTGTGTGCCTCGGTCGTATGCAGTCCTGATTGTGGCGCTCACCTGCACGGCGCCAAACACGCATACGACCATCATTGGCACCAAGGCAGAAGCGACTCTCATCGCTGAAGACGACACGTCTCCATTCGTCCCTCCATTCACGCCTGTCGCGACACCACTGGAGGCGGGCTGCACGATGTTGGGGCGTGAGCGGAAGACGGCCTAACGGTGTGCGGGACCGTAGCCCAGCTTCATGGAGACGGTTGCGAATGGTCCTCGCCGATACCCCAGGAGCAACAGTGTCCCTAATTTCCTGGGAAGTGGCGGTGCGGTCCCCTACGGCACTGCGTAGGATCCTACGGTCTTGGCGTGCATCCGTTCGTCGCTGCGGTCCGGTCCCAGGTCGACAGGCACGTGCACCTTCCGCCGACCACTGGCGACAACATCGATGTACTGTGGAGACCTCACGCCCCACGTGTTGAGCAATTCGGCGGAACGTCCACCCGGCCTCCCGCATGCCCACTATACGCCCTCACTCAAAGTCCGTCAACTGCACATACGGTTCACGTCCACGCTGTCGCGGCATGCTACCAGTGTTAAAGACTGCGATGGAGCTCCGTATGCCACGGCAAACTGGCTGACACTGACGGCGGCGGTGCACAAATGCTGCGCAGCTAGCGCCATTCGACGGCCAACACCGCGGTTCCTGGTGTGTCCGCTGTGCCGTGCGTGTGATCATTGCTTGTACAGCCCTCTCGCAGTGTCCGGAGCAAGTATGGTGGGTCTGACACACCGGTGTCAATGTGTTCTTTTTTCCATTTCCAGGAGTGTATAAAGTGAAGTTCCTTGCTCGCCTATTTTTGTATGTCTACACTAACCTCACGAACTACTGTACAGCTTTTGATACTGCCCTGCAAGACCGATATCTTGCTAGTATCAATGCATGCAACACGAAAAAATCTTCAAGATTCTAGATTCATGGGATCCTTAAACTGTCTTTACGTAATTAAGTTTATTCGGAACCTTCAGTGCATGATTCTTATTCGAATTTGGCCAATTTTTTATATTTATGGTGTGTGACGTTCTAAACTTAAATATCACTCACACAAAGCAGTTTTTTGCAATTTTTAGTAATTCTCGAGCATACCGACTTGGAAGTCTTCCGACTCCCAATGAAACGCTAACATAATATCGTTTTCTTAGAAAGGCGCTGTGGCTCTGAATATTCGCCTTTGGTTCGATTCCCGGCAGTAAAAAATTCTTAAACATTGGTGCATGTTCCACGAGCATTCTGTGGAGCTTACGATACATAAGGATGAAAAAGTATTTGTATTTTCTTAAATTTAAACAATCGGTACTGACAATCTTTCACTAAAGGTGAGCAGTTAAAAAATTTATGTTTAAAATGTAATGGATTTTTGTGTGTAGTACTTAACTGGAAATAAGAATTGCATTTTTCATAAAAATAACAATAATTTTTGTGTTAATTAGCATGCATTTGATGAATTTTGTACTTGAGTGACTTAGATATTAAAACTGAACAGAGAAAAACAAATATAATAATATACATTAAATGTATTCAAAGTTCCGAATATGGAACACCATCAGCTGTACAATGGAAGGACGACAATGAGAATTTGTGACGGACTGAGCCTAGAACACGGATTTTCCGCTTATTGCGAGCAGTCGCCTTACCCTTTGGCTATCCGAGCAAGACTCATGGCCAGGCTCAAACTTCCATACGTCGTCAACCACGTGTCTACATCCTGTACTCGTACATCCAGTTTATATATTCCCATACACGGGAGCCATTTCGCTTGAAAGTCGCTTGGCCGGTGTCGGAGGGTAAATACTATGCTGCAGCGGCTGTGTATTTCATAAATACGGCACAGAGTTCCTTCTGACATGCATACATGTGCGTAGGCACTTTGAATTGAAGTTCTGAGTAACACTGGCTCTACGATATCGTAAATATAATAATGACCGAAAAGAGACTCTGAACCAGCGATTAATCTATTATTGGTCTCGAGCACATCATCTTTTTTTTCCATTTTCGCGCAGACAAGTATTCTACCACAGACACAATGAGTGTCATAAAAATATCATCCACACTTTAGGATATTAAACACGTTTGAAAAAATTCGATATCGATTTTCTGGACAGCTTTTCCGAGTAGGGTCTAACTGCTTTGGGAAATTGATATTTCTGAATATTAAACATCAAGTACCATAAATATAGAAGCATTACTAAAATCCGATTGCCGTGTGTTGTTCTTGTCAGTGAGAAATACTGTCTTAATAGGAGAAAGCAGTGGATCAGCCACGTTAATCACAGAATATTTGTCCATATAGATCGAAAAGAGTAAGTGTTAGTTAACAGCAGGAGCGCCCATACTAGGGTCCCTCTTCTTGTCAAACGTGGTAATGCCGGCGGATGAGGTCTACTACTAGGAACAATGATGTCGCTGGAGAAGTGAATGGCAGTGAAAAATTCGGACTAAAATGTGCATCCCAACCTTAGGCTGAATTCCAGTACGGTGTCGTATTTATGTCTGCAATATCAGATGCAGTTCATAAAATGGAGATCAGTCTGAAGGTTTTGTAGGCCACCTGATCGGGGAGCTGTAGCAGCAGATCGATTTAGCAAAAACTTTAAAAATTAGCGGGTAATTTTCCTGACTCTAAGATTGTGACAGAGAAATCAACTTACCAGATCTTCGTCTACATCGACATGATTCCTCTGGAATTAACCACTCTTAAGTGCGTGGCAGAGTTTTCTTCGAACCACCATCAGACTATGTGTCTACCGTTCCACACCCTAACGGCGCGCCGGCCGTTGTGGCCGAGCGGTTCTAGGCGCGTCAGTCTGGAACCGCGCGACCGCTATGGTCGCAGATTCGAATCCTGCCTCGGGCATGGATGTGTGTGATGTCCTTAGGTTAGTTAGGTTTAAGTAGTTCTAAGTTCTAGGGGACTGATGACCTCAGATGTTAAGACCCATAGTGCTCAGAGCCATTTTTGTAACGTCGCCTGGGAGAAATGAACACTTCAATCTTTTTCGTGCGAGCTCCGATTTCTCTCATTTACTGGATGATCATTTCACTGCTTGTAGCTCTGCGGCAATATTTTCGCACTCAGAGAAGAAAGTTTGTGATTGAAGTTTCGTGAAAATATTTCGCTGCAACGAAAAACGCCTTTCTTTTAACGGTTGCCACCCCTATTCGCTTATAATATCCGTAACACGGCCTCCGCTAATTCTCAATAATACGAAACGAGCAGCTCTTCCTCTAATTTTTCCAGTGTCCTCCGTCAATCCTGTCTGGTAAGGTTCCCATGTTGCCAACAGTACTCTAGCAGGGGACGGACAAGCGTAGTAGAGGCAGTCTCTTTAGTGGACCTGTTGCACCTTCTAAGTGTTCTGCCAGTAAAACGTGGTGTCTGATTTTCCTATCAATCAACATTATTTATGTGATTATTTCAATTTAAGTTGGTCGTAACTGTAATGCCTAAGTATTCGAATTGACGGCCTTTAAATTTGTGTGATTTACCGTATAATCTTAATTTGATGATATGGATGAGCTCACATTCCTCCTTAATGAAAGACAATTGACGCTTTTCGTACCATGCAGATATCGTCTAACTCATTTTGCAGTTTGTGCTGATCTTGTGATGACGTTACCGGACGGTAAATGACAGCATCGTCAGCAAACAATCTTAGAAGCCTGCGCAGATTGTCTCCTAAATCGTTTAAATAGATTAAGGACAACCGAGGGCCCATAACACCACCTCGGGCGAACGCCTGGTGTCACTTCTATTTTACTCGATCATTTTCCGTCGATTACTGCGTACTGCGACATCTTTGTCAGGGCATCACGAATTTAAAGAGAAGCGATGCCCCACAGGCGCGCAGTTTGATAAGAAGTCGCTTGTGAGAAATGCTGCCAAAAGCTTTGTGTATATCAAAGAATTTGGAGTCAGTTTGATTCGCTGTTGATACCACTCATTACATGGTAAGAATAAAGACCTAACTGTGTGAAATGGAGTATTTGATTCCAGTATAACCGTATTGTTGGAAAAGAAGCCTCAATTTCTCCTCATCTTATGAGATCGAGTGTTCTCGCTAATTGGCTAATCGCCTCCATGTGTTCCATAGAGAGACTATGTACAACGTTCGCACTCATTTCCAGTTTCTTGTGCTCACAACAACATTCACAAGACTGACAAGAATCGTGCTTGTCAGAATTATATTTGCAGGTACATAAAATGTTCATGGAACAAATTTAATTCTATTATACAGGATGTTTCACCAAGATATGCAAATATTTTAATATCTTATGCTACAAGTAATATAAAAAAAAAGTTCATATAAACATTGATCCCGCAAATGTTTAGTTACAGAGTTACGGCTAATAAAAGATTTTGCCTGAAATTTAACAACTTCGCTAATATGAGGCCATCGCAAAACTGTATACAGTTAAAGTAAAGCACGATTTCCATTTATTTTGTTGTTATTTATCTGATGAACCTAACAAAACATACCCGAGGCGTGTATCTGCAGTAGTTTCCCAGAACATCCAGAGAAGCGAAGACGTAATTCCGTAAATTTTTCAATTTGTTACCTACTTGGCCCCTTTTTTTTTAAATTCTTAACAATTGCACAAAGTTTTCAACAGAAGTTGTAGAAATTTTTATTCTGAAAAAATGATGGTAATAATGTTAATTGAAACTGTATGAATGTGTCAGATAATCTGCTTTTATTAATACCATAGCATACGTGAATTCATGTTAAACCGGAAATGTTCTAGATGTGCTGGAAAAGTACAACAGAACACGTCTTGGACATGTTTTATTACATGCACCAGATAAATAACAACAAAATAAATGGAAATCATGCTTTGCTTTAACCTTGTACAGTTTTGTGATGGCTTCATATTTGCGAAGTGGTTAAATTTCAGGCCAAATGTTTTATTAGACGTAACTCTGTAACTAAACATTTGAGGGCCTACGTTTATATGAACTTTTTTCTTTAGTTTTACTTGTAGAATAACATATTACAATATTGCATATCTTCGTGAACCATCCTGTACATATTTTTTATTCAAGAGATCCACAGTGACGAATTCATGAAAATACAGAAGATGTCATAAAACAAGAGCACAAAATAAGTATTTACGAAAGTACATAGGAATGCTAACGTTCCTCCACAAATGCCAACCAATTTATCAACTGAATTGTCGCTATAAACTAAAAACCTACTGTAAGTCGGCTGTTTAGGTTCTTATGTTGGTAACACCACGTAGCGCTCTATATGAAAATCACTGACTGTGCTGTGTGAAGGCTGTGGCTGGTTAGCATTGTTGTAATAGTCGCTATTGTAGTGTTGGTCAGTTGGCTGATAACAGGGTGTAGCGTTGCGCAGTTGGAGGTGAGCCGCCAGCAGTGGTGAATGTGGGGAGAGAGATGGCGGAGTTTTGAGAGCGGGTGATCTGGACGTGTGTCCATCAGAGAGAGTAAATTTGTAAGACTGGATGTCATGAACTGATATATATATATATATATATATATATATATATATATTACGACTTTTTAACACTATTAAGGTTGCCGAGCCGCACAATAACCCTGTGTTCGCAGTAGGGCGGCAGTGGTGTGAGTGGACTGCTGTGGCCTGTTGTGGGGTCGTGAACCACTGAGAGCTATGGCGGGACGAAGCTTCTCCGTCGTTTCTAGGTCCCTGGTTTAATACACAATATACAGTGCTGAAAAATAATGTCATGCATCAGGATTTCTTTGAAGTGTAATGCAGCATGTAGTTAAAGTTTCTTTACCGTCTGTAATAAAGTTTAACTTGTTTTCAAACTTTCCCTTATAATAGGAGGCAACAGTTCCGGCAACAGGCCTCGGAAAGGCGTTGTTGAAGTCACATCACAAATAATCACTTCTGTAGTCCGAAAATCTGAATATATCTTCATGAGGTAGTCCAAGAAAGGAGTCGGCTGTGCACTGTGGCACGAAAGATATTTAAGAGAGCTGAATTTTTTTTAATATTTTACACATGTCTGACAACTTCCAAAATGAAAATTCATGTAGTGAATTAAATTGGATTAATATTTGGAACTAAAATTAGAACGTCCAACGTTAATCCGCAACATTTTGTGAATTGAGAATTTAAAGACTGATAAACAGAATCTGATATTCACCAGCAATTATTGAATATTCCCGTTTAGGCACTACATTAATCCTGCTCTGCATACATTGCTAGGTTTCATACATTCCTCTCTTTCTCTCCTGCTGAGCATATAACTGATTAAATAGATAAAGTTAACGGAGTTAAGATATAGGAAATTTTTAGAAAATAACGGTATACCTAGGTATGCAATAAGTTTAACTGAAAGTATGTGCATATCCAACAAAAGCCAAATACAAAATGGAACTCTCTTTGCGAGAACCATGTCTGAAGCTATGAGAGAAGGGTGTTCTTCATCACTCATATTATTTAATATACAAGTAGAAGATGTCTTAAAGACAAGATAGAATAGCGTATTGCATCATTATAAACGTAATAAAGAAGTTATAAACACACTATTGCTTGGAAATGATCTTACCGGCATCGAAAGATAAATGAAAGATAGCTGTTTGGTGGATGTACAAGGTAGCGAATGATAACAACATGAAAATGTCCGAGTATAAACTAAAATAACGTCATTCCAGAGAAAGGAGCATTGATGAGACAAAAGATAATAATCGATTATAATTTGCTACAACAAACAAATGCTTTTAAATAACTGGGGTTTGGAATATCATACATTATATCAAATAATAAAGAATACAAATTGCAAAAATTTCAACAGTTGGTAGGTACTGTATACCACACTCTCCTGAAGAAAGTCAACAAAGAGACAGTACAAAACCTTTATAATGTGATGGCAATGCCAATTCTAAGGTATAGCTCAGATTCTTGAACTTTACCCGCCAGTCAACGGGGACGATTGAATCAGCAGAGATGCTCCTTCTAAGATCACCAACTGGTTCTCTACTCATAGATCGGATACAGATTTTTGAAATCAGAAATGTACTGGGAAGTTCAAAGCATACTTCAGAAAATAGAGTAGCATTTATTTTTTGGGTCATCTGACTGGCTTTTATGCGATCCGCCAAGAATTCCTCTCCAGTGGCAAACACCTCATCTTAGATTAGCATTTGCAACTTGCGCTTCAATTGTTTGCTGGATGTATTCTAATTTCTGCCTTCCTCTACAGTTTTCATCCTCCACAACTCTCTCTAATATCATGGAAGTTATGTCCTTGTGTGTTAACACTTGTCCTGTCAGTCTGCCCTTTCTTCTCATCAGTGTTTTCCATATATTCTTTTCCTTGCAGATTCTGCCAAACCTCATTTCTTACCTTGTCAGTCCACTTAATTTTCAACATTTGTCTGTAGCACCACATCTCAGATGCTTCGACTCTCTTCCATTCCCGTTTTCTCACAGTCGATGTTTCAGTGCGTTCAATGCTGTGCTCCAACGTACATTCTCAGAAATTTCTTTCTCACAGTAAGCCCTATGTTTGATACTAGCAGACCTCTCTTGGCCAGGAATGATTTTTGACTAGACTAGTCTGCTCTCCGTATCCTCCTTGCTCCGCCCATCATGAGCTATTTTGCTACCGAGGTAGCGGAATCCCTGAACTTCATCTACTTCTTGAGCACCAAATCTGATGTTAAGTTTCTCGATATTCTCATTCCTACTACCTCTAATTACTTTCGTCTTTCTTCGATTTACTCTCAATCAATACACTGGATCCATTAGGCTGTCCATTCCTTTCAACAGATCTTGTAATTCTTCTTCACTTTCACTAAGGATAGTAATGTCATTAGTAAATCTTATCATTGATATCTTTTCACCTTGAATTTAGTCCTACTCTTGAAGCTTTTTTTTATTTTTCTCATTGCTTCTTCGATGTACAGATTGAACAAAAGCGGTGAAAGACCACGTCCGTGTCTTACATCGTTTTTAATCCGAACACTTCGTACTTGGTCTCCCAAAATTGAGTAATACACAGAGAAATGGCTTGAACACATTCAAAAGACACCCAATGAACGAATACCCAAATCAGTATAGAAATACACGGCTCAAGGGAAAAGGAATGTTGGGGATTTTAAGAAGAGACGGAAACATCAGCTGCATTTACTTGAAATTGGAACAGACACGTATGCGTAACCAAGAATGAGTAAGCCTATTATGATTGTAATGGTGAAGTGACATTGATCTGCAAATAAGATCACTCCACAGGTGCGAAATATGATAACATTTATTGGCAACGGAGGAAATTAATCTATGCAAGTCAGAGCATGGTGAAAAAATTTGATTGAATGCTTAATACATGGAAACTTTTTCGTTCGTTATTGGATCACAAATACAAATACATCCTCAGGGCCGTTTTAACTGGGTTTATTATTTATTTATTTATTTACTTATTGTTTATTTAGCCTTACCATATTATGGCTTTAAGGTTCTCTCTTAGATCTGACTATGGAGAACACAAATAATAAATATTACACAGCAGCCTCAATAATAGTCATTTGCAGTATTAAAAAAATTATAATTAGGGGTAATAATAATAATAGTAACAATAATAATGATGATAAAGTAATGGAGGAATTAAGAATTATACTAATTTGTTGTTACATAACAAACTCGATAATAATAATCTGCATTATTAAAAACTAATAATTTCAAATAACAGCAATAATAGTAATAAAAATAAATGACAATAACAGTAAGATAATGCATGGTGGTATTTATCAGATTAGCACTTTTGAAGCCTTATTTGGTATTACAACAAGAGCAAGGTACAATGAAACGGCAGAGGACTGAAATGAAAGTGACAATGGCTGCTAGGAAGGAAGAGAATTTCATTAGAGAACTCTGTAGACAAGAGGAGGGAAACGTGGTTGGGGAGGGAGGTTGATGAGAGTTAGCTGCAAGAACAGATAGTTGTCTTCATAGAAGATGGGCCATTAGCTGTCTTCTGAAGTTTGAAATAATTTTAATTTCTCTAAAATTTTGGGGAAGGTTGTTCCAAAGTCATGTTTCTTAGACAGAAAATAATTTAGAGAGCATAACAGTGTTGTGTAGTAGTACAGAGAGAGGAATTTGTTTTGTTGCGAATTAGTAATTTTGCTGTGTTGTGCAGATAGTAGCGTCGTGAGGATGTGAGATAACTTAGAAGGAGCACAAGGACTGAAAAGATGAGGTAGCAAACACGGAATGTGATAATCATTACGCTTATCAGTACGAAGACACGATAGTTGTTCATAGGCAGGACCGATACGGTCGAAGTACCGTACATCGCATATGTATCGCACACAAGCATTCATTGCCAGTTCGGACGACGCGAGCTCTTATACGAAAGTCGTTGAAGAATAGGATCACCATAATCAAGGATCGAGAGTATTAGCGACTCAATAATTAGGCAAACTGAGGGAGAAGGTGGGGTGAAATCTACTACTACATCTCATTCCTCAACGAAGTCAGCTGTAAACAAAAGCGTTCGCGGTAAATACGATGTCAGCACAACGCGTCGACTACTCCTCGTGATACAAGGGGCCTCAGGAGGAAAACAGGCAACTTTACTGCATTCTGCGGCTTGGGGCCGATGCTCTGGTTGGCTTAAGTAGTTCCATCTTCCGTGCCGGCTGTCCTAATCCCTAAGGTTTAGCGCGGCTCGGCGGCCGAAACGATGGTATTATTATTCCAGTGGTCGACGTCTGTTGTCTGCGGAGCTTTTCTCGTAAAGGTGGCGGTGGCGTAATATCTGGAGACTGATGTCAGAGAAGATATGTAATATTAATTATTTTTATGTGGAAGCAATTGTATATTTTCAGTACATGATCAGAGAGTACTACACTTAGTAAATAACCATACTCAGTACATTCATACGACAAAATTTCAATTTTTAATAATACAGAAAGTTAAATTAAAAATAGACACATCAAAAAAAGTTTTGCATCACCCCGGTTCCCAGAACTCCTGAAGATAGACGTTGACTGTGGATATTGTATCACAGACACAGTTTCTT
Organism: Schistocerca piceifrons; assembly: GCF_021461385.2. NCBI lineage: Eukaryota > Metazoa > Arthropoda > Insecta > Orthoptera > Acrididae > Schistocerca > Schistocerca piceifrons. The sequence goes on from NC_060140.1 coordinate 392,139,412, forward strand.
TGACTGTTCAGAGATGTCACTAAACCCACCCAAAGATGTAAACAATCATGCATGCGCAGCGTCTAATAGACGGAGGGGGTCCAACGGCCGATCAGTTCCAGTCATTCCACCAGAAAGGTGGTATACGGCTCGTGTTGTCTGTAGTTCAACCATTCCTAGACGGTTAATACCGCGGTTCGATGGCGTCCGCATTGTTACTTTGTTCCAGGAAGGGCTCTCAGCAAGGAGTGTCGAGGGGTCTAGGAGTGAAAGAAAGCGATGTTGTTCGGACATGAAGGAGATACAGAGAAACAGGAACTGTCGATGACATGCCTCGCTCAGGCCGCCCAAGGGTTACTACTGCAGTGGATGACCGCTACCTAAGGATTATGGCTAGGAGGAACCCTGACAGCAACGTCACCATGTTGAATAATGTTTTTCGTGCAGCCACAGGACGTCGTGTTACTACTCAAACTGTGCGCAATAGGCTCCATGATGCGCTACTTCACTCCCGACGTCCAAGGCGAGGTCCATCTTTGCAACCACGACACCATGCAGCGCGGTACAGATGGGCCCAACAACATTAATGGACCGCTCAGGACTGGCATCTCTTTCTCTTCACCGATGAGTGGCGCGTATGCCTTAAACGAGACAATCGTCGGAGACGTATTTGGAGGCATCCCGGTTAGGATGAACTACTTAGAAACACTGTCCAGTGAGTGCAGCAAGGTGGAGGTTTCCTGATGTTTTGTGGTGGAATTATGTGGGGCCGACGTACGCGGATGGTGGTCATGGAAGTGCAACAATATGGCCTGCATGTTGGCGAGGCATTCGCCTTCATGGACGACATCACTCGCCCTCATCGTGCACATCTTGTGAATGACTTCCTTCATGGGTAACATTGCTCGAGTAGAGTGGCCAGCATGTTCTCCAGACGTGATCCCTATCGAACATGCCTGGGATAGATTGAAAAGGGCTGTTTATGGACGATATGACCCACCTACCACTCTGAGGGATCTACACCGAATCGTCGTTGAGGAATGGGACAATTTGGACCAACAGTGCCTTAATGAACATATGGATAGTATGTCACGACGAATACAGGCATGCATCAATGCATCAATGCGAGAGGACGTGCTACTGGGTATTATAGATACCAATGTGTACAGCAATCTGGACCACCACTTCTGAAGGTCTCGCTGTATGGTGGTATAACATGCAACGTGTGGTTTTCATGAGCAATAAAAAGGGTGGAAATGATGTTTATGTTGAACTCTCTTTCAATTTTCTGTACACTTTCGGATACTGTCAGAACCGAGGTGATGCAAAACTTTTCTTGATGTGTGTATATAATTTATGTGCTGGACTCATCTCAACAGATTTTGTTGTGTCCATCTTTGTGATTGAAGGTGTGTGAGCCTTTGCCCGTTCACTTATGTAATGGAATAGAACAGCTACAGTTTCTGTGACTGAAAACGTCTTTTTAAGGCTTAACTGTCGCTGAGGGGCGAGCTGCGAACATATACATTATCCCATCACTGGCCCACATCTATGATCCGGGTTCCATAGAATATTGTAACAGCGATGTTGTGTTTGCAAACATCAACTAACAACTAAGTCAGTTAGTAGTTGATGGTTGCAGACGCAATATCGCTGTTACAATATTCTATGGAAGAAACTTTATAGATGTTGGGCAATAATGGAGTTCATCCTCTCAACGTCAGTTAAGGCCGCACCATTGTGTTTGGTTTCACCGAAACTGGTTGCTGTATAACAAATAACATCGAAGGAACGGCTTTAAATGTTTCATTTTATTACGATCTCAACAGTAGTTTCCAAACCTATAAGCAGAATGTAACTTTGATCATAGACATAATTTTCCGATTCCGAGAAACATGTTAGACGTTAATATGGTGAATGCTGTGCCATTTTTCGTGCAGTATGTAAAGAAGTGTTTTTGGCTCGTTTATAAATGCGGATAATTGCAACAACGACAGACAGAACACAAAGGCAGTACATATAACAAGTAACGTATCGTACATACACTGAAGCGCCAAATAAAGTGGTGTAGGCGTGCGTATTCAAATACAGAGATATGTAAACAGATAGAATATGGAACTGCGGTTGGCAACGCCTTTGTGAGACAATAAGTGTCTGGCGCAGTTGTCAGATCGGTTACTGCTGCTACAATGACAAGTTATCAAGATTTAAGTGTGTTTGAAAGTGATGTTATAGTTTGCGCACGAGCGGTGGGACACGGCATCTCCGAGATAGCGAAGAAGTGGGTATTTCCCGTACGACCACGAGTGTACCATAGCTATCAGGAATCCGGTAAAACATCAAATCTCCGACATCGCTGCGGCCGGAAAAAGATCCTATTAGAACGGGATCAAAGACGACCGAAGAGAATCATTCAACGTGACAGAAATGCAACCCTTCCGCAGAATGCTGCAGATTTCAGTGCTTTGCCATCAACAAGTGTCAGCGTGCGAACCATTCAACGAAGCATCATCGATATGGAGTTTCGGAACCGGAGGCACGACACAAAGCCTTACGCCTCGCCTGGGTCCACCAACACCGTCTTTTTAGTGTTGATGACGAAACGTGTTGCCTGGTCAGAAGAGTCTCGCTTCGAATTGTATCGAGCGGATGGACGTGTACGGGTATGAAGACAACCTCATGAATCCACGGACGCTGCATGTCAGTAGGGGACTATTCAAGCTGGTAGAGGCTCTGTTATGGTGTGGGGCGTGTGCATGTGGAATGATGTGGGACCCGTGTACTCTAGATACGGTTCCGACAGGTGGCACATACGTAAGCATCCTGTCTGATCACCTGCATCCATTTATGTTCGTTGTGCAATCCGACAGACATGAGCAATTCCAGTAGGACAATGCGACGCGTCATACGTCCAGAACAGATACAGAGTGGTTTCAGGAACACTCTTCTGAGTTTAAACACTTCCGCTGCCCACCAAGTTCCTCAGACATGAGCATTATTGAGCATATCTGGGATACCTTGCAACGTTCTGTTCAGAAGAGATCTGCAGCCCTTGGTACTCCTACGGATCTGTAGACAGCCCTGCAGGATTCATGGAGTCATTTCCCTCTAGCATTAATTCAGACATTAGTCGAATCCGTGCCACGCCGTGTGGCGTCACTTCTGCGTGCTGACGGTGGCCCTACATGATGTTAGGCAGGTGTACGAGCTTCTTCGGCTCTTCACTGAATAAAACTCGCGAACTGTACTACTTAACCCTTTGAGTACTAGTGGTTTTTATCTGAAACCACAATCTTATGATTATTAGTATAAATACCAATGCCTTTCGCCAGAAATCACCGACGTCAAAATGAGGATATGATTGACAGTGAAAGTAAGTATGACTGAAATTATCGTAACTTAAATTTGAATTCGTACTGCTGCTGTTATCAGTGGTTTCGAAATGAACTGATTTTAATAAACTTTAGACAGATTTCAGATTGTTATTAGGACTACAAATCGCTTTTTCTTGCATTATGAGATCCTGGGGCGTTTGCAGATGTGAGATTGTGCATAGGAAAAATGCGAAATTTTCAAATATGTCTCATGAAGTGGTGGGTAGTTAAAAACTGTATGTCCTAACGGCTGCAAAGTGAATCGTCAAGTTCAAAACAATTGTCAATTTATCATATCATCTATGTCAATGATTGATCCGTGGCGACACATACAACGTGCTGACATGAGGAAAGTTTCAAATTGATTTTTCATACACAAACAACAGTTGACCGGCGTTGCATGGTGAAACGTTGTTGTGATGTCTCGTGCAAGGAGGAGAAATGCGTACTACCACGTTTCCGACTTTCATAAAGGTCGGATTGTAGCCTATCGCGATTGCTGTTTATCGTATCGCGACATTGCCACTCGCTTTGGTCGAGATCCAATGACTGTTAGCAGAATATGGAATCTGTGGGTTCAGGAGGGTAATACAGAACGCCGTGCTGAAATCCAACCGCCTCGTATCATTAGCAGTCGAGATGACAGGCATCTTATCCGCATGGCTGTAACAGATAGTGCCGCCACGTCTCGATCGCTGAGTCAACAGATGGGGACGTTTGCAAGACAACAACCATCTGCACGAACAGTTCGACGGCGTTTGCAGCATCATGGACTATCAGCTCGGAGACCATGGCTGCGGTTACCGTTGAGGTTGTGTCACATACAGGAGCGCCTGCGATGGTGTACTCAACGACGAACCTGGCTGCAAGAATGGCAAAACGTCATTTTCTCGGATGAATTCAGGTTCTGTTTACAGGATCATGATGGTCGCATCCGTGTTTGGTGACATCGCGGTAAACGCACATTGGAAGCGTGTATTCGTCATCGCCATACTGGCGTATCACACGGCTTGATGGTATGGGGTGCCATTGGTTACACGTCTCGGTCATATCTTGTTCGCGTTGACGTCACTTTGAACAGTGGACGTTACATTTCAGATGTGTTACGACCCGTGGATCTACCCTTCTTTCGATCCCTGTGAAACACTACATTTCAGCAGGATAATCCACGACCGCATGTTGCAGGTCCTGTACGGGCCTTTCTGGATACAGAAAATGTTCGACTGCTGCCCTGGCCAGCACATTCTCCAGATCTCTCACCAACTGAAAACATCTGGTCAACGGTGGCCGAGCAACGTGGCTCGTCACAATACGCCAGTCAGTACTCTTGATGAACTGTGGTGTCGTGTTGAAGCTGCATGGGCAGCTGTACCTGTAGACGCCATCCAAGCTCTGTTTGACTCAATGCCCAGACGTATCAAGGCCGTTATTACGGCCAGAGGTGGTTGTTCTGGATACTGATTTCTCAGGATCTATGCACCCAGACTGCGTGAAAATGTAATCACATGTCAGTTGTAGTATAATATATTTGTCCAGTGAAACCCCGTATATAATCGGCATCTCTTCGTGGTGTAGCAATTTTAATGGCCAGTAGTGTATGTATTACGCCAAGCGTAGTTGGATAAAAGCCCGAAATGCGTATTGGCGTAAATAAAAGTACACAAAAAAGTATCTGGTTGCTGTATTCCTGAAACTAATTCCCTGTATGTGCGCTCCATGTGATCAAGAGATTGTTTCTGACCACCACTAGTGCCGGACGACTTATTTTTCTCGAGAGCCCTCGCCAGCATTAGCGGACCCGGCCAGCGTGTTGCGCTCCGCCCCGGGCTGAATGCGGCGGTTCTGCCCAGCAGGCGCCGCTGTGGAGCAGAGCGGGGTTTGTTTCTCGCCTCAACGCCGCGCCGCGCCACGCCACGCCGTCCCCACCTCGGCCGCTGCCCGAGGAGACAATAGGCCGGCGGAGTCGCAGCCAGTAATGGCGGCGGCGAGTCGTTCCGCCAAACTGCCGAACTGCTCCCCAACTTGCAGACACTTCTTGCGCTTCTGCAGGCGGGGCGGCGGCGCGCTCCGAAACACAGTTCCCATCCGGGGGGAACAGCCATTGACTGTATTGTACTGCGCTGTTGTGATCGCGGCATGCTGATTATTTAAAGGGCCTGTCTACATTCCACGTCGCAGGAGGAACTAACTAGATCATTCAGCTGCAGAGCACTAAGCTTTCTGTACAGTAATACAGGGTGCTCAGCGAAGTCCCTGATTTTAAAATTAAGTATCTCGAAAACTAAGATCGATAGACAACAAAAGATGTAATAAATGAAAAGCACCAGTTTGCTTTTGTTCTACAATATTACTTTTATTGTTAACCGTTTTTCGGCTTACAAGGCCATCTTCAGACATTTACTGAGCATTATCACCAAAGAAGTTCAATGTTTACAGACAATATTGGAAGAAAAGTAACACATCTAGACTAAATTTGAAACATACAGTGGCCGAGAGGATCTAGGCGCTCAGTCCGGAACCGCGCGACTGCTACGGTCGCAGGTTCGAATCCTGCCTCGGGCATGGATGTGTGTGATGTCCTTAGGTTGGATAGGTTTAAGTAGTTCTAAGTTCTAGGGGACTGATGACCATAGATGTTAAGTCCCATAGTGCACAGAGCCATTTGAGCCATACAGTAAGTAACATTGTTGCAATGAAAAAGTAAAAACTGAAGAGTACATAAATAAAAATGGAGTAGACAGGAAAACTTGTAGCACAAAATAGGAATAGCATGCCTACATAACAGTTTCTATTAATAAACAAAGTTAATAAAATAACATAAAACTAGTACTAGACAAGGCTGCATCCGGAGGTATGAAACATGGAGAGTGATACACAACCAATTAAAAGAAGAGACAGTTATCAATGTAAATGCAGAATACATAAGGAACTTAAGCAATATCAATAAGATACACAGAAATAAATAAATGCAGGAAAATGGAGGTGCTTGAGGGAACCTACAGCATTTTAACATTAACATTATAATCAAAGCAGTGGCTGTGTAACAGTTTTCATTAAATAATATTGTAGAACAAAAGCAAACTGGTGCTTTTCATTTATTATAATGTTGTTCTACCAAGAACCGACGGAAGATTCTGTTAATATAACAAAAGATATGCTTGTTCTGAATGCTGTAAGAATTTTATATCCAAATACCTCAAAAGCTGGTAAAAGATGGAGCTATACACACTGCAGTTCATACGGTGTAAGTGTGCACATTTAACCTCGTTGTCTACAAGCAGTGTTTGCAATCCGTCACACTCTTCTCGAAATGTATGGAGGTGGAGGAAACGATAAATGCAATTTGCCATTACATGATGTACTGCCTCAAAGAAAATGGATTCAGATGCTATACAGATCGCCGACTAAAGCTCGTACATCGTTGTGGGATGGTTCCGGTAGATAGTTTCTTTCCGTGTGCCACACGAAAGGTAGCCGCATTAGGCAGATCGGGCTAATGTGGAGATCAGTCCATACCTGAACCAGTAAATTAGCGAATAATCCAGCATAATTCCGAAATATTCATCAAGAAAACGAAAAACCTGTTCTGTACGATTCTATATCAATCACTCTACGCTGGTGATCCTCCAATGCTAGCTGTGCGGCGGCAAACTGTTCCAAAGCTGTAACGTTAGGTTCATTAGAGAAATGGCAAGTAAAAATTGCCAATAGTACCTCCGATGCACACCGTTGCCCAAACAGTAATTTTAGAAAAATACAGTGGCTTTGCTACAACATAAATGTGGGTTTTCGAAGCAGAATCGCCACTTTTGTTTATTCGCTACTCAGTTCAAGTAGGAGGTGCTTCATCTGTGAACTAGATGCAGCCAACGTCAAATCCTTCATTATCAATCGTTGCGAGAATTTGGTTCGCAACGTCAGCTCTGTGTCTCACAGATCGTACATTTACGACACGATGGACTTGAATTTTGAATGGAAACGTGTTTAGACTCTGCCTAACTCAGTGTGATGTAGCAGTGAGCACTGCAACCTGAAATTACATTGGCGTCCAATGATGTCACAAAAAAGCAAAAATCACCGGAAAACCTAGTTCAAAAGCCACTTGCACGAGGCCAAACAATGACCGACAACACCGTGGTAATTTCCATGGTGACAAATCGAGAGTTATTTGTAACTGGTACCAAAGACACAGGTGCAACCTGAGGGAAAAACAGAGAGGAACTCGTGCAAACTTGCTGCTGAAAAGTCGTTGGTACATGAGATGGACTGGCTGCGTCCTGCAGAAGATACGGCACAACTTAGAACGAAGAGTGCCAAGTTGCCTACGACCCAGGAGCAAATAGTTACGTTTAGAGGGAGGTTCTGGACGAGAGGCATGAAAAACTGTTAAAGATTAGAATTTGTTTTATACTAGCATTATTTTTATTAGAATGGGGTTTTTACTGCTTTGTTATACAGGGGGTCCATAATTAAATTTCCAGTTTCAAAACGCTATAGAAAGAGAACGACTGTTCAGTACCACCCGGAATTTGGACAGTGTTGAGTACTGTAGAAGAAAAGCATACTAGCGCTTTTCATTTATTATGCTTTTCTACCAAGAACAGACGGAAGATTTAGTTAACATGAACAGCATATTATTGATGCAAGGGGAAACGTCATGGAACAAAATGGGTTCAACGATAATTTTACCAATAGATAGCATTCTAAGAGTCTTAATGCAAATGCGGTCGGCTGTAAATGACAGATGGAACGCAATACTACTGCGATGGTTTGAGTTGGACATTAAGCCATCTGTACTGCATAATGTGCACGACTACACAAGTTCGGCTGTCAACAGTTATGGCGCTGTTAGGTAAACGTATCCACCAAGACAAGGTCGTACCACATCCCACGGGAAAAATCGGTTTTCAATTGTCCTGAAGCAAAAATTTCATAAAAATCAAAATATCAACAGTTTTTAACCATCGTGGGGCCAAAACCCACATGAAAAGCCAAATGTCATAGCTTTATAACCGTCATGAACTGGCGCAAGACATGTTTATTATGCTGTCCACCGCTTTCTGCCACGAGTTTAAATCTGGAAACAACTTTTTCCACAACAGAAGGCAGAGTCTCGCAGATTACCTTCAGAATAGATCGCACGCTGTGTGCCTCATTTCAGCTACGTTCGTAACTGGAGTGCTGGACACATCTACAGCCAGAAATCATACGGATTAACATCAGGTGATGGCCAGGTTGTAGGGAAAACAAGGCTCGTAATTCTAGCAGATTCGAAATTCCTCGGCAGTAGCGGCTTCACTGGCTGTGCAATGTGCGGAGGACCGCCATCAGCATAAAAATTGTCCTAGCCATACATCCAAGCTATTGAAGGCTTTGAATGGCGATTTGTGTGCGAAAGACTCTCATAGAGTTTGACAACGACGTTACAGGTAACGGGACCTGTAAGACTCATCTCCTCGAAACAATATGGCTCTACAACAAACGATGCATCAACCCGCACCACACAGCTACTTTCGCAGAATAGAGTGCTACCGGTTGATGTGCGCGCGGATTATCCTTTGCCCACGTTCTGCAATTTTGTGTATTGGCATGTCCTTGGAGATGCAAATGGGCTTCGTCTGTCCGCAGAATGTTCCATGGCCATTCGTCCATTTCCTTAGGAGCAAGAAATTTCAGAGTGAACGTTTGTCTTGCTGGCAGGTCAGCAAGAAGCAGCTCTTGATAATGGGTGATTTTGTATGGGTAACAGTACAAGATGCTTCGTAGGATTTTATGCACCGTGCTCGCAGGAATGTCCATCATTCCGCAATTCCCCGTACACTGTATGTTGGCACACCACCGTTCAACTCCTCTTGCAATGCAGTGGCCACAACTTCTACAGACGTCGGATCAACCACTTTCCATCCTCTGCCACATTGCACATCAAAAGAACTTATCTTTTGGAATTTTATAATCGTTTTTTCCAGATCCTCAGCAGACAACGAAGCAACGCCATATCTGATACCCTTCAGTGTTCGGAACTTCTGCAGGACTACTGGCGCTCAGTCACCGATGTTGTAAAAGGTCTTACCAACAGCGAGATCCTTCATACTAAAGTAGTTCTTTTGGGCGTCTCGGACGCAAACCGAAGAATAGCCGTGTGCTACGCGTCTGTTGGTAGCCTATGTATATGCTGACGCTCACAGAGCCATCTATTGGTCAAATTTGTATTATTTTTTCCATGACATTTACCCCTGTGTCCCGCCCCCTGTAGCTGAGAGGTCAGCGCGACAGAATGTCAATCCTAAGGGTCCAGGTTCGATTCCTAGCTGGGTTGGAGATTTTCTCCGCTCAGGGACTGGGTGTTGTGTTGTCCTAATCAACGTCATTTCATCCTCATCGACGCACAAGTCGCAGAAAAGGCGTCAAATCGAAAGACTTTCACCCGGCGAACGGTCTACCCGACGGGAGGCCCTAGTCACACGACATTTACATCTACTCCTGCGTAAATAATCTGCTGTTCAAGTTTGACGTCATTCTAAGCAGTGGTTCTCTTTCTACAGCGTTTCGAAAGCGTAAATCTAATTATAGACGCCCTGTACATATATGCGTGCATGAGAAACACTTTTTATACGTCATAACAAATTAAAAATGTCAGCTGCAACCCTTGTCTAAGTATGTACCTCACGGCGTTTCCTGGTTTGTGCGGATCATTGTACAGACTAGTGGCTATTTCTGCAAACCGTAAAAATAAAAATATTTTAATCTGAATTAATTCGGGGAGCATCACGATGTGATTATGGAAAATACATCGAAAGAATGGCAGCTACTCGAGAAACATGTCAGTTTCTTGGCAAGTTCTCACTTCAAATGTTTAATAAAATATTTAAAATTCGAATAAGGAAAGCTCTCGCTAGGGCCACCAAAAGCTAACTGTATTTCGTTGAAAAATATCAAGTGACTTGGTTAATCTGTCGAGGGTCTTGAGTGCTTCGCTCACTGAGAAATTTTCCGAGAAAAACGCGTTTGAAGTTTGGAGCAAAAAGAACACTTTGTTTCAAAACTTACGGTTAATCTTCGAATCCAGGACCAAAGAGCCGTCCTTCCTCACCCACAAACATGCTCTTGTTGTGAATTTGATGGTGTATTTTCCAGTCCGGGATCTTTTCACAGGCTGAGACAGTCCTTGTTCCGCGGAGGCTGCTTGTTTCCTGTCGGGTAACTCCGCGAAGTTTTTACTGATCGTTCGTATAACGATTCCTAACACGTTCAAGGCCTTCAGAAGAGATGAATAGAATTCGCTGAATACACCAGCAGTTATACATGCTGCTATGCCAACAGCTTTTTCCCCGCAATCAATGTTTCGATATCAGTTTCCAAGCAGACGTGTTATAGCTCTCGTCGTTATTTTCCGTATTGGCATCGGTGAATCCTTTAAGGAAACCTTCATTGTAAGAAATACGTATACTTTAAGAATCTTTTCTTGGACAAATTCCCTTCATTACGCTGAAACTTGTAAAATACTTTTACAAGTAAAAAATCCTATTGCAGGCATAATCTGTACACTTAAGGGATGGATACTATGTAAGAAATCTTTCTTTTTGTCGATTGCGATCACATCCTCCCTTTAAACCCAGGGAGAGACTAAAGTAGTTTCGAATTGAAGACCCATCTGCTATGCATGTGTACAGGGTGTTTTACGGTTCCTATTATTGGCTTATATGGGTTGTAGAGATGACACAGTAGATAAATTTCTGATAAGGGACCTATGTTCGCAAATGTACTATTTTGGTGTAGATAAATTCGAAGATCGGATCTTTTCAAATCCTGCACGGTGCGTGCACGGTGGAGACGATGAGCTTCGACCTGTGTGCTCTGCGGTAGAGTGCGTGCAGAACACCATCGCCGGTGGCTGCACAGAATTCACGGAACGCGTGGGGAGAGCGGTAGTGGTGGGGGTTACGGGCAGGCATAGTAGGGCAAATGCGGAGCGCCGGAGGGAAAGTGCCTGTCTAAACTGAAGCATAGGCTCATATTTTTTGTAAATATTAAGTGGGGCCCATCCACTCCCATACTTGCATGTGTCTACACAAAAAGATCTTTCACCTGTGCTTTTATCAGAGTATAAAAAGAATTCCGCCGAGAACGCACCGATTTGTTTTCATCTGGCTTGTAAACCATTTGTAACTTTCAGAGAGTATCTTGGGTGGCGAATTTTATGCAAGACCTATACAGATCTCTGATTGGCATGTTAAAATTTGCTTCTTATTCCAAAACACAGTGGATTTTACACAGTCTCACCTCACTAACATGCTGTGCAGACGCAATTGCGATACAATTCCGAAGCAGTGGTTTATTAAGTGAGGAACTGAGAAAAAGTAAGGTCAATAGCTTCTAGAAAGGCTCATCCTAAGTACAAAAAAAGTTTAATGTCTTCACTTATGTTGTTCCAAAGCCTGTAGCATTTCTCGTTTCGCCAGGTATCTATGGCCCTTAGAAATACATTCTTTCGTCGAGAAAGTTACTAGGACAACATAGTAAGTAATCAGCTTTTGCATAATAATGATATGGCAAAATACTCTCCTCTTTCCCTCACTTCGATATCTGACATCTATTATGAAATATCAGGAATGTTGTTGATATTTCACTTTGGCTTTATCGCTGGTGCGGCGCATTCGCAAATGAGTGTGCTACGTCAGATGGTACGCAGCTCGTGGTCTTGCGGTAGCGTTCTCGCTTCCCACGCCCGGGTTCCCGGGTTCGAATCCCGGCGGGGTTAGGGATTTTCTCTGCCTCGTGATGACTGGGTGTTGTGTGCTGTCCTTAGGTTAGTTAGGTTTAAGTAGTTCTAAGTTCTAGGGGACTGATGACCATAGATGTTAAGTCCAATAGTGCTCAGAGCCATTTTTTGTACGTCAGATTAATTTTCTCGAGATTGCTGACAGATAGATACCTCTACCCAAGTCTGAAGAAAAATGCAACATGTTAGCTAAATTTCGTACGCAGCAACATATTATGTAATATGCACCAAAAGAAAAATCAAAGTGACCTCTGTTTTTCACTGCAAACTTTTCCGAATTTCGCGGTGTCTTACTTCCACGCGAATATCACAATAACAATGATCATTACAGAAGTGATGTGCACATCATAATAAACCTGACTTATAAAGCTATAAGTAAAGTAAAACTGAAATTTTTACTGAATATTTTCTGTAAAATCGTTTGAGAGAGATTACCAAAAATTTACCTACTGAACCCTCTGAGAATTTAATAGGAATTGCCTAATACCCTGTATACATACACCAGGATTTCGTATTTTTTGTCTGGGATGTATAGCTAGAATAAAACAAAAAAATTTACCTATCCTCCATAACCCAGTTCTGACCAATAATTTCGCGAGGTTTCCCTTTGTTATAACGCAAGTTTTGGAAGTATTTGATCCCTCTCGAATTTCCACGATGTATATCCTCTTTTTCCATTAGCAACATACCTGATATTTGTCTGTAAATTCTCTCACTCTTCAGTGGTTAGTCGTAGAACAACCCACTCTATACTGTGGGGAAGGAAATGAGCGTTTGGCGTCATTGGCCGGAAGGCCCCTTATGGGGCAGGTCCGGCCGCTCTTGTGCAGGTCTTATTACATTCGACGCCTCATCGGGCGATCTGCGCTCCGGATGGGGATGAAATGATGATGAAGATAACACAACGCCCAGACCCTGAGCGGAGAAAATCCCCGACCCAGCCGGGAATCGAACCCGCGCCCCTTAGGACTGCAGTCCGTCACGCTGACCATTCAACTATCGACGCGGACGGTGAACGGTATGAAAAGTGCTAAAAAGCTGCAATCTGTAACGTATCTTTCCTTTCTGGCAGATAAAAGTAAGAGAAATATTAAATCTTGCTGAATTAATGCAATGCATGAATAAAGTTTTGCCTCGGGAAAGATACGCCACAAGTGCGGTGGCACGAACTGGTGATCAATATGACACACATCAACATGTACACCAAATTTCCTATTGCACTGAATTACTGTGATTAAATAGTTATAGCATCGATGACTATCATGATGATTTGATGTTCAAAAAATGGTTCAGGTGGCTCTGAGCACTATGGGACTTAACATCTGAGGTCATCAGCCCCTTGAACTTAGAACAACTTAAACCTAACTAACCAAGGACATCACAGACATCTATGCCCGCGGCAGGATTCAAACCTGCGACAGTAATAATCGAGCAGTTATGGACTGAAGCACCTAAAACCGCTCGGCTACCGCGGAAGGCTGTTTTGATGTATTAGGCTCTGATAGCTATTGAATATGATTATTGTTTGAAGGTTCGTTGACAGTGAAAATGCTGTACTGACTTCGATATGGAAAGCGATAATGTACATTACTTCGTTCTTCTTTCAAATATATTTACAGGTGCGATAAGCAATCGGTCATCCTTTCTTCAAACAATGTGTGCAAAATATCCTGATTCGTATCCTGGAGCACAAGGAACCATCATAATAAAATCAATATGGTAATAGAAAAGGATTCTTCAATGAATGCAGACACCTTCAATCGAGGATAAAACGATTATTATTCAGTAGATGAGATATTACACACAGAGATGAAGACACATACCCCTTAATGTCTTGGAATCAGAAACGACAGTAACTCACCAGAAGAGGAACTTCTCACTTCCTAAAGCGCCGTATGTTTTATAAAAAAAATTAATGTAATACACAGGTTGCTTATCACGCCTTATGCATACTGTCTGTGAGTTCTAATCGACATCGATTTTTCTATCTTTGATATAACATACACACTTCGTGACGTAAAAGTTCTTACAAGATGATCGTTTCATAGCAAAAGTAATAAAAAATATACATCTTTCATAGAACACGTTCATTCTTGATTGTTAAGTGCCCTCTTCCAAACACTGTTCTGCGCGAATCGGGTATCTTGACTAAAGTTTACTGACACTTCTTCTAATTTCCGCAGCCTCTTTTGACGAAGGAAACCCAGAAACTTGTAATATAGGCTACAACCGATGGTCCGCAGCTCGTGGTCGTGCGGTAGCGTTCTCGCTTCTCGCGCCCGGGTTCCCGGGTTCGATTCCCGGCGGGTCAGGGATTTACTCTGCCTCGTGAAGACTGGTTGTTGTGTGATGTCCTTAAGTTAGTTAGGTTTAAGTAGTTCTAAGTTCTAGAGGACTGATGACCATAGATGTTACGTCCCATAGTGCTCAGAGCCATTTGAACCATTTCACAACCCATGTCTACACAAGAAATATTTTTTGCATCGTTGCCGATGACACCTACAGACTTGTGAATGAGGCTGTGATTGGGGAATAATCACAAAATGTTGAGCAGTCACGGATTCCATTTTTCACTTCAAGCTGATGCGACTCAGTCATCAAACACAGTGAAAGTTAGAATGTTTATCAACAATATAATACAGATCCAGTATTTTCTCTGAGAAGTGCTTGGTAGTTGAAACCGATGTCTTGTAAGAAACTGAATGAGATTGTGTCCCGTACCATATGTCATGTAGGAAATAAAGACATCTTTCCGATGAATACAACAGTAGTTATAGGCGAAAGCTCGGATTTTCACGGTGAATCAACACGAGAGTATGAAGAAAAATTTCCATAAAAAATCGGCCTTGAAAAAATACGTTGTTACGCCAAAAATTTGCATGAGTCACAGAATTCAGAAAAGTTGTCAGATAGTGAGAATATATATGTCCAAAAAAGAGAAGAGCTTAGAACCGTTACAAGCATCAGTTACACAACTGCTTTTCAGTCTGGGGTCTGTACTATACTGGATTTATAGAGGAAATAGAGAAGATCGCAGAAGAGTTGCACTTTTTGTTAAATGTCCATTTTGTAAGCACGAAAGTTTTACGTGGATACTCAGTCAACTCCAGGGCAGACCTGCAGGAGAGGTGTTCTGCACCACAGTGAGCTTGACTGTTCAGGCTCCGTCAGCCTACGTTGCTAGAAGAGTCAACCAATATTTTGCTTCCTCCAAACTATAACTCGCGGAAAGATTATGAAGGTAAAATTAGAGAGATTCAGGTCCAGACGGAGGCACCTGTCAATCGTTCTCCCGTGAAACAATCGTGACTGAAACATAGAAGGTGAGAAGTGGCGGTGGTACACAAAGTACCCTCTGCCAAGTACCAGAAGATGACCTCCGCAGTGTGAACTTTTCGATTTTTACAATGATCGGTTTATGGTGGAGCGACCCACTACGGCAGTTAGTAAGTCTCTGAGAAGTTATTTAGTACAGGTGACGTTACATGACCCTGTGACCATACTGTACTACATAAAGTACTTGTACAGTCTTTCAATAATTAACGCGACAGTAACTCTGTGCTCTAATTCCGCTGTCGGTTACTACGTGCATCGATGTCCACTACAGACTACGCTCAATGGTAAGTTAGGACGATTTTAATTATGTCGCTGTGATGACTACCGGAATTAATTTCGATCAACGATACGACCACCCAAGATTAATAGGTCTGGAATTAATTTGCTAATTTGCTCGATTCCTACGGAAACAATGCACCGCGAATCAATTCACAGTCTACATGTACATTATTAGTTTATGTGGATGGTTAAAAACTGGTCAATTAGAGATTATGAAATATCACAGTATCTTTTAATTTAACAAAAATAAGCGCACCCTTCTTCCATGACATTAACAGCCCTCACAGTGACCTTACACATACTGCGACGGAAAATATAAGTGTAGCTGCCGCACGCACAAAATGTACCAAATCGAGTTGCGGCAGTTCTATTCCACTAGTGAATTACACATGCAAAGAACTGCTGGCGACACCCTTTAGGCACCCAAATTTCTGTAACGACATCGTTACTGTCATTAAATAAGAAATTTGTCGGAAGAAATAATACCTTGACAGTTGCTCGTTTACCTGACGCTTACCTTTCACTGAGCGATGTGGCTCAGTGGTTAGCACACTGGACTAGCATTCGTGAGGACGACGGCTGAAACCCGCGTCCGGCCTTTCTGATTTAAATTTTCCGTGATTTCGCGAAATCGCTCAAGGCAAATGCCGGGAAGTTTCCTTTGAAAGGATACGACTGCTTTCCATCCCTATCCTTACCTAATACGAGTTCGTGCTCCGTTTCTAATGACTTTGATGTTGATGTCAATGCGACGTTAAACACTAATCACCTCCTCTTCCGCTTTCCAATATAAAGGGTGTCCCAAAAACACAGGCAAGCTTCAGGGGCAGGTTCCTTTTTTTTTTTTTTTTTTTTTTTAAAGAAAACCTTAGTGTTCTGCCTTACGGCAGGTCTTGTTATAGGTTAAGCCTCGTCGGAGAGGTCCACCTCATGAGCGTCTAGGGAAGTGATTCCAGTGGTGGTTTCCCGTTGCCTTCCACTGATGATGATGTAATGATAGTGAGGACAACACAACACCCAGTCCCTGAGCGGAGAAAATCTCCGACACAGCCGGGAATCAAACACGGGCCCCTCGGCGTGACAGACCGCCGCGCTGACCACTGAGGTATCGGGGCGGACACACCAAAACAAAAAACGTCCAGTAAACATGGGCTCCAAAATGCATACCTTACGAGCTGTAACCACTCCTTCATCTTCGATACTATGGAAAAATCTCTTTTACTGCATGGACTTAGCTTTGCATAGCTTCGGAGGAGGTAGTATGGATCAAGCCAGAAAAAAAGTCCGGTAAACATGGGGTCTAAGACGCATAATTTAAAAGCTATGAGCACTTGTTCAACTTGGCTAGTGTGAAACACATCTCTTCTACTGAACAAGCGCTCATAGCCCTTAAGGTAAGCATTTTACAGCCATTTTTTAGTAGACATTTTTCTCTTGTTTCGGTATTACGAATGTGTCTCTATAGATTGTCGGTGCTTTTTAGAGACACCTAGGATATTTTATGTAGCAGATCGCTGTATTTATCTTTGACATACTTTACGCGAGTTGTCTATAAGCACTTTGGATTAGTCGATACTTGCACTGTAGTAACTTCTTTGCTTGGTCGTTGATGCAGTTTTACGTCTTTGGTGAGTTAGTGGGCTTTGGGGCAATGAGAAAAGTTCGTGAATAGCGACCTATGTGGTCTCCCTTGTTTGAAAGAGAATTCTTCATTAGAGACTTACATTAGAATCTGTGTGCTATTCCTTGTTGTATGGAAGCTTACGAATTGGAACCGTACTGGGAGCAGACAGCTTTTGTCTACAGCCGTTTGTCCAGATTTCTCAAACATTTGCGATAATTATGTCAGAATAATGTAGATTTTATAGAGAAGCCGTTGTATTAATACGATGTTCTGTTTCAAATGGGAGCAGCTTTCTTGAATTGCAATGAGGAATGCTGCCGGGGTTGCATTCGAGAAGCTAAAACCGTGTCTCAGTATTTAAAATGAAAGCAGCGACCTAGAAAATCTTTTACTAACCACATTCTGAAGTTCTAAATAGACACTAACTAAGAATTTTATGTTAATATAATACTCAAAAAATTCACTCTGGGGACGAGGTGTCTGTTTCGCTTTAAATGTGTAGTACGAAGGCATACATAGAAGCATAAGCAGCTATTTCGGGCATATTATAGGGCCAAATAACGCTTTCCGTTTTTTGTCGACTAGAAAATATCGAATATTATTGGAAAAAAATTGTGTTTTTCATGTTAAACACCACCATATCGTTTTCGATAGCAGTTTCGTGGTGGTATGATTCTCTCTACTTGTGTAACTTGTTAGATAAGACTGCAATTTCAGATATTTGCCAAAAACAAGAGTAACAAGCGTAATTCAAGTTAAACAGAGGCCAAGAAACTGTACACAAGGGTAAAAACATGTACTAAGCATATATAGAAAAAAAGTTTTAAAAGATAGAGCGGTTGAAGGTAATAGTTACAGTAAACAGAGAACGCAATTATTAAAAAATATATAAATTGTATCACAATATTTTTGAAGCTCTTCACCCGCTCTGGGAAATTACTGGTATCGGAAACGGAACATCCGCTTTCTATTTACATCGTGTCCCACTCCCCCCCCCCCCCCACCCACCCACCGGCGATGGTCTATTTCTGTCTCACTCTGTATATTTAGGCTTTATTTTTGGGTCTATTTTGCAAAGTGTGACACGTAAATGAAATAAACGATCACAATTCCAAGAGTGACAAGAGTAATATGCGCAGTGAAAACACAAACACAGTTAACGAGTAGCTGATTCACTGGCAGCCAAGACGCGGAATATGGGACGGGGTACCCAGCATCCACCGCTCTGAACCAGTAGACATTTCCATGAACAAGTTGTGTCCGCTTATCTTCGGAGCCTCCTTGTCTGCATACCTCTACGGTCATATTGTCCTTTAACGGAATGAGCGAAAGGGAGGTGGTCACACGCGTACCCTAGAAGACGGAGAAGAATCAGTGGAATATAAATGAGACGCTCTGATCCATCGCCATGCCGTCTGGAGGCAGCAAAATAGTACTGGACGTGACGGGGTGGCCGATGATACGGAACGTAGAGGGAAACTAGATACATTTTGATTCTACTCCACTGTGTATACTTGTGCGCATTTCAGTCTACGATAGACAGACAGTGATAATTTGTAATAATAGCAGAAATACTGAAGTATTAGTGTTAGTAATAGTAAGCTAAGTTACAGTAGTAGTAAGATTTACTCGACATATATAAATAAAAATGTAGGTGGTACTCGTAATATTAGCGACTTTTTGTAACTGTAAGTGTTAATTGTTTGTTATTGTGACAGTTGTATATGGTGTTGTAACAGTAGTAATAGCTGTAGGTGTAACTGAAAATGAGAAAGTAACCTGAAATAACGAAAACCTCTGGCAGTATTTCTATAACAATAAAGAAAGGCCCAGAGTGTGGGTGCACAGAGATGCCGTAGGAAAACGATGAGTAACCATATAAGTGTATTTCTGTTTGTCCATTGTTGTAATCAAGAAAAAATAAGTATATAAAGAAATAAATAAAAAATAAATGTCTGCATATCTATGATCACCAAACGGCTCTCTGAAAGCCTCTGTGCGACTTCGAATTTCTTCAACTTTTCATACTGATCATTTTGTAAGATATAAACTACTGGGCTTTAAAATTGCTACAACAAGAAGAAATGCAAATCATAAACGCGTATTCGTTGGACAAATATATTATACTAGAACTGACATGTGTTTACATATTCACGCAATTTGGGTACATAGATCCTTAAAAATCGGTACCCTGGGCATCGAGTCAAACAGAGCTTGGATGGCGTGTACAGTTACAGCTGCCCATGCAGCTTCAACACGATACCACAATTCATCAAAAGTAGTTCAAATGGCTCAAATGGCTCTGAGCACTATGGGACTTAACATCTGAGGTCATCAGTCCCCTAGAAATTAGAACTACTTAAACGTAACTAACCTAAGGACATCACACACACCCATGCCCGAGGCAGGATTCGAACCTACGACCGTAGCGGTCACGCGGTTCCAGGCTGAAGTGCCTAGAACCGCTCGGCGACAATGGCCGGCCCATCAAGAGTAGTGACTGGCGTACTGTGACGTGGCAGTTGCTCGGCCTCCGTTGACCAGACGTTTTCAATTGGTGCGAGATCTGGAAAATGTGCTGTCCAGGGCAGCAGTTGAACATTTTCTGTATCCAGAAAGGCCCGTACCGGGCCTGCAACATGCGGTCGTGCATTATCCTACTGAAATGTAGTGTTTCACAGGGATCGAATGAAAGGTAGAGCCACGGGTCGTAACACATCTGAAATGTAACGTCCACTGTTCAAAGTGCCGTCAATGCGAACAAGAGGTGACCGAGACGTGTAAACAATGGCACTCCAGACCATCACGCCGGGTGATACGCCAGTATGGTGATGACGAATTCACGCTTCCAATGTGCGTTCACCGCGATGTCGCCAAACACGGATGCGACCATCATGATGCTGTAAACAGAACCTGTATTCATGCGAAAAAATGACGTTTTGCCATTCGTGCACCCAGGTTCGTCGTTGAGTACACCATCGCAGGCGCTCCTGTCTGTGATGCAGCGTCAAGGGCAACCGCAGCCATGGTCTCCGAGCTGATAGTCCATGCTGCTGCAAACTTCGTCGAACCGTTCGTGCAGATGGTTATTGTCTTGCAAACGCCCCCATCTGTTGACTCAGGGATCGAGATGTGGCTGCACGATCCGTTACAGCCTTGCGGATACGATGCCTGTCATATCGACTGCTACTGATACGAGGCCGTTGGGATCCAGCACGGCGTTCCGTACTACTCTCCTCAACCCACAGATTCCATATTGTGCTAACAGTTATTGGATTTCTACCAACGCGAGCAGCAATGTCGCGATACGATAAACCGCAATCGCGATGGGCTACAATCCGACCTTTATGAAAGTCGGAAACGTGATGGTACGCATTTCTCCCCCTTACACGAGGTATCACAACGACGTTTCACTAGGCAACGCCGGTCAACTGCTGTTTGTGTATGAGAAATCGGTTGGAAACTTTCCTCATGTCAGCACGTTGTAGGTGTCGCTACCGGCGCCAACCATGTATGAATGCTCTGAAAAGCTAATCATTTGCATATCACAGCATCTTCTTCCTGTTGGTTAAATTTCGCGTCTTAACATATCATCTTCATGGTGTAGCAATTTTAATGGCCAGTAGCGTATTTTTGTGTTTAATTCTATTTGTTGCTTGCTTAGGCAGGTTTCAGGCTGCTCAGACACATTCTTCACACATTGCTGTAGGCCCTCACAATCCGAATGCCTACTTTTAATTTCCTTAAAAATTGGAGATTGGTTACTGCCTGGGGTAAAATCACTTTCAAGGTGCGCCTCCGTTGTTGATTGTTTGTTGGGTTAGAGGAACAAGTCCCCTAAGGATTCTGTTCGAGGTTGTTAGCTCCGAGGAACCGTTTCAGCCGTACCACTGGTGGACAGACGCTGACCTCTTAGCCGCTTGTTTCAAGACAGACGCCAAGTGGATTTTTGTCTTTGGTTGCCCCTTCGGTTAGCTGCGCAGTACCGAGAACTATTCCCTCCACCTTCATTACCGTTGAGGTTTCAACTGCAATACTAGCAAGGAGCCCTTAGAAGGTACTATCGCCGGGGCCAGATGAACCTTCGTTTTTTAACAACGTTGTTATTCCTCCCCCTCTCCCTTCCTCACCACTTGTATTTAATTTAGTAATATCCATAACAGGTAAACATGAGATTGCTCATAAGTTTATTTAAAGTTATCATTAAGGCATACTCCTGCGGAAAGGCTGTTAGCTAGCATTAATTATTTTTGTGGCGGTGTTCGTAGCGACAAACACTTGGCTGTAGAAATGGCTTACGAAGTGACCGCCACACTTTTAATAGCGGGCCGACCAGTCCGCTGGAACAGTGAACAGAAAGATGAATACCCAAACACTCTGATTAAATAAAAGTCGGTACTTATCTTTATTGATGAAGATACAGTAACACAGTAGTGAACTCGGTGTCTACAGAAATCTGTCTAGTTCTAGTCGAAGCGGCTAGGTCAGCGTCGGCTGACGACAAACAACAACTCTGCTGCGATGAACACACAACTGACTAACAAGTACACAATTCGGAGGCGAGTATACAACTGAGCGGCGAATACAGAACTGTCCTAGCGCTCGCGACTCCAGCGCTTAAGAAGCCAGAAGCCGGCGGTGGCGCGCGCAGACTTGCGGCGATTTCCTGTCTCGCTGGCGCTGCTTATGCGGACGGCGTCCGTACTTTGATGCTGCCAACCTTTTGGCAGCGGGCTCGGTTGGCATTACTGGCTAGGATACAACACTCCTCCCCCCCAAATCGCCGCACCGTCGTTGAATAATGACGTGGCGAGCGTCGACGGCGGGGGAGGGGTCCGGCCGCAGGCGTAGCAGAAGAGACCGGGGCGGAGACTGTTGTCGGTGGCAGTCCCTGGTCCGCACCCCAGCATTGGCTGCGCGGGGCCCCGGGAAACACCGACTGAAAACCGAGGTCAGGGTGCACGCCTGTGACCACGGGCGCAGCTTCTGGTACTGGACGCGACGGGGCGTCGGGACCCACGAAGAGAGGCAGCGTCTCCTGACGCTGCGTCGACGGCTGCTGAGTGGGCGCCGGACAAGGCGCTGCGGTGTCAGACTCCCTGGGGGTGGCCAAGGAAAGCGGCTGCAGGACAGGCTGCACAGCCACCGCTTGGGAAGGCGGCCCGGCTGAGGGGTCGACGTCCATCTGCTCCGAAGGCGGTGGCGACTGAAGAGGGACCGCAGGCGCCGGAGCGATCACCTGGGGCGCTCCCGGATGAAGCTGCGCGGGAGGCATCAACGGGACGGGCTGTCGGCGTGGTAGCGGCGACGGCTGCTGCTGCTGCCCTGGGGGCGGCAGCGAAGTCGGAAGCCGCGGCTGGAACCCGCCGCGGACCAAATCTGTGGACAAAGAACGAGCGGCAGAATCCGGGCGGCCAGCGCGGCGCAACTGGTTCTGATGCCTCCTGTGCACCCCAGTAGCACCTTGAACAGTATAAAAACCGCGACCCTGGACACTTATCACGGTACCACGTTCCCAACGACGGCGACCGTGATAAACTCTGAAAAAAACGGCGTCATTGCGTTGAAATCGCGTGCGATGCTCATAAGCGGCGGGTCGATCCGGGGGGTGCAACAACCGTAGTAGGGTGCGATGACGACGGCCGTGGAGAAGCTCCGCAGGCGAGGGGCCGTCGCGTGGTGTGGTCCGGTACGACGACAGGAACGTGATGAGGGCCTGCTGACGAGAGTGCGTAGCACGAAGGCGGTCCATATGATCCTTGAATGTGCGTACAAAACGTTCCGCTGCACCATTCGATTGAGGGTGGAACGGCGGAGTAAGAACATGGCGAATGCCATTGGCAGAACAAAAACTTTCAAATTCAGCAGAGGTAAATTGTGGACCATTGTCAGACACTAAAACTTCTGGAAGACCCTCAATACAAAAAATTGAAGTCAACGCCTGTATAGTTTGTGCAGACGTTGTAGACTGCATGGGCACAACAAACGGAAAATTACTAAATGCATCTATCACGATGAGCCAACGAGAATTCCAATATGGACCAGCGAAATCAATATGTACTCGCTGCCAGGGACCGGCAGGGCGTGCCCACTCAAAATATCGTTGAGCCGGAGCAACTTGGTGTTCGGCACACGTCGAACAATCTGTAGACATATGCGTAATCTGCTTATCAATGCCGATCCATATACAATGACGGCGGGCAAGCTGCTTGGTGCGGACCACTCCCCAATGACCTTGATGCAACAAGTCGAGGACCTTGGATTGGAGCACTTGGGGAACCACTACACGAAGCTGGTCATTCTCGGTGCGTAACAGCAAAACTCCGTGCGAAACAGACAACAGATGACGCTGCGGATAATAGCGACGAACCACAGGATCCGATATGTCCTTTGCCTTGGACGGCCAACCACGTTGAACAAAACGTAATAGTAAACTCAGATGAGGATCCGTAGCTGTCTCACGTGCCACCTGACGATAATCAATCGGAAAATCCCGGAGGGATTGATGCTCATCGGCATCAATCTGATGGCAAGAGTTTTCGGAGGAATCGAAGACATCATCCGCAGCAATCGGCAATCTAGAAAGCGCGTCAGCGTTTGCATGCTGAGCTGTAGGGCGATACAGTATCTCATACTGGTATTGTGATAACAAAAGAGCCCAACGTTGTAGTCTTTGAGCTGTCCGCTGAGGAACTGGTTTAGACGGATGAAACAGTGACGTCAGGGGCTTGTGATCTGTTACTAAATAGAATGGTCTACCATAGAGGTAGTGATGGAATTTTGTGACACCGAACACAATAGCCAACGCTTCCTTGTCCAATTGGCTATAATTACACTGAGCTTTGTTGAGCAATTTAGATGCGAACGCAATAGGACGTTCGGTGTTACCGACTCGGTGAGACAACACAGCACCGAGGCCGAAAGAAGAGGCATCACAAGCTAACACCAGAGGCTTGTTAGGGTCGTAATGGACCAGACAACGATCATTCAATAAAGCCCCTTTAAGCTGCTGAAAGGCTGATTGGCAATCAGCTGACCACACAAACGGAACATTCTTACGGCGGAGACGATGCAACGGTGCAGTAATCTGTGATGCATTAGGTATAAACCTAATATAATACGTCAATTTGCCAAGAACTGTTTGCAATTCATGCAGATTGCGAGGGGCGGGCAAATCACGAATAGCTGCTAAATGTGACTGGGAGGGATGAATGCCTTGAGCATTAATAACATGTCCCAGATACTCCAACTCCGTAAGGAAAAATGAACATTTATCGATGTTGCAACGTAGGCCTGCCTGAGACAACACTTTAAACAAACACTCCAAATTACGGAAATGTTCAGCAGACGTCCGACCGGACACAACAATATCGTCTAAATAGTTGCAACACGATGGCACATTAGCCAGAAGTTGTGACAAAAAACGCTGAAAAACAGCTGGAGCTGACGCACAACCAAAAGGCAAACGCAGAAAACGGAACAACCCCAACGACGTGTTTATGACAAAATACTGTTGTGATTGCTCGTCGTGGGGTAATTGCAAATATGCTTCACGGAGATCAATTTTGGAAAAGAAACGAGCTTCCCCTAACTTATCCATCAGCTCGTCCGGTCTGGGCAAAGGAAAAGAATCAATGACAGTCTGAGGATTAATTGTCGACTTAAAATCAGCACACAAACGTAACTTGCCAGACGGTTTCTTTATAATAACTAAGGGAGAAGCCCACTGGCTCGCTGAAACGGGTTGAATAACACCGTTGTTTTGCCAACGACGAAGTTCATCTTCTACAGGTGCCCGGAGGGCGTGAGGCACTGGACGAGCACGACAAAATCGAGGCTGAGCATTATCTTTTAACGTAATATGAGCGGCAAAGTTCGCAGCACAACCTAGTTCGTCTTTAAATATGTCACTGTATCGTTTACACAACTCGGTGATGCTGTCTTGAGGGACAACAACAGAATCAATTTGCAACACATTGTCTTGGATAGACAGGCCAAACAAGTCAAAACAGTCTAATCCGAAAATGTTTACACTGTCTGTAGCGCGGAGCACTGTGAATGAAACTGTTTTTGTATTGCCACGGAATGTGGCTGGTACGCTACATACACCTAACAAAGGAATTTGTTCGCCACTGTAAGTAGCCAAAGAATGTTTTGCCGCTGAAAGTTTAGGGCGGCCGATAGCCGCATACGTAGCACTATTTATGAGAGTCACAGACGCACCAGTGTCTAATTGAAAATTGAAGGTCTTATCCTGGATGCGTAGCTTCACAAATAGTTTATTACACTGTCTCTGGATCGGTGCAGTGGAGGCGGAAGACACAAAATCAGCGCGTTTAGCGCGTGTTCGCTGCTTACGACAACTCGTGGGTTGGGCGGGTGGAACAACAACTCCCGCTTCACTTGCAGTCTGTACATTACGATTTACAGCGTTTGAATTACACTTGGGTCGCATAGCAGAGGGCTGGGTGGGTGGCTTATTGCGAACAAGTTTATTACCCACACGAACCGTGGAAGAGTCTTTAAACGCGACCTTCTGGGCGGGCTGGCTTTGAAGAACATGAATATCCATGGGCTGGGCAGCACTAGAATTGTTCTTGCGTTTACGCAAACAAACAGTCTGGATGTGTCCTTTCCTTTGACAAAAGTGACAAACCGCGTTTCTTAACGGGCAACGTTCACGAAGATGAGCAAGAACACACTTAGGGCAAGACTTAACTATCATTTTGCACACGCGGCTGACGAATGTGTTTAACATGACGCGGCCGGCTAGTGTTTACAGTCTGACTGCCGGTGGGGCCGCGGGCGTGACAGAACTTGCTTAGCACAGGCAATTTGAGAAATACATGGCTGATCTAACTCACACTCAGCATAGTCAAAAGTATCTTGGGCTTCAATGATGTTCATCACAGTCTCTAATGACGGGTCAGGCAACTATAAGATAGCAGCACGAATACGAGAATCTGCAATGTTTTGAGTAATAGCGTCTCGTAGCATGACATCACTGTAGGAAGCTCCACACACACAATTAAATCGGCACTGACGGGTGAGGCCCCGTAAATCTGTTAACCACTGTTTATTAGATTGATGTGGCAGTTTCTTTAATCTGAAGAACTTGAATCTGGCTGCTGCCACATGAACTCGCGACTCGAAATACTCAGCAAGCTTGTTAACAACAACGTCATAGTCTAAAGCTTCTGGCTGGGATTCCGGGAACAACTTACAAAGTAGTCGATAGATTTCCACGCCTGCAGTGGAAATTAAATAAAGCTGCCGCTCAGTACCTGTGATTTTGTAGACTGACATGTGCGCCTGCAACTGCGCGAAATATTCGCACCATTCTTCTCGGGATGCATCAAATGCACGGAACTGTGGTGCTGCCTGTGCTTGTTCCTTTTGTGTTGGAGGATTAGCCGCTTGTGTGGCGATTGCTTCCCCCAGACTTTGTATTTGCTGACTCTGTAACAAGATCAACTGTTGTAAGTCGTCAGACATAGTGAACACAAATTAAACCAGCCCCCAAAAGTTTATCGCTATAATTAGTATAACAAGAACAAGTTGAACCAGCCCTGCACACGAGTTCGGAAGACCTCGTCGCCAGTTTTGTGGCGGTGTTCGTAGCGACAAACACTTGGCTGTAGAAATGGCTTACGAAGTCACCGCCACACTTTTAATAGCGGGCCGACCGGTCCGCTGGAACAGTGATCAGAAAGATGAATACCCAAACACTCTGATTAAATAAAAGTCGGTACTTATCTTTATTGATGAAGATACAGTAACACAGTAGTGAACTCGGTGTCTACAGAAATCTGTCTAGTTCGAGTCGAAGCGGCTAGGTCAGCGTCGGCTGACGACAAACAACAACTCTGCTGCGATGAACACACAACTGACTAACAAGTACACAATTCGGAGGCGAGTATACAACTGAGCGGCGAATACAGAACTGTCCTAGCGCTCGCGACTCCAGCGCTTAAGAAGCCAGAAGCCAGCGGTGGCGCGCGCAGACTTGCGGCGATTTCCTGTCTCGCTGGCGCTGCTTATGCGGACGGCGTCCGTACTTTGATGCTGCCAACCTTTTGGCAGCGGGCTCGGTTGGCATTACTGGCTAGGATACAACAATTATTATGATTGGTAAATTTATTTTGAAGCCTTTCAAATGATTGAAAATCTGCCTTCATTCTTTTCTAAA
This sequence comes from Schistocerca piceifrons, assembly GCF_021461385.2. NCBI lineage: Eukaryota > Metazoa > Arthropoda > Insecta > Orthoptera > Acrididae > Schistocerca > Schistocerca piceifrons. Next base: position 392,166,972 of record NC_060140.1, read on the forward strand.
GTTTTACATAATAAAGTTTTTGCTTCTTGTACTTTAAGCTCACAAGAAAGTATGGTTACAGAAGCGTCGTCTGTGTTGCTCTCATGGCTCTGTCTGCCGCAGCACTCGAACTTCACGATCGCCTGTAAGAAAACGTATTCTGCCGGAGAGAAACAGCAGATCCTAGTGCTACAATAGGTCGTTAAAATATTGCTAAAATGATCTAACTATTAACGTAGGTTCAATGCAGATCATCAGAGAAAATGAAGCATCAATGTACGGGTAGTGACCTGTTCTTACGTTTTGTCTTCGCAGTTGTACAGTGACGCACAAACATTCCGTGCAGTGTGAATTTCATGCTGCATGATATAGTTGCTCTTTGGTTTCCGTTTCTGTTAGTTACTAAATGCCTTTCATTGTGGATACATTCATATCTGTACCACTGCAAGCTGTTATCGAGTATATGTGGGAATGAATATCTAGTTTGTTGCTCACATATTTGGTGACCCCGAACGACTAGACACGTCCACGCTGGCTTCAGCGTTTCGCGCAGTTTCGGTTGTAACTTCCGCGCCAGCCGCGCCGCGCTCGTTCCCACACGAGAATGAACGCCCACCACTCAGAACTGAACCAGCATCCAGCAGTGCAGTTAACAGGGTGACGTTAAAAACCCAACAGTTCTGGCAACATAATCCTCTATTACGGTTTCCCCAGCTAGAAAGCAAGTTCTTCCTTGCACAAATGTCGGCGGACGAGACTAAATATAGCTATCAGCCTTGTCACAGTGGTAACAGCGGTTCCCATCAGACCACCAAAGTTAAGCGCTGTCGGACTGGGCTAGCACCTGGCTGGATGACCATCCGGCCTGCCGAGCGCTGTTGGCAAGAGAGGTGCACTCAGCCCTTGCGAGGCAAACTGAGGAGTTACTTGATTGAAAAGTAGCGGCTCTGGTCTAGGAAACTGACATACGGCCGTGAGTGCGGTGTGCTGACCACATGACCTTTCATATTCGCATCCAGTGACGCCTATGGGCTGAGGATGACATTGTGACCGGTCGGTACCGTTGGGCCTTCATGGGCTGTTCGGGAGGAGTTTAGTTTAGTTTAGTTTTAGAATTATAGCCACGCCACCGGAAACCGAACGGTATGTATCGATTAAATCCATGCTCGTCGCAATCAGAAGCAAACCGACTAGAGAACCTTTTGCGCATTGACGAGCGTGGAGACTGTGCTCCGCCGTAGCTTCTAAGACGTTTACGCACATTGGCAAGTAACACTGTAAGTGATGATGTGCTACGGCATATATGGTTGACCCGATTACAGACAGACACCGAAAAAGTTTCCGCTGCGTGTGCGGGCGATTTAAACGTACTTGCACAAACGGATAGTTGAAAAGTATCCTGCACCTTGTGTCTCAACATTGACGCCACGGCAAGAAAATGTGCCAACCGTGACTCTAGCTTCCCTACAGTTGAAACTAGCAGATGTGATCACACAGGTTGCTGTATTACACACAACGCACAACTGTCAACGGCCGCTCCGCTGACAGTCACGAGGTCGTAATCGATCGCCGGCTGCACAGGACGTATGTTGGTACCACAGGAAGTTTGGTAATGATACGCGAAAATGTACACAGCTTTGCAGGTGCAAGCCCAAGTCCCAGACACCGTAGCAGCGACAACAACTTCAATTGCAAACACATGCCGACTTTTTGTGGCGAACCGCAATACAAAACTACAATACCTGGTCGATACAGGGTTAGAAGTGTCAGTATACCCAGCAAACCACTTACCACTCCTGGCTGTAACAATTGCTGTTTATTCGCCACTAATGACTCCAAGATCAGAACGTACTTTCGGGTAACATCGTTCCTTAAGCTGGGGCTACACTGCATATTTGAATGCCAATTTACAGTGACATAAAAGTGACGCCCTATTATCGGAGCACATTTTTTGTCATTCTGCGACTTGCTGCCATATCTGCGACATCAGCATGTAATACACTCCTGGAAATGGAAAAAAGAACACATTGACACCGGTGTGTCAGACCCACCATACTTGCTCCGGACACTGCGAGAGGGCTGTACAAGCAATGATCACACGCACGGCACAGCGGACACACCAGGAACCGCGGTGTTGGCCGTCGAATGGCGCTAGCTGCGCAGCATTTGTGCACCGCCGCCGTCAGTGTCAGCCAGTTTGCCGTGGCATACGGAGCTCCATCGCAGTCTTTAACACTGGTAGCATGCCGCGACAGCGTGGACGTGAACCGTATGTGCAGTTGACGGACTTTGAGCGAGGGCGTATAGTGGGCATGCGGGAGGCCGGGTGGACGTACCGCCGAATTGCTCAACACGTGGGGCGTGAGGTCTCCACAGTACATCGATGTTGTCGCCAGTGGTCGGCGGAAGGTGCACGTGCCCGTCGACCTGGGACCGGACCGCAGCGACGCACGGATGCACGCCAAGACCGTAGGATCCTACGCAGTGCCGTAGGGGACCGCACCGCCACTTCCCAGCAAATTAGGGACACTGTTGCTCCTGGGGTATCGGCGAGGACCATTCGCAACCGTCTCCATGAAGCTGGGCTACGGTCCCGCACACCGTTAGGCCGTCTTCAGCTCACGCCCCAACATCGTGCAGCCCGCCTCCAGTGGTGTCGCGACAGGCGTGAATGGAGGGACGAATGGAGACGTGTCGTCTTCAGCGATGAGAGTCGCTTCTGCCTTGGTGCCAATGATGGTCGTATGCGTGTTTGGCGCCGTGCAGGTGAGCGCCACAATCAGGACTGCATACGACCGAGGCACACAGGGCCAACACCCGGCATCATGGTGTGGGGAGCGATCTCCTACACTGGCCGTACACCACTGGTGATCGTCGAGGGGACACTGAATAGTGCACGGTACATCCAAACCGTCATCGAACCCATCGTTCTACCATTCCTAGACCGGCAAGGGAACTTGCTGTTCCAACAGGACAATGCACGTCCGCATGTATCCCGTGCCACCCAACGTGCTCTAGAAGGTGTAAGTCAACTACCCTGGCCAGCAAGATATCCGGATCTGTCCCCCATTGAGCATGTTTGAGACTGGATGAAGCGTCGTCTCACGCGGTCTGCACGTCCAGCACGAACGCTGGTCCAACTGAGGCGCCAGGTGGAAATGGAATGGCAAGCCGTTCCACAGGACTACATCCAGCATCTCTACGATCGTCTCCATGGGAGAATAGCAGCCTGCATTGCTGCGAAAGGTGGATATACACTGTACTAGTGCCGACATTGTGCATGCTCTGTTGCCTGTGTCTATGTGCCTGTGGTTCTGTCAGTGTGATCATGTGATGTATCTGACCCCAGGAATGTGTCAATAAAGTTTCCCCTTCCTGGGGCAATGAATTGACGGTGTTCTTATTTCAATTTCCAGGAGTGTAGATTTGAATACTAATCTGCATATACCAAAGAAAGTCTTCTGCGTCATCCCACTAGCGGCACGCACAGTCACAGACATTACATCGTACATATGGTTACTGAAACCGTTCAGCACATTTTCATGACATCAGGACCGCAAACCCTCGCTCGGCCTAGACGTTTGACTTCTGAAATGCTGAAGGTGGTTGCGTGATTTATTGTTACAATCGCAAGTATTTACGTTACAGCTCGTGACATCGACTGAGGCAAATGCAGAGTTATAGTGTGACGTAGCAGGAGGAAACATACGCCCGTTTGTGTCACAGACATTCAGTGCATGAGCGATAGCATCAATGCACAATATGGCACAGCCGGGAGTAAGAGGCACTGTCAGGTGAGTCTAACAGAACTTTGTGTGGACAGAACTGTAGAACATTTGTAAAGCGATGCTTGATGGGTGACGTACCAGAGGAATAAAATCACGTGGCATGTCAGAGCGCCGTTAGGTTTTGAACATGTACATGCTGATATGTAGGCCCACTCACATTTTCATAAGACAATAGTTATTGTCTCACGGTGCTAGACAGGTTCAACAAGTGGCCTGAGGCATTTCCAATGAAAGACATCACGGCAGGAACTGTAGCGCAAAACATTTTTTCATGGCTAGATAGCCCGATTCGGAGCCCCGATGAAAATCAGTGGCTGAAATTTGAAGCTTGCGTCCTCAGAACCATAAACACGTTATTAGGTACAAAGCGCATACGCAAGACGGCATACCACCCCGCCTCAAACGGTACAGTTGAGCTTCTTTATCGACAATTAAAGGCAGCACTGGGATGCCACGCAACACCGCAGTGGGCAGTGACATTGCCTGTCGTGCTTTTTGGTGTACGAACGTCATTTAAGAGTGATTTAAAGGGACCAGTAGCGTAGCTGGTATACGGACAAAGGTTACGCTTTCATGGAGAGATTTTGCACAGCGTGGCAGATTACACAATCACCGCCTCAGTCTTCACCACCCAGTTAAGAGAACATATACCCCAGCAGTGTCCGACAATGTCAAGAAACTAGTTGGACAGACTCGTTCGTTTTTGCGGGGCTAAGGAAATGCACTCATGTGTTCTTACCCAACGATGCAGTAAGTAAACCATTAAAACTACAGTACGGAGGACAGTATTCGGTAGTCAGTAGAGGCAGCACAAATGATCAATATGGTACCCTCACCATAGTCGCATTGGATCGGGTGAAGCCAGCGTTCCTGGATGCAATAGACATTTACAACCACCACGGAACACAAACCAGTGAAGACAGAAGAATCAGCAACAAGAAGTGCTCCTATGAACCACGAGTACCGCGGTGAACCAGGCACTTCAACACTGAGACCGACGTCGAGGATTACTACCCCGTTCCCTGTTACAACCACTGATTCAGGTGGTGCACCACCCGCTTTCAAGAAAGAAGTAATCACGATGGTTGTTTGGCTTGTTAAACTGAATATGCGGTATCGTTAATACTAAAGCGGGGAGTCATGTAGCGAGCTGTTTTGATGTTATGTCTGCGCATGTATACAGTGACGTATAAACGTTCAGTACGGTGGCAGTTTCAAGCTGTATTGACATAGTTCATCTTTGGTTTACGTTTCTGTTACTTATAACATGATTTACATTGTGCATGCATTCATGTTCGTAAGTTGTTATCGAGTATATGTAGGAATAAATATCTGGTTTTCTCCATTACCTACACACGCTGCGAATAGGAGTCACTTCAGCAACAAAGTCACACAAAGTCTTCCACGATATCTCATATCCACATAATACGTGGAAAAGGAAATAAGGTCCATTTGTACCTTTAAATCACTTGAAATGTATCCAGCAAATCACACTCCTGTTTGCTTGAAAAATTTTTTCCGATACCTTGCCTTTACCATAATTAACGATTTGGAATTCAATGGCATCCATCGCTAACAGTGTGAATAATATTAATTCACATTTAATAGAAAAAAATAAATACCTCTTTGATTTCTGTGACAATGCAAGTAATATTCAGTTAACTTCCTCCATCATAAGAATAAACAGGATATAAACAAACACAAATACGATGATTCGTCAGCTGCACGTACACTGGTGTTGGAAGAATGTCCAGCTCACGCATTAGATATCTTGTTACTATTTTACTATAAATGAAACCGTAAGATATTCTAATGTATTGTCATGCATCAACGTTTTTCTTAATCGCACTTTAGCTACATAGTTTTTATTTCAAAAATAGTTTACAGTTGCAGTCTCTGTAAAAGACAGTTACGCTCTGATTGTTGCGCTGTTATTACGGACCGTGAAGATGGTTGACACAGATTCCTATTTTGTAGCGAAACACGCTCGCGGAATACCGTTAAAAATGGCGAGAAACAAGTTTTCCTTAATGTACTTCACAACATTACAATGAAAATCGGCTTCGGAGTTTTTCGAGAAGTAGTATTTACTAAATTTAAGGCATTCACTTACATAAGAAACGAGGCGGAATCTGCAGCGTTGGAATGTGGTAATCCAGTATTCTATGGATCGCTGTCTCGATTATCGCTGTAGCATTACTTTTATTCGTTCAGTTCGATTGCCTGCAAATTTAAATACGAAATTAATCAAACATATGATTATTAACACATAATTAACCATCACTTGTTATATAAAATGCACGTTTTGTTGTTTCTAACTACACGTTGGAAACAAAATTACGTTCTCATTGCATGTGTATATTCAATAACTTTTAAAAGATTGGTAATAAACGTTGTTTATATTAATAAAACATTACTTGTCTAAAGTTTCGGGAGAAAGATGAGAATAATACTGTAAGCTACTCTTTATTCAGGCTATGTCCATTGTTTCATATCACAGACGTGGTCTCAAACGAGCAAAAAGTTTTAAGCATTGTAGAAACCTGGAAAACATTAATTTTCACTGTTTCGAGAACACCGTACAAATGGATTTTTACAGTTGTCACCGTACCATTACACTCTGAACCAAACAGAATTGATCTGTAGCTAAGTTAAGGGATTTGTAGGGAGAAATAGCACAACATTTAAGCTGTCAGACATACTGGAACTAATGCACGACGTTTTGTCACACGTCATTGCTGAACGCTGACGAAATGTAGACGAGCCAATTATAAAAGAAGAGGAGAAAATGTGGTTTTCTGTAGCTTCGTGGATTCTGTTGTTGATAGCCCAGTTATCGTCTTAGCAGATGACAGTTCCAGTAATGAAAAGAATTCCTCGGATTCGGACACAGAAGGAGTTCAGAGATTTCCAGACGGCTGTAAGTGCTACCTTCAGTGGCTTCAATATTTAACTACATGGTGCAATCGCTGCAATAGACTTTTGTGTGACACATAGCTCACACAGAAATATTATCATGTGTTTAGGTTAGAAATTTTCATCGCTCTTGTTATTAATTGCAATATTATATTAACTAAGAACGAGAGCATGTTGTTTCCCGACTGGTCACCTAAGAAGCATTGCCTGAATTTTTTCATATATTGCTTCATTCTGTTTAAAAACTAAATAACATTCGAAGCTATACTGTTTCTCTGCTCGTCTCTTTTTACGTCCTAACTGCAGCTGTTCACATCACTGCAAGTTAGTTGGACCACTTGGCCGGCCAGTGCTGTCTGAGTGAAATGCGCCGCTAAAACTGCAATATCTGTATCATCGCTGAGTAATTTTCGCCTAATGCACATCATAAAACTTGTCCTTATTATCGTACTTGATTGCACTCGAGACAGCTTGTTTCCGCTCCACGTGAAACGAAATCCAATGAGGTTCCAGCGACGGTGGAAGAATACATAGTATAATGTTTATATCTGGTTTATTCTTGCGAGGAACACAGTATAGCTGTAACTGCTTCTGTGGAAACATAAAACTTACTTTTGCTTTCGGGGAGTTAAAAAAACCTGTGTGTGTGTGTGTGTGTGTGTGTGTGTGTGTGTGTGTGTGTGTGTCAAAGCGAATTCCTGCCTTCATAACACATCACTTATCGGGCTGTCTGCCATGCTAGCCTTCTCGCATTAAATTTTTGTGCTTGTATTCTAAAAATGTTACATTTGAAAATTTCTTAAATATGGTTCATGAAAATATGAAACAACCATGTTCTCCGGCTTTAGAAGCGTAAGCACATTTTTATCTCGATTTACAAAGTTAGCTTCTGCGTATCAGCATAACAGAATGAAAGGGAGAAGTTTCCGCTTTCCGAGTGAAGGAATGTATGGAATTTTTAATTACACGCCGTGTGCAGCCCTTAAATGCTATGCCGATTTCAATTTATACTTGATAGTCCTCGACTCCTCGATTACATTGACGCGAACGTTCATTTATTGCTACACTCTGATGTTCTCTCCATCTATGCGAATCTACTGCGACAGCGTCGTTACCTTCACACTTATATTTTTTTATATCTCTCTTCAGTGTTTATTATTGTTGACTGTTGGTCTATAAACAAATAGACTAATTTTGTATGTCTCATAAAGTTTGACTCTTGATCCATCTAATGACTTCATTTACTAAGGTGTTTCTGCAAACATCGTTCTTTATTTGTTTAAGCACTCTTTTCTTCGGCTTCGCACCAGCACTTTTAACGTATGATCGAATTAGGTAAGTCTCGATGCCCTATCGATTCCGAGATTCAGATTTATTGTTTAACAGCATTTCCCGTTAATATGTTGTAGTGCTTCCTAGTTCCAGATAAGCACGTACAAGATTAATTCTTTTTCATATCACTAGTGTCTTGCGATGAAACACTGCAGACGTCTTGTTAATCTCATGGTCACTTACGTTACAAAATAATCTAGGAAATAAGCCTTAAGTCAGTATGTCATCCAATAAGTGAATCTGTGAAACATTATAAGCAGAACTACTCATATTCCGTCTGAAAGAGAGTAATTGAGCAATGTCCTCCAACCATGTTCCTTTTTGTCCTTGTAAGTCATAGGTTTTGTCGACAGTAACGGAAAAGTGGTACAAATAGGAATTCCATTTTAAACCACCAGATACTGTGTGCAAACCGTTTACGCTGCATTTATCTCTGGGTCCTTTGCCTGTGGTTCGCATTTGCTACATAACTATCAGTAAGATATTTGTTTCTTGAGACTTGAAAATACTAAATATAAACTGAAGGTGAAGAAGACCAAAAGCATAACCAGCTACAACTTTTGTTGGTTGACTTTCTTAATGAGTCACCTGGCCTCTCGAAGCCTGTCCTCCTTTTACAGCTGATTAGTAAGTATAGTTTGCGTGAATGATAACATTCCATAAATTACCTATTTTTGAGATCACGGTCGTGCTGAATTGTGTAACTTACGATAACTGAGCCTTTTGACGGTTCTTTTATTTGCTTTTGGACGCTATGACATTGAGGCTCTACAACAGTTTTGAAATTACTGTTTATTATCCTACAGTAATTAAACGGAATATATGCCGAAACACATACGAAGAAACGAGTATGCAACTTCTGGCCACACCGCAAGCATCATACCTATCAAAGCTGCTTCGCCATTTTCACTATCACACTGCTTCTCTCCTTCTAAGCCAACTCCTGCGCCATGGCCAGCTGTGCTAGGTTTCTCAGTACGGAATCCATGGCGGAACAGCCTGATGCACGTGGTCCTATATATTCTCGATTGGGTTGAAATCCAGGAGCCGGCCGCGGTGGCCAAGCGGTTCTAGGCGCTTCAGTCCGGAACCGCGCGACTGCTGCGGTCACAGGTTAGAATCCTGCCTCGGGGATGGATGTGTGTGATGTGCTTAGGTTAGGTTTAAGTGGTTCTAAGCCTGGGGGACTGATGACCTCAGATGTTAAGTCCCATAGTGCTCAGAGTCATTTGAACCATTTGAAATCTAGGGAGTTTGGTGGCCAGGGGAATACAGTAAATTTATACTGGTGCTCTTTAAACTACTCACGTCCACTGCTGTGTGAACGCCGCTTTGTGGCTCACGTTACGTTGTTCTGCTTGTAGATGCCATTGTGCTGTGGAAAAACAAACTGCATGTAACGGCGGACAAGGTCCACGAGGATAAATTCATAAATGTGTTGAGCCATTGAGAATTCCAGAACGACCAGATAACCCAGGGAATGCCACGAAAACATTCACCAGATTATAATGCTACCTCCTCTGGCTTAAGCCCTTCCAATGATTGCTGCAGGGCACCTGCTTTCTGATGTTTCACTGTAATGGTGCTTTAAACTTGATTTATCTGAAAAGATAGCTGTTACCACTAGCGGGCAGCCAGTAACCATACTCCCGTGCTAATTCCAAGCTTCGTCGCCGACGAAGCAGTCAGTATGGGTGCATGAACCATGCGCCTGCTATGGAGGACCCTTACGCAGTAAGGTTCTCTGAACGGTAGTTCGGCGATCAGTTGCTCAACAGATGAACGACACTTCACCTGTAGATATACCCACAGCTGGTGCTCACCTCTGACATCCAAGGCCCATGGTGCACTTCTGTTGCCTCAGTTCAGTTTGAAACAGCAAAATTTTTAAAGGTACGGCATATTTTAACGACGGCGACACGCAAACAGTATACAAACATGGTCGGTTGTGAAATGCTTCCACCATTGACGCGAAAACCAATAATCAAGCGCTTGTGGACGTCAGATAAATCGCTCAGTTATCACATTACAAAAACGAGAGCACTGTTTCCTGTGTCCCCCATACACGCTTCATATGCCTCCACTGGTACTGAGCCACTTATTGTCTGTAAGAGATCGAACTTTGATGTCGAACATAGGTGGTGGTCTCATTGATGCGTCTGCGCCGTGTATATAAAAAACTCCGCCCGAACAGGCCATGAACGTCCAAAAGTTCCGACCGGCCGCTGTGTAATCTTCAGCCCACAGGCGTCACAGGATGCGGATATGGAGGATCTGCAGATCACTCTCCAGACCGTATGTCAGTTTATGAGACCGGAGCCGCTACTTCTCAGTCAAGTAGCTCCTCAGTTGACCTCACAAGGGCTGAGGGCGGACTGTGTATATACAGCAGTACAATACCCTGCCGGAAAAAAAATCGCCACAGTAAAAAGCGGTTGTGGAACATAAACGAAAGTTTGTAACCGTCTTTCTACATATGAAACATTGTGTACATTGCAATTTCGCACCATTCGCACAACAGTGACGCTAGAAGCGCTACTGTAACGACGCAAATCGTGTTTACTTTAAATACGCTGTGCAATGGTCGTGAGCGTTGGTTTGAAATCGGACGTGATGAGTTGGTGTTAATCAAGAATGACTTTAAGGTGACAAAGACGCCATTAGCAACACCTCTCTGAGTTTGAACGAGGTCTTTCAATACGGCTACGAGAAGCAAGCTCTTCCTTCTGCGATATTGCAGAAATACTTGGGAGGACTGTAGCCACTGTCCGTGATTGCTGGCAGCGGTGGTCACGAGAATGTACAGTCGCAAGAAGACAGAGCTCGATTCTGTCACGTGGCACTGCTGGGATTGAAGACCATTGTCGCATCGTACTGCATCCGCAGCAGCAATTTGAGCGGCAGTTCGCACCAGGATGACACAACTAATTGTTACAAATGGGTTACTTCAAGGACAGCTCCAAGCCAGACGGTCAGTAGCAGGCATTCCACCAACCACAAACACCGCCATTTGCGACTTCATTGGTGTCAAGCGAGCGCTCATTGGAGGCAGGGTGGAGGGTTGTTATATTTTCTGATCAATTCTGATTCTGCCTCGATACCAATGATGATTTGTGTTGCTCAAGAGGACAGTTGAAGGATTGCAACCAAACTGTCCGCATGCTACACACGCTGGAGCAACACCTGGAGTCATGGTCTGTGATGCGATTTCGTATGAAATCATGAGCCTTCATGGTTAACGCACAACCCCTAACAGCAAAATTGTACGTTAGTCTCGTGATTCGACAAGTCGCGCTAGCATTCACGCATACTGGAGGGTGTTTTCCAAAGGAATAACGCTCGCCCAGATACCACAGTTGTAACCCAACATGATCTACAGAGCGTCTAATGTTGCCTTCTCTTGCTGGATCACCGGATCTATCTTTAATGGAACACATGTGGGACATAATCGGACGACAACTCCAGCGTCATCCACTACCAACATTAATGGTCCCAGTACTGACGGAGCCGGCCGAAGTGGCCGTGCGGTTAAAGGCGCTGCAGTCTGGAACCGCAAGACCGCTACGGTCGCAGGTTCAAATCCTGCCTCGGGCATGGATGTTTGTGATGTCCTTAGGTTAGTTAGGTTTAACTAGTTCTAAGTTCTAGGGGACTAATGACCTCAGCAGTTGAGTCCCATAGTGCTCAGAGCCATTTGAATTTTTGTACTGACGGGCCAAGCGCAGCAGGAATAGATTGGCTTCGTTCAAATGGCTCTGAGCACTATGCGACTTAACTTCTAAGGTCATCAGTCGCCTAGAACGTAGAACTGCTTAAACTTAAGTAACCTAAGAACATCACACACACCCACGCCCGAGGCAGGATTCGAACTTGCGACCGTAGCGATTGCTCGGCTCCAGACTATAGCGGCTAGAACCGCACGGTCTTCCGGCCGCCAACAGGAATGGAATTCCGTGCCACAAACTGATATCCGGCACCTGTACAGCATAACGCAAGTACGCTTGCACTGACCAGTCCGGTCGTTTCACTGAATATTAGCGTTACAGCATTTCTCGCGCTTACATTAACCTGTGATCTGGCAATATTAATCACTTAAATATATTACATACTACTAGAAACAGGGTACATCCTTCCGCCAAACTTGCACAACTTAGGTAAGTAACGGCTAATTATTCTCACCCTTGTTTCTGCTATACAGCTTGTGAAAATTTGGAGTCGCAATGCGCGTGTAGTGCAGTTCCATTTCTAGCATGCTTACTGTATTCACCCTCTCAGAGACCGTCTCCTGTTCGGTTCTCAGGTAACGCAATCTCAGAGTCTGTCAGCATCATGAGGAAGCGAGGGCCGCGTTCTGCTGTCGCCCCGGCCGCTGCACCTGATTTGTGCCCTTGTTCCGCCAGCGCCTGGCTCGCTGAGTTTTCGAACGCAGTGACGTGCCCTAGCGGCCTTACTCATTCATGGAGACTGCAGTGGAGTGGGACGGCCTCGGCAATAATTCAGGGCGCGCCGGATGAACAAGGTCCGCGCCGCGATCCCTGCACGGTGCCAGTGGGCGATGCAAATCCTTTGCCAAAGCTTTAGCTTCGTTAATAATGTGTCACAACAGCAATCAAGGGTGTAGCGAGTGTCAGACGCTCAAATAGCCAGTCGTTTTGTATCTCCCCTTGTTCAAGCAGCTTCGCTGTTGCTTCGTTGCTAACATTTCCTTGAACGTGATTCCTCCTCAGATTAGTATTTCATTCGAGTAACTTGACAGTATGTGATGCAGGTACAGACGCCTTCTGTGTGAACAATTTACAACTAAATGCCAATTTTTCACGTCGCTAGGGTGACAGAACTGATTCAACGATTAGACAGAACTGATTCAACGATTAAATGCCGGGACATCACTATGGCTATACTTGTTGGTTCAGTGACTATCGCCATTCGAGTTTACGGTCCCCTGACGCCTTTATAGACTGGAATGACGACATGATTGTGTACTTAGACAAGCCTGCTTGTTTTATTGTTTATTTTGACAGATCCTGTATCAGGCTTCATAGCCATCTTCACCGGTCCTACGGAAGATACACAATAAGATTAACAGTGCATAATACTGTGTTACACGGGGTGCGTTCACAATTTTTGGGAAAAACTGTAAAACGAGATTCCATGCACGTATGAATAATAGTGAAAATAAGCCATCAGCAAATCTCACATTTCAGAGAACAAATCACAGTCGATTTTACATACAGTTTATAAAGGCTGATATCTAACTATCCTCGAAGAAATGGAAACCAACACTCACATGAAAAAGGAATCGAATAATATTCTAAATCAATAAACAGACCTACAAACAAATAAACTTATGAACTACATACAACAATTTTATATTAGTATTATTTTTATACAGGGTGTTACAAAAAGGTACGGCCAAACTTTCAGGAAACATTCCTCACACACAAATAAAGAAAAGATGTTGTGTGGGCATGTGTCCGGAAACGGTTAATTTCCATGTTAGAGCTCATTTTAGTTTCGTCAGTATGTACTGTACTTCCTCGATTCACCGCCAGTTGGCCCAATTGAAGGAAGGTAATGTTGACTTCGGTGCAACTGTGCAATCACCTCATCAACACAGATTTTCTGTGAACGTTTGGGCAGGCATTGTTGGTGATGTCTTGATTGGGCCCCATGTTCTTCCACCTACGCTCAATGGAGCACGTTATCATTATTTCATACGGGATACTCTACCTGTGCTGCTAGAGCATGTGCCTTCACAAGTACTACACAACATGTGGTTTATGCACGATGGAGCTCCTGCACATATTAGTCGAAGTGTTCGTACGGTTCTCAACAACAGATTCGGTGACCGATGGATTGGTAGAGGCGGACTAATTCCATGGCCTCCACGCTCTCCTGACCTCAACCCTCTTGACTGTCATTTATGGGGGCATTTGAAAGCTCTTGTCTACACAACCCCGGTACCAAATGTAGAGACTCTTCGTGCTCGTATTGTGGACGGCTGTGATACAATTCGCCATTCTCCAGGGGTGCATCAGCGCATCAGGGATTCCATGCGACAGAGGGTGGATGCATGTATCCTCGCTAACGGAGGACATTTTGAACATTTCCTGTAACAAAGTGTTTGAAGTCACGCTGGTACGTTCTGTTGCTGTGTCTTTCCATTCCATGATTAATGTGATTTGAAGAGAAGTAATAAAATGAGCTCTAACATGGAAAGTGAGCGTTTCCGAACACATGTCCACATAACATATTTTCTTTCTTTGTGTGTGAGGAATGTTTCCTGAAAGTATGGCCGTACCTTTTTGTAACACCCTGGCTAGTTTATTTTTAAAATAATTATGTTTTAAATGTCTTACTGTTAATAATCGAAACAACCAAAGTAAAAGGAAAAATTGAATACACCCATCACCGGTCACAGAAAAAATGCGTATGTCCTTACAGGGACGATATCTTTGTCGATAAATTACATCACTGGTAACGTAAAGCACGCTGTCTTTCCTGTAACTAAACGAGGCCGTGCTGAAAGCCAGTTAAGAATTAAAAGAGCAAATTTTACAAAGAACAACAGACATTCTATGATATCGCAATAGTAAATAAGTGAGTACTGAGCAACTTAACGCAAAATTGTGAACGCTTCTTGTCGCATATAGTATTATGTATTGTATATATTATTATGTAACTTTTGTAGCGCCACTGAAATTGGAAATGTAGCTCGATACTGGTCCAATATAAATAAAAATAAACAATACTGCAAGTAGACTTACCTGCGTGTACAAAAGTGTTACTCATGAACAGATTATTTTCAGTGCCGTGTTTTCCGTATGCAGCAAGGAATATTTGTGGGGAATAATTTGTCTTCCGAACTCTGAAGGGTCTAAAAGCTGTGAAGATTGTTCGCAAGATGTAGCTACAGTGTGATGATAGCTGTCTTAGTGAGCGAAATATCTGGGTTTAAATAAATCGCTTCAGATGTGTATGAGTAGCCTACCTGTGTGAGAGTACTAGGGCACGGCACCCATTTCGAAACCAATCAGTAACACAGAGATATCAGAGCGAATGTTTCGTGACACTCGTCCAGTCATCTACATCTATGCTCCGCAAATAACCTTATGGTGTGTGGTGGAAGGTACTTCTGGTGCCACCATGAATTCGCCATTTACCCGTTGAAACATACTCTCTCAGCAAATTTCAGCAGTAAACCTCTCTCCAATGAACAACGCCTCTCTCTTAACGTCTGCTTCTGGAGTGTGTTGAGTCCCTCTGTTACGCTCCTGCACTTATTAGACGATCACGCCGCTCTTTGCTGGACTTTCTATGTCTCTCCTCTTAATCCGACCTGGGTATGTATCGATATCGTGTTTTGTAAGCTCCTACTTCCGTGGATTAATAACATTCCTCCAGTGACACTCAGCCTCGCATCTACATTCCTACAGTTCGTTTTATGTGGTCATTCCGTCGTTTCTGCCTTTCATTCCGAGGTATCTTATGGTTTCAATGGTTCAGTGGTTCGTCGCCATTTTCATAAAACTACAGTTAAGGCCCCCCCCCCCACTTTTTAAAGTGCAGTACGTTACAGTTATTTATGTCCAGAGTCAGCTGTCAGTCACAGCACGAATTATTGATCCTCCGCATGTCGTGCCGAATTTTGTGGCGGCCATTCGGCAAATAACCTGCTAAAAGACAACAGCATCGTCTGCAAACAACTTCATGAAATTCCAACGTTATCCACTATGTACATAGTAAACATTCACAAATCTCGTCCGATACTCAGTAAATCGAATTTTGTTCACTACACAATAGTATGGAACAGTATCGAAAGGCTTCAGGACATCAAGCAACATGATATCATCCATGGAGTTACGGATTTCATAGGTGAACATAGCGAGCTGATATCCCTCCAAAATTCATGAATGTGCATTAGTTGAATATTAGCCACATTTCGGCTTTGAAAGTCATCCACGGATCTCTAAACTATTGAAAAGCTTGTGCTCGTTGGGAGCCACCTGAACTGACAAACACAAACAGAAATACTTGGAAATGTCGAAATCACACTGAATGCGTTTGCAGATGGAGAGAGTGGACATTCTCAGTCCCACAAAATTGTTAATGAGACGTGGATCCATCAGTACGGGCCGCACAGATTCATTACACTCCAATGTCTCGAACTCAAAATAAGCTCGAAGAATGAAGCTTCCAGAAGAAGGTTATTACTTCAAGATAATACCCGCCGTCATATAGATGGAAAGTAAGTCCAGTGTATTCAAAATCTTGGTTTTGGCCTGCTGGAGAGCCGAGCATATTGTCTTGACTTAACATTAAGTTATTTTCACCTTTCTAATCTGATGAATCTGATGAAGGAATGCTTGCCTGAAACCAGTTTTTAGAGGTTCTGAGAATGCAAAAGTGATTATTTACGATGTCACATAGCTTCTTCTAGGATCGAGTTCGGAAGCTTGAAAAGAGCTGGGCAAGTACAAAGAGATTTAGGAGGTTTATGTATAGAAATAATGTTACTTGCAATCTTGTTTTCGATATAAGAAATTTCTTTAAAGACATTATCTTTACATTTCGACCTCCCCGCGTAGCATAACTGTTTACACAAAGACGGCACAATTCATATAAGGTATAAGACCCCACTCGATTCTTGTAACATCTAAATACCTCACAACATTCTCTCGTTGCTGAATGATCATTACACTGTGGACGAGCGCATCCTCGCACTAACTGACATTAGCTTGTGTACTTGATGTTGTTAGAAAGGGATAGTGAAATGAAAGCGAATACCTGTTATAACGGGACCATGGAATGGTCCATTCAAAAGTATTCATTACATGTCTTAAGACATTTATCCCGCTGACCCCACTGGGAGAGGAGACTATGAAACACTATTTTGTACAACGCGGTCGGTCGCTAACGGATCCACATTCACACCCATTCTTACACACTTTCGAACTACTGAAACTAACGTTCACACACGTCTTTCTTCAGGTCGTCAAAGACATGAAAATCACACGGTGAAAGATCCAGGCTATAAAGAGGATGTTGCAGAGTTTTCCAACCAAATCGCTGAAGTGTAGCCTTTGTCCTATTGGCAGTGTGGGGGCTGGTATTATCGTGCAACAGGATGATTCCGTCCGACAGTATTCCCACAACCCGAGAGCAAAGGGCCAATCCAACAGTGGAAACAAACCACATCTCCCCTGTAAAGGAAATCCAGAGCTGTTCAAACGAGTTCCGCCAAGGTCATGATGACCTTCTTCTGGGCAGCGCTATGATGACACTTTGAAGAAATACTACGCGCCATAACAACAAGACACCCAGAAATGCTGTGGACAGAATCACCCTTTTTTACGATAGCGCTTGCCCTCTTACTGGAACTACACTTCAGCTATTTGGTCTGAAACATTGGAACATCCTCCGTACAGAATGGATCATTCACGGTGTGAGTTTCACATCTTTGGCTATCTGATGAGAAACATGCGTTGACGTCGGTTTCAGTTACTTGTTACAAGCAGCTATTTGGTGCATCTTTCAAATGCATATTATGTAGGTATGTTAACCATCTTAAACATTATTGTTGATTTCTCTTTCTCATACTAACATTTTATTTCTTTGCCGAGTAACATGATAATACATCAGCTGAAATTTACCGAATTTTAATAGACTCAGAGATTTTCTTAGAAGCAGAAAAGCACTACGAAGGAATTATCCGAATGGGACGGAAATTGGTAGATGTGTTGTGCATGCACAGACAAACAAATGATTACAATTTCATAAAAATTGGATGATTTACTCAAGAGAAGAAGATTCACAAATGAAGCAAGTCAGTAATGCGTTGGTCCATCACTGTGAGCGGTTATTCGCCTTGGCATTGGCTGATAGAATTCCTGGATTCCTCCTGAGCGATATCGTGTCAAATTCTGTCCAACTTCCGTCTTAACCAGCCAAAATCCAGAGACGGTTGGAGGGTCTTGCCCACACTCCTCCCAATGCTTTCACTTGGGGAAAGATCCGATGGCCCTGGTGGCCGATGTAGGGTTCTGCACGCACAAAGACAAGCAGTAGAAACTGAGTTGCCAACCCGAATTGCTGCTTGCATAAGGGTCAGTGGTGGACCAATGCGTTATAGACTCGATCAATTTGTGAAGCGTTTTCTTGAATAGGTCATCCACTATTTTCTGAAATATTGTAATTTGTTTGTCTGTACATGTAAATCCATCGCGTCTACCGATTTTCGTCCCATAGTCTTTAGTTTTTAGCGTATTTTACGCCGATTGCTATTCACTTTCTATTGAAAGAATGTTTTCTAAAATTTTTAGTATTCATTGTTTATATAGCAGAATATATTCACAATTCAGAGAAAATTACAAAAACAAACGACTCGTAGTAATGCAATACAATATTTTGGTGTTACGTGATGTTAGTCAGTACATCAAGACAGTACAGGACCATTCTTATCAGGAACTATGACAGGAAATACGTTGTGGGCAGTCAAATGAATATCGAACACCAGCCAGAACGGGAACATGGAATGGTTCCATTCAAAAGTAATTACCACACTTCTCAAGTCGTCCGACTTAAACCGACGTTAATGCATATCTTTCGTCAGGTCACCAGAGATGTGAAAATCACACCGTGAATGATCCAGAGGGTACGGAGGATGTTGCATTGTTACAGACCAAACAGCTCAAGTGTAGCCCTCGTTGTATTGGCGGTGTGAGGGCAAGCGTTATCGTGAAAAAGGGTGATTGTGTCCACAGCATTCCTGGGTGTCTTATCGTAATGACGCGTAGTAGTTTCTTCATAGCGCTGCCCAGAAGAAGGTCATCATGACCTTGCCGGAACTTGTGTGAACAGCTCTGGATTTCCTCTTCTGAGGAGATGTGGCTTTTTTCCAACGTTGCCTTGGCCCTTTGCTCTCGGGTTGTGGGAATACTGTCGGACGGAATCATCCTGTTGCACGATAACACCAGCCCCAACACTGCCAATAGAACGAAGGCTACACTTCAGCGATTTGGTTCTGGAACATTGCAACATCTCTTTCTAGCCTGGATCTTTCACCATGTGATTTTCATGTCTTTGACGATCTGAAGAAAGACATGTATGGACGTTGGTTTCAGTAGTTCGAAAGATTGTAAGAATTGGTGTGAATGTGGATCCGTTATGGACCGACCGCGTTCTACGAAATAGGGTTTCATAGTCTCCTCTCCCACTGGAATCAGTGTGATAAATGTCTTAACATATGTAGTGAACACTTTAATGGGACCATACCATGATCCCGTTGGGTATTCACTTTCATATAGCAACACCAAGTACACAAGTTAAAGTCAGTTAGTGCGAGGATGCGCCCGTCCACAGTGTAACGATCGTTCGGCAACGTTGTGAGGTATTTAGATGTTACAAGAATCGAGTGGGGTCTTATACCTTATGTGATCGCTCTAAGCTTGTTGACACCAGTGCCTACCAATTTAAATTGTATATTACAGCACTGTGGATGGTCACTAAGTGACCGAAAATCGATTTTGCGGTTAATAAAACAAAAAAATACGACCAATGCTGTCTCTCCTTCCAAGTCTTCCAAGTATATCCATTATTTGGTCGTGGTGCACAGGACACTCCATGGAGTCGCCAATCAATATCATTCACAGACGTTATCGTACCTCGCCGATAATCGTGCACGACAAAGAAATAAAAATAAAAAAATAATGTGTGTGTGTGACAGAGAGAGTGAGAGAGAGAGAGAGAGAGAGAGAGAGAGAGAGAGAGAGAGAGAGAGAGAGGGAAATAAAAAAGAAAAAGAATGAGAGAGAGACTAAAAAATTGTAAAGAAATTGAATCATGGTATGTAATGAACTCTTTCATTAAAATGACAGTTCCACATCATTACGAAAAATTGTATTCATGATCTATGAAACAAGAATTAATCTAATCTAATCATATCATATTGATAACTAGCCATGGAGAGTCATGAATTACCGAAATTTTTTCCAATACCAGTAACTAAATCTAAACTTGAAAATAAAAGACGACAATTTTTGTAATAAACCGGGACTTCTATCAAGACCCTTTCGTCCCTGTTAACTAACCACGAAAGATGTCTGATATTCTTCCATACATAATAGAAAAGTTTCGAGATGCACCTGCTGCCTGGCTGTCTATTAAACCTGAAAAGAACAAAATGTCGCAGAAGTTAGCCCTTTTTCCACATGCGACTATTTTGGGTTGAGAAGTGAACGGAATTATATTACAAGTTCCATTACATTGATAACTTCATCAGACAGTAGAACTGCGTTTTAAAAAATGTAGTATTGTATGTACTCGAACTCGCGACATCTTACGTACGGATCGCGACACTTACCATTACACTAGTATCTAACGTATAGCTGCAACAGCTCCAGAACTCCAAAACCATTCCTCCTGAAGTTCTGCATTTCACAGCGCTGTGATATAATGCATATGGCCGGGTTTAGACTTCTGAGAGACAAACAGTTACACCTTTTCTTTTTGCACTGCACGATGTTTTCAACAAACAGATAGCGCAATAGAGTAGCTCAAGTGGAAAGGAACACTTCCTATTCAAATTTCTTCATCCCACACAGTTGGCAGTTCTGTGTAGGTGGCAGTTACGTGATTTGATTTCGGTGATTAGAAAATAGAGTCGAATGTATGCACTGGGTAGCTGAGGCAGCTAGTTCATGGTGATTTGGTCAACCAAGTAAATGAATTTACTGAACATCCTGCAAATTACTACAGGGAGCCTGTGTGACAGAATTCTCATCCAGTTTAGCGTAACGCCGTTACGACAGAATAATGAGCCACAAAGAAGAGGATTTGGTGGTCTGTTGGGCTGGGTTCGATTCCAACTTCGGTCAGTGTTTTTCGATAGGGAGAGACAGATTCCATTCTCTTCTGTCTACACCAATTGAAGAAGACGTAATGGCATTTTGGTCTGAAATTCACATTAAAAATGATATTCCTTCTCTATTAAGTAGACTTTAGGTTGAACCACAATAAAGTCTAGAGTGGCGACGTGTAGAAACTCTATCACCTGTAACCTTTCTTATACTTGTTATTTATTTCTAGTGATGAAACAAACACCATTTAGGCTCACAGGACACTTATTCCATCTTTTATCTGAGCTTCTGTATGTCGATAAAATTGGTTCTGAACTGGGAATGCAACTCAGACCATCCTTAACGCGGAATTTGATCCCTTCGTGACAATAGAACTCGGCTACAATTCGTTGTTTGTTCAAAACTGCAGATTCCTCAACATCTCCACATATTGCGCGTGAATGGGTTCGAATCCTGGCCCGGCACTAAAGATTTCATTATATACTATCAAGATCTAGCACGACAACACCTATCTGCTAATGGATAATAGTTTTGATTTTTAATGTATTTTCATTCGTTGTCAACACTAACGAAATGTGACGTTTTTGACTCCCAGTGAGACACAGAACTATGTACGAGATCACTGTACGTTCAAGATGTTATTGCTAGCTGCTGGTGGAGAAAAATTCGGTAGCTGACGTCTCTTTGTGTGTAGTTAACAACGATATGTGTGGAGCAATATTCCCAGTCAGCACTGAACCCTTCGTCATATTATTTCTAGTTCAAACATGCTCACATGTCGCTGCTGGTACAACAAACCCATATTTAACGTTCGTTTTCTCTAGAATATAACAGTGATAGGTGCCGGGTTGGAGTCCTGGGAAGAAAAAAATTAATGTTTCGTCTCGTAATTTCAGTTAAAACATATAGCTACTGCCGAGAAAATCCGAAATGTCACAGTTAATTGTTCTTCGATATGTATCCGATTAGGTTCTGGGTTCGAATCCCTGTCCAACACAAAGCTTTACCTCACGGCATTTTAAGTACGTTACTAATTAAGAAGCAATATTTAACATCTCTCGTAGTTCATTAACAGGGACAATAGGTGCTAGGTAGGAATTCGCGTCCGTTAAAAATGTTTGCGTTATGTAATTTAAAGTTGATATTTGCTAACTGATACTGTCTAAAATCGAGGTATATCACTCTCTGTATGCCTAATCAGGAATGACTGTTAGTTTCCGTCAGTCACGAAATCTTTGCTTAGTCTGCATGACCTGAGTTTGAATCCATATGCAGAACGAGACTGTTCGTCGTGTCATTTAAAGTTCATACATATTCTCAACTAGCTGCTCGTGAGTAACTTAAATTTTTAATGTCATTTTGTGTTAAATAATAAGTACGGTATGTTACTTTGAAGAGAAAATCATGAATACGACGAACTTACTACGTGCATTACCTGTCTGACGTAATAATGAGAGTGGTAAAATTTCAGGTATGTCATTTATTGTAATAAATGTGAGCTTACAAGCCTTAAGGACAGTATTATCTGTGATAAGGTGTTGCCTGATATTTGTTGTATCGTGATATTACTTTACATCTTGAGTCATTGCGATACAGAGCAGTTTTTTCTAGTGGTGACGTGTTAGAACCTTTTTCAATAGTCAAACGACTGTACCAAGGAGCGATTAGGGGACCTGCTAGACAGCTGCGTTATGTGGGTTGCGTGCGAATCAGGCGAAATGCAACTTAGGTCGTTCGGATACTTTGAGCATGACTGTACATTTGTTTTCTGAGCACATTACAGATCACTCTAGGAATTTCCAGAATATCGTGAAAATTAGCCTTCAAAACTTCGTAAAA
This sequence comes from Schistocerca piceifrons, assembly GCF_021461385.2. NCBI lineage: Eukaryota > Metazoa > Arthropoda > Insecta > Orthoptera > Acrididae > Schistocerca > Schistocerca piceifrons. The sequence goes on from NC_060140.1 coordinate 392,189,683, forward strand.
TGTTCGTATTTCACGCCGATAAATGCCTTTGAATGCTCACGAATGCTAGGTAATCTCAAATCCTCCTTTTGTCTTCACGGCTGGCAACATCTCCTCTCCGTTTACGTTTCTGTATTGTGTTAAGTATTTTATTTCTAACACTGTAATATTAAAAGGAATAGACTCGTCGTGGCCCAGAGCAGTTTTCATTCACTTAAATGTGATTCAGTTTCAGTCAGGATGACTTTTTTCCTGATACGCTCTAACCGATGTCCAAATGTACACTGACGCATATACAGGGTGAGTCACTAACTGTTACCACCAACAATAACTAGGAAAGAATGACAGAAGCTGAAACGTTTATGGGGCAGAAGTTGCATGGGACAACGGGAGCCATTATATCACGTTGGTTTTTTTTTTTTTTTTTTTTTTTTTTTGCTAGGTGAGGTCGCTTCAGAGATATGGTCAACTTTGTTTTATTTAATGGAATGCTATAGTTTGGTGCTTATTTTCTGATAGCGTCTATCGAGACGAATCCAATGATGTGAAACAGTATGGTCTTTGAAGGTCAACGAAGGTCACAAGGGTACAAGAACGTCCATTTACAGAAGGTGTCCGAAGTGATGACCATTCGTATCATTGCAGTACTGTAATCTTCTTATCAAGGATTCAGTAGTATTCCTCATCACCTCGGCACTTATCGAAGCACATGCTCCGACAATTCTGTCTCGTATATCTTTAGGTGTAGTTGGAACGTCTTTATAAACAATGTCTTTTACAAATACCTACAAGAAAAAATCCAGAGGCGTCAAGTCTGGCGAACGAGCCAGGATACGATACACGTCTTCCGCGTCCAATCCAACGATTTGGGAATTGTCTTTGCAACTCATTTGTAGCCATCAGCGAAAAATGTGTCGGACATCCATCGTGTTGATACCACAGTCTCTTCCTTGTTCCTAAAGGTAGGGGTCGCATTGTCCTGTTGGAATTGCCCAAATCCGTTGGAATGCACAATGGAAATGAATGGATGCAGGTGATCAGACTGCATGCTTACGAACGTGTCACGTGTTAAAGTCGTATCAGGGGCGCATATCACTCCAATTGCACACGCCCCACACCATTACAGAGCATCCACCAGCTTGAACAATCCCCTGCTGACATGCAGGGTATTTGGATTCATGAGGTGGTCTCCATACACGTACACGTCCAGCCGCTCGATACAATTTGAAACTAGTCTCGTCCGACGAGGCATCATGTTTCCGGTCATCTACAGTCCTATGTCGGTGTTGTTGGGCCCAGGCGAGACGTAAAGCCTTACGTCATGCAGTCATCAAGGATACATGAGAGGGCCTCCGGCTCTGAAGTCCCATATAGACGATGTTTCATTCAATGGTTAGCACGCTGACACTTGTTGATGGTCCAGCACTGAAATCAGCACCAATTTGCTGAAGGGTTGCATTTCTGTCACGTTGAATGATTCTCTTCAATCATCAATGGTCCCGTTGATGAAGGATCTTTTTCCGGCCGCAGCGATGTCGGAGATTTGATGTTTTACCGGATTCCTGATTCGACATACTCGTGAAATCTTCGTACGGGATATCACCACTTCATCGCTAACTCGGAGATGCTGTGTCCCATCGCTCGTGCGCCGACTGTAACACCACGTTCAAAATCACTTAAATCTTGATAACCTGCCGTTGAAGCAGCGTAACCGTGCCAGCCACATGTGTGTTATATAGGCGTTGCCGACCGCAGCACCGTATTCTGCCAGTTTACGTGTCTCTGTATTTGAGTACGCGTGCCTGTATCAGTTTCTTTGGCGTTTCGGTGTACTTTATTTCAATAACATCTTTATCATCCTCCTTAGGTTTTAAACACAATGCCAAAACAACGCAATAGACTGAATTCCTTTCTACAAGTTTCTTATTCTCAGCACCACGTAACTTCTCTAAATGTATCCAACTACACATTGCTTTAACGTCTACAGCCTTCTTCGGTTCTGAATACACGTTAAACACGTATCTATTTCTGTCATCATACATTCACCATAGAACAATAGTAGAAACGAAGATTAAGTAAAAATTAATTTTAAATTTTGATACGTGCTAAAGCACGAAATTTTGGTTTTATTATGTTTTAAAACGACTAAATTATTTAGCTATTGTATGTTTTTGAGAATTTATTGAACTTGGTTGGGAGGGGCCAACGTTAGTCAACACAGGCCCTTCTGAAACTGCCTTCATTTTTTATTGATGTTCATTATGGCTGTTGTATGGTAGCCCATACGTTAGAACTGGAACGTGTGAACTTTTTCCTGTAGCACGACTGTCATTCAAAGGCTATCGCTGAATGGCCAGCCGGGATGGGGCCAAAAAGCCGGATGATGGGCGGACGGAGAGAAATACGACGTAGCTTTCATGGGCGTAAGTTGGATTAATGACCTAAGCCAAGTTCAGCGGCCAGGAGAGGGAAAAGGCCCGGGTCAAGAAGCTATGGCTACTTAACTTTCTACAAGTCTGAAAGTTGTAGAAGTTTAATGATTACACCGGTAATAGATATGTAGTCCGAACAATCTACTGCCGCACTTACTGTTAACGGATTCATGGCTAATGTCGTTACTACTTTCAGAGCTCCAAATTAATAAATTATAAATTTTGGTCTAATTCTCGCATTTATTTATAAATTAGGAAATCTGACCATATAGGCAACCACATGAACATTTACTGGGGAAGGTGCGTAGTTAGCTAGTCAAGGAATTGCAAAGCTATGATTGAGCACAAACACATACGTATGTACGTTACAATTCACCCAAGAATTTGTTTACTCTTGCTCTTTACGAGGAAACTGAAAATACTGATTACAATCTAATTTTTTGCAGTTAAAATTACAATGAATATTTTAATGTGTTTATTTCATAGTTTCTATATGATACTGGTTTTTCATAAACATGTAAATAATATAACTTTTGCTTTAACGCTGAGGATACAGTTTATTACTTATTCTTAACTGAAGACTGTAATAGGCGGCAACACCAGATATTAATGTAATTCTATATAATCTTAAATTTCATCTTCCTTGCATTATATTTAGTATTATTTTCATAGACAAATACACGTACATATACTATACCTTTCAAAGTGAAGCTTCCTATATCCAAAAAGGAATGGTGATCACTTGGACGCTCTCGATCACAATATAGTTAGTCCCATTCAGTTATTATTTTGGCCAATGATTTTATCTTCCCGAGTCTGTGCGCTATTTGAAAACAAAAAGCTGTCGTTCTTCGAAAATTTCACGAGGCTCCCTTAAACTATGCAGTGTTAAATAGAGTCCACTGTCCTCTGAAACAGAACAAGGACACCGCCAGATCTGTTCTATCTCGCTGGCTGCAAGCGACGTTTGAGCTCTCTAAAGCATGGAATCCCTCCATTCATCGACCTTGCCTGTCTGAAGCAGGAACAAGGCCTGCCTACAACAAGTTCTCTAACCTGGAAGACCGGAGTAACTTGATAATGAGGTATATATAGAGCGAACAGTACGGAAGATACGTTTTCTTCCATACTGAACTCTGGAAACAACGTTCACAGATGTGTAGTTTAACTGGCTGATCAATTTCTTTGAACGCATCTGCTCCTGCTTCATTTAGTTTGTGAAACTACGTTCCTGTAGCGTCTAATTATTTCTGCACATTGAAAGAATTTTTGTTTCTTTTGAATGTAAGCTCAGCTTTCTGGATCATTTGCGTTTCGAGGTTAGCGTGTTCCTTTGGTACTCTAGACTACATATTAGGTTCTGTCCTCAACCGCTTGTAATTGAAATTTAAAGTCTGATACTCATGTCGTACTCTTTTTATACCATACTGTTTGCCTTTCATCCAATCTAATAACATCAAATCCGCTTTGCTGTATACATCTTACTCTAAACAGAAGGTGTTGGTGTTGTTCCGGAGCGATTTAATTATTGGTCTTTTCTTCAATTGATACTATTAATCGGGGATATATTCTCAGCTAAACTTTAAGAAAGCTCTTTATTAACCAATTTCACCAGCTGATGTTATTTCTTTCCTGAATAATACTGGGATGCATTTCGAACACCGATTGTCAATTAGCACCAGTAAGACTGGTCGTGAGAAACGACAGCTGTTCGTTAACTGAATATCAGCAACGTATTCTGAGTTCCTTTGAAGTTTTCATAGACTGATTTTCCAAAGAAAAACTTGTATTTTTACCTCCAGACTGCTTCATTTGCTGCATACGTTTTATTTTAATGCAAGTGGTTGATCAGCTGTGTAAACAGCAGATCAGTATATAATTTTCTCTTTACTCTTTTATCTGATCAGTGTGTCGGGGAAATTGTTTCATATCTAGGTGTTAGTAGCGTGAGAGCATGTATATCTGTACTTCTTTCATCTGAAGGCGTCAACTAACCCATCGCAATAATTTTGGGAACATGTTGTGTGTCAGATGACTTCCACGGTGATGCCTCACCCAACACAGTATCAACTACTCTCTGGTTTACTTATACTTATTAATATATTCCTTCTTTCTTCCCTTTCTATTTTGTTCTTCCAATTGTTGCCCTTAAAATATATTACCTTTTAATTTTTAGTGACCCTATAGCCTTTCTTTGTCTAGTTTGTGTCAATAAATATTATAAAGAAATTTAAATCGTGGAAGATAATGAATTTGTTCGTGAGATGTCTGTCCTCACACGTATGAAATTGATAAGAATTATTTAATCAATATACCAACATTTTAGACGTCGTCTTATCCATATCGTTGCACATAATGGAGGATTATAGTTTCCAGTCCTCAAATTAACGCTAATGGCGGACGAGTAGGATATTGCGTCTTGTATGTTTGGACTGTCTTGGTCCATTGCTACCTTCTTCGAAAAGAGAGAAAAGAACTTGAGACGAATTGTTATTCTAAGGATTTATGGCCTATGTGATTCTATATAGTGTTTACTCAATGCTACTAACCTTATTTACTTCAAAATTACTCATTTGCTTCATAAACACGCTGCAAGCGGAAAGAAAAGAGACATGACGTTACGCGTAAATGAAAATTGTGTTTGCTAATACCACAATTAGCTGTAACGCCGTTTCAATAGGACTACTACATTATACATCTAATCGAAGGGTTTTCAAGATACTGAAATCGAAACACCATTCACAGTGTATTAACAGCATTTCATACACTCATTCGTCATGATTCACATGCCGGCTAGATTTATGTATCCCATAATGTTGGTAACAACGTAAATATAATTCTGTTTGTTGTATCGTTCCAACAACGGTCCTATGGCAGTCACATTCCAATGGCAGGATACCACATGTATGGATTCGTAAATTATAGGCCAGTGTTCGTTGTCTGAGACTGATGTATTTACCCTTCCCCATCATCCCCTCAGCTCTGAAAGTATTTGTCGTTATTACAAAATCACGCTAACTTCAACTAACATGTTTATGTTCAATAGATGGTGAAAAATGAGATGAAGCGAAAGGTAGAGAGAGAGAGAGAGGGAGGGAAAGAGATTTTTGGTACAATTACAGTCGTTCTGATTTATAATTCGAATAATATTCATTTTCAGTCAGAGATGATGAGGCTTGGACGAAAAGGAAAATTAATCCAAACGCTTACAGATCATTCTCAAGGGCTGAAAAAAAAAGTCGGAATATATCCACCTATTAGAAACGGACATGGCAATTCCCAGAGTGAGAACATACACGTGCAAGCGTCATACTTAAAATACGCATGTCCTCTCTAATTGGCTGATAAATCACGGCATATTGTTTGCACCTACACAACATTAGCATGGCCTGTAAGGTGGAAACTGTCGAATTGTACGAAAGGTAAGAAAGTAAATAGTTGTTAAGGAAGCAACAGCCAAAGTAGAGCGATTACAATTTCTGTCAAGAAAACAGGTCCAATTCCCTGGTTCCGAACAACGTTTTGGGCGGTTTTTCTTGCTTACTGTGTAATTGCCGAAACTGGAAATAATCGTAGAGTTTTTTTAATGTTGGTCATATCCTATGGATGGGAACTGTTTTTGTCAGGACAGAGCAGGAAATCAAAACCTTCTCCCGAATATTCACAGCCGGCCGGTGTGGCCGAGCGGTTGTAGGCGCTTCAGTCTGGAACCGCGCGACCGCTACGGTCGCAGGTTCGAATCCTGCCTCGGGCATGGATGCATGTGGTGTCCTTAGGTTAGTTAGGTTTACGTAGTTCTAAGTTCTGATGACCTCAGATGTTGTCCCATAGTGCGCAGCGCCATTTGAGCCATTGAACCGAGTATTCACAACTTGGAGCCCCTCTGCCAAACGTCGAGCATATTGGGAAGAAGCTGAAAAGAACAAAATTTGTTATGAAATAGCCCGTCTAACTTTCAGCAGCAGGAACGAAAGATGAAAAAAAAACCACACTCGTTTATCGCTGGTCTGCAGATTTTAGCGACAGAGAAATCGCATTCAACGACGCTGGATGCTCTATGGCACAAGGGCAAAACATGTATGGCCGAGAGATTCGTTACCCAGCATTGTTCAAGAGACGCACAGACAGCCGTAGCGAGACGCCATTGTTCTCCAGACAAGCGCCGTTATGCAGCTCCCTGCTGTGTCTCCGCTCCTCGTGACTGACCCTCGTAATAAGGCAATCTAATTGCGAATGTGTGTTGCGACTTCATACATAACACCAACTTCCTGCAATGTGAGAAGGGAGTTGTCGCGTGGGCAAGGTTGACTGTCTCAACCCAGACCCCACGTGTGTTGTTTGTACTGCCGCGCAGAGTGGACGCTCGGTTAGAGGCGTTACATCACGGATTTTGCAGCCCCTCCCTCCGGAGGTTCGAGTCCTACCTCGAGCATGGGTGTGTGTGTGTTGCTCTTAGCGTAATTTAGTTCAAACAGTGTGTAAATCTAAGGGCCGATGATCTCAGAAGTTTGGTCCCTTAGGAGTACACACACATTTGTTGTTTGTGCTCAGCTTGAACAGTTTACTTACTTTGATGGTTTCACAGCACTCTCACGCGCTGAGGAAGTTACACGATTCTGGATCTGAGGTTTGAATAGTGTTCCTTCGAAACACATTGTAGGATTCGACAACGATGTTTTATAACAGGATGTGGCAAGTAAAAAATGGACTGCTCTTCGCTGCAGTACGTAAGAATAAGCATAGAGAAAAGGATGACCATGAATATATAGCATGCATCATAATTATTAGCGAAATCTGACACGAGTTGCAGTACACTGTAATTGGTGCAAAAACTTTCCAATAAACAGGGACACCCAAACGTGCCGTTCTTGAGATAACTGCGAAGCAACGCATTACTACTTTGCTAAGTATATTATAAATGTTTGGTCAGGTCCCCGTATGATTGACCTCAAAGTTCACCCACGGTTAAAGGAGCTGTTCGATATGTCGCCATCTTTTTAGTATGTAATGCTACACTGGTCTCTGCAAAACTAGATCACCTCGCAGATCTGGACAAAACTGCAGAGCTCGCTCCTTCAGTTCTTCAACCACATCAGTAAAACTAAGTCAATTAACTTTTGTCTGTTCCTCAACAGAAAAATCCAGAGGATTGAGATCAGCTGATCATGGAGGCCAAAGTAGAGACCCAGCTCGAGTTATCAATCTGGACTACAATGTTTTGACATCAGCAGGAAAAAAATCGGTGCCTCATTGTGCATGTACTCCATTTCCCAACATATCACAAGGGGAACATCTTCAGTCCTGGAAAAAATTCCGCCACAGGAGGAGTGTGTGATTCAGTGAGACGATCACCAAGTACGTATGACCCCACAATGAATTAGTAACATCACCAGACACGTGACTCATTACCAGTGTAAGGGTTTACGTCAGATTTATGCCAAATTACATAGAAAGTTGTAACGGGACAGTTGTGGCACCCAGAAAATATTCTAAGTTCGGAGCTGGCGTGGCCGCACGGGCCGATCGGCAAGCCGAGGCTCGTCAGCAACCGCGTGGTGCCGAACGTTAGCTGGAGCAAGAAGGGCAGCCCCAGCACGCGGTCAGGGAGATATGTATGCCGGGAGTGACAAAGATGGCGGACTTTGTGAAACCATAATGGCAGACATTTCACAGTTAATGTAGAAATTAATAATAGCCAGAGGAATCATGTTACCTTAAAAAGAAACTTGTACATTACCATTTTTTATACAACGATTCTGGTGGTGTAACCCGATTTTAAATATCTTTGTTAGTTTAAAGTTTAGTATCTGACTGTAAATTATATAAGTAACACCCAGCAACAAATTTCCAAAATCTAAACGGTTCATCCGATTTTGTGGATCGATGTGTCTTTAGAAAGCTGTTAATGCAAACCTAAACTGGTACGAATTACAAACATGTAACTTGAATAGTACATGAGTTATTGGATGTCAAAGTGGCCAATTACTATTGATTGCATCAGGCCATAAGTACTCCACAGTTACACGAAAAATCGGTAGCAGCATGCTTATAAATATATTTATTCGTCTATGTCCTTATTTATATTCGCTATATACTATTCAGGAGGAAATGGGTCAAATATTTACTGTGTCTTAGGAAGCACAGAGACATTAGGTTTCTGGCCTATTTTTGTTTCTACTCCTTTGATATATGCTTATTTAATCTATTTATGTATTTAATAATGTGTGTTAGAGCGGGTTTATGGTCTAGCCATAGAAATATTTATTTAATTTCAAGTTATTTAAATGTAAATCCAGTATTTTGAATGTGTTTCATTATGGTTGTGAGTGTGCGTTGGCTTGGAGACAGGGCGGGAGCACTCTAGCCAATCACAGCGTTCGTTACTACGGTATGCGACTACCGAAGTCAATGGAGAGACTGTATGGAAATGGGGGGAGTAGCATCGGGTCGCACGGGACATGGGGGAGTGCTGGACGGGAGGGCGCAGGAAATACTTTGACAGCGTTGAGCAGTTTGCGCGCTGTCGCAGGAGATAGAAATATTCCGTAGTGCCGACTTGTGCACTTGTGAGATTTCCGGGCTTCTGCAGCGAAGACGTACTATGAGTTAAGAAGTGAATATCTCACGAGCGATGTTGTTGTTCATAACTAATTACGTGAAATAGGAATCTATTGCTTCCCTGTCATTCAACCTATAATTTATTTAGTTGTTGGACCATAGACACCAATAAGTGTTTTGCATTAATAAACGGCATTCTAAATGGTACTACTGCTATCATACTCATCATTTAAAGTCGTTAAAAATAGTACCTGCCAATTTTATTTAATTGCAATCTTTCATTTATAAATTTCCATGTTTCGTTCAAAATTCGCAATTGCCGTGTGATAGGAACTTTCGACCATTCGATTCATGCGTATATTCGAATTGTATACTGTAGTCTCAGCAGTATTTGGCTTGTAATGCGGCAACTACGTATCCCAGCCCCTAGACAACGAAGCCAGTCAAAGCTTTTAATATTTCAACACTGAGTATGAGGGTACGTAGTTCAGGGTCACATTTTTATTCGGAAGCCTGCAAACTCAATGAAAACGTTTAAACTTAAGACTCATTTGTTAATACGACAATAGACTGAAGAACGTAAACATTACAACCCATTGCTTAATAGCCTGGTGATATACCTTCAGAACTCAGTACAACAGTAGTTCTCTTTGCGATGTGTTCGAGAAGTCCTTGGTACGTTTCCAGAGGTATGGCTGGCCGAAGTGGCCGTGCGGTTCTAGGCGCTACAGTCTGGAGCCGAGCGACCGCTACGGTCGTAGTTTCGAATCCTGCCTCGGGCATGGATGTGTGTGATGTCCTTAGGTTAGTTACGATTCATTAGTTCTAAGTTATAGGCCACTGATGACCTCTGAAGTTACGTCGCATAGTGCTCAGAGCCATTTGAACCATTTGAACAAGAGGTATGTGGCACCAGATGTTTACGCAGTTCCCGGAAATTCAGCGCCGGTGGTTTGTGGGCGTGGAACTGAACAAAACTGTTTTCTGGATGTGTTCCATCGGGTTCCGATCAGGTGAATTTGATAACCGAGTAAGTTCATTATCGTGGTCCTAGAATCACCAAAGTCGTTTTCTGGCCGTGTGGCGCTGACAGTTAACCTGCTCGAAGATGCCATCGTCATCGTGGAAAAAATAAAGCATGAGAGGTTATAGAAGGTCCGAAATAATGTTCACGTAATCTACATCTGTCATGGCTACTTCGTTTAGTACAACAGGTCCGATGGAAGCCCAGGAGGAGGCTCGCCATTGCATAATTACTGACCCCATCGGCCTGTGCCCGTTGCATGGTTTATGTTCCAAACAGCATTTCGCCTGTGTCACGGCTTATCCGAACACGACTGTCAATGTGGTCCAACTAGAAACGTGGTTTATCCCACCAGGCGAGGTTTCCCTTTACCAACGGCACGATCTCGATCATTCACGTGATGCAAATGGTCCGCACTATTGTTCATGTGTTCACTACTGTCAGGTGCCGTCGATTACTATCACAGGTTGTACTGAAACCCAAGTGAATATTCCCCATAATACATTACTGCTCCCACCGTCCAGGCATGGTGCGTGTTTTGAACATCCTTTCGCCTGGGTTACGCACACGACCAGCGAGCTGGTGAAAACATGAAAGGTGATTCTCCCGATAAGGCGATTCGATTCCATTGATCCAGTGATGAACTACTTTGGTAAGACGTCGGTGTTGTCAGCTGCGGAGCCACACCTTCAAAAATGTACGCTCGCTGTTTGGTCCGAGACACTTCTCTTCATACCAGAACTGTAGTCTGATGTCAGACCTGCCACAGATCGACGCCTGTCCTGCTTTACAGAGCGGGAAGCGTCCAGCCTCCACATTCTCCGATGAGGTGTGCACGTCCAATACTTTGTCACTCACTTGGTCTCATCGTCCTTCCATCCAATTAAACACATCTCAAGACAGTAACGTGAACAGCCGACCAGGTTCTCCGTTTCCGGGATGCTCGTTACCATGTCTACATCGACACGATAACTCTGCAATTGCCGGCCGAGGTGGCCGAGCGGTCCTAGGCGCTACAGTTTGGAACCGCGCGACCGCCACGGTCGCAGGTTCGAATCCTGCCTCGGGCATGGATATGTGTGATGTCCTTAGGTTAGGTAGGTTTAAGTAGTTCTAAGTTCTAGGGGACTGATGACCTAAGATGTTAAGTCCCATAGTTCTCAGAGCCATTTGAACTCTGCACTTCACAATCAAGTGCCTCACTTTTGGGTTCTTCGAGCCACCCTCAGGCTATTTATGTACCGTTGCACTCCTAAACAGAGGGAGCAAGAAAAATGGACACTTAAATACGATATTGTTGTGCTTGTGTCATTCTGATTACGATGCAAAGCTCCTTTAGACAGGCACGCATGTCCAAAGGAACAGGAACTGCGGCGATCACAGCCGTTCCGAAACACATCAAATGAATTCGCAATTGTGAATTAGAAATAGCATCAGGTGTGAAATGTAATGTCGACAATGAAAACGTGTCAGGCCGGGACTCGAACCTGAATTTCCCGCTGATCGCGAGCGGTCCTGAACCGTGGATTTATTTTCAAAGAATATTAGTAAGAATTTATTCTACTTACTAGCGATTCATCAAGAACATTAACACATTATTCACACTATGTGTGCGTGGAAGTAGTTGCCAGGGAGTAACTGATGAAATCAGTTGCCAGGGAGTAACTGATGAAATCAAATTCAAATTCCTTTTAACAAATGGGAATTTTATTCCTAAAAGCTTTTTTTTTTTTTAAGAAACAGTTTTAAAATTATTTGAGTGTATGAGCTTTCGGGCTGAGAAGCTTGCCGCTCCCTTTCGGCACGACCGTAGTCACGACCGCTCACAACAACCTCTGAAAGACTACACAGGTGCAAATCTGCAACACACCAGATTACCTTAAAGTAAAAGTTTTAACAATTCACACAAGCACACAAACTATGCACCACGTAGGAGGGATGGAAATGGTACAAAACACTGAAATTAAAAGATTAACTTGCCACCGAAGGTCCAACCTGATTTTAACTTCTAAGAAAAGTCTTACGGTGGAAGGGTGGCAACTTTATACACTAAAATGACCATTTAAATAAAAGCCCATGAAATACAATCTTATATAAAATTATACAAGGTGGGCCAAACGAGTTAATATGCTCTATAGTACACATATACCGCCTCTCAAGATGATAGGCAGGATAAAAACATATTTCAGGAATTAGGCCATTACACTCCAAGCAATAAATTCGTTAACACACCCAATCCGACAAACATGACAGAGGCAACTCCGAACGATACACACACGCTAACTGCATAACAGATGCGGACGAGAGACAGACGAGCAAGCTGGGGACGAGAGACTGACCAAGAAAACAAGTAGAACTCAACAAGAGTAAATCACAGAACATATCACCAATCACTTAACTTCTAATAAACTGAGATTTGTCGAGAAGACCTGGCGCAGCACCCTCAAATCGCTCTCCCGAACCGTCCGCTGCCAGCCGCTTCAACGGACGCTGGAAGGCGCGCCGATCTCCCGTCCTTCCTGGTTCGCACCAACCGACCGTTTGCCCGCTGCTCCGTCCGCGACTGCTGCTCCGTCGCGACTGCACTGCTGGTGCGTTGTGCGTCTCCCACACGCTTCCAGACACACGACGGCGGAAATACTGGCTCGGACCCAACAATGCAGAGGAAACACGCCCACTGGCAAAACGACATCCCTGAACCAGGGGCCGGACGGTGTGGCCGTGGGGTTCTAGGCGCTTCAGTCTGGAACCGCGTGACCGCTACGGTCGCAGGTTCCAATCCTGCCTCGGGCATGGATGTGTGTGATGTCCTTAGGTTAGTTAGGTTTAAGTATTTCTTAGTTCTAGGGGACTGATGACCACAGATATTAAGTCCCATAGTGCTCAGAGCCATTTGAACCATTTGGAACCCGAACCAGGACAGGACCGAGCCAAGCTCCACAAAATGGTAACTGAAGGGGCCAAGAAGCGCTAGGAGAACCAGTTGCACCACGGGGTCGCAGCTCACACCGGCCAGACTGATGTCGTGGGTTGACTCCCGTTGCTCTCGCGTCGACCGCGAAGCCACTACCCCTCGCTATACGGCGCGGCCCACTGGACTCACGTGGCGACCTCACATGCACCGACGCTCAAGACGGACAGGTCATCTTGTGTCTCAGTGTGCGACCGACCAACCGATCGATCCAACCGCCAATGACCATTGCCTGAGCAAACTCGAGCAGACTGGCGGCCTAACGCGCAGACTCAGATGCAGGAGCTAAGCCCCGACCGGGTGACCACTCGCAGAGTTCTCTTACTGGCGGAGTGGAAAGACTCTCATTTTGCTGGCTTTAAAGGCTGATCCGAACGACCGACATACTAGCACTCTGGACGACAGACAGACACTAACTGCCCCACAAATTCGGACGAGAGACAGACTAGCAAGCTGGGGGCGAGAGACTGACCCCAGACTGACTCCAGACTCACCCAGACTGACTGACCCAGACTCACTGACTGGCGAGCTCATAGCGCCCCTTAAATGCACGTGAACAGGCAACCTTTCCCCTTTCCCACCAGAGGGAGACACCAAAGCTGCGATTGCCACAGCGGCGCCACCTCTAGAAACGGAAGGCGACTGCTTCACACTACGCCCTGCGGCGCGCTCTTCAAAACAGCAATTTTTACTACGACTCAGGTCCCTTATCATTTGGCTATCTGTGCAAGACTCAGGGCCAGAACCAAGGTTCCATATGATGTCAGCCATGCGTCTACAACCGGTACTCGTGCATCCATTCTGTATATTCCCGTACAGGTCAGGCGTTGTACTTGAAAGTAGCTTGTACGGTATCGGCTGTGTTACTGTGATTACGATACAAAGTTCCTTTGTATATGCATGCGGTAATATACATAATGGATGTACGAGCACAGATTGTCGACATGTGGTTGACGACGTATGGGACTTTGGTTGTGTCCGTGAGTCGTGCTCGGATAGTCAAATGGCAGGGCGACCGCTCGCGAGAGGCGTGAAAGCCGGGCTCGAGTTCTGGTTCAATACAAATTTTCACTGTCGTCATTTCATTCTAAAGGTGATGGTAGTCCTTATTCGCAACTTCGAACTCATTTGAACACTTAAATATTTCCGCGCGAGGTCTGATTTTGCTTGATTTCTTACGATGATCATTTTTCCGTATGTAGGTGTGTGCCAAGAAATTATTTTCTCATTCGGAGGAAGACACTGGTGATTGAAATTTTATGAGATGATTCTACCGCAAAGGAAAACGCCTTTGCTTTAATGATTACCACTCAAACTCGCATATTATGTACGTGGAACCCTCTCCCCTGTTGCGTGATAGTACAAACCGACCTGTCCTTGCTTGATCTTTTTCGATATCCGCCGTCAGTCTTATCTGTTGCGCATCCCGTACCGTAAAGCAGTACTTCAGTAGAGGACGGACAAGCGTAGTGTAGACAGTCTCTTTAGTAGACTGTTGCATTTTCTAAGTTTTATCCCAATATCGCAGCCGTTGGTTCGCTTTCCCCACAACGTTATCTGTGTGATCGTTCCAGTTTGAGTTATTCGTAATTATAATCACTAAGTGTTTAGCTGAATTCACTGCCTTTAGAAATGTGCAATTTATTCTGTAAACGAAATTTAACGTATTTCTTTCTGTACTCACGTGGACGACTCCACACTTTTCATTAGTTAGGACGATTGACACTTTTCGCACCATTCTGATCTTTTGTCTAAATCAGTTTGCAAATGGTTTGCATCATGTGATGACTTTACATGACGGTAAATGTCAGAATGATCAGCAAACAATCTAACAGGGCTACTAAGGTTGTCTCCTAAATTGTTTTTGTTGATCAGGAACAGCAGAGGGTCTATAACATTTCCTTGCGGAAAGCCATATATGTCTTCTGATTTACTCGATGACTTTCCGTCAGTTATAATGAACTGTGACCTTTCTCACAGCAAATTACGAATCCGGTCGCACAACTGAGACGATACTCCGTAGGCACACAAGTTAATTACACGTCGTGTCTGAGGAACTGTGTCAAAAGAATTCTGGAAATCTCAAATTATGGGATCAACATGTCGAAAGCACTCATTACTTCACGAGAAGCCTGACCTAGTTGTGTTTCACAAGAATGGTATTTTCTGAATTCAAAATACATCCTTTTCTTCGACGTTAACCATAATGTCTAAACACAAATTATTTTTCAAAATCCTATTCCAAATCGACGTTAGTGGTATGGGCCTGTAATTTAGAGAGTTACTCCCATTTCCTTTCTTGGGCTTTAATATGACCTGCACAACTTCCCAGTCTTTAGTTTCGGATCTTTGCACGAGCGAATGGATGTATATAATTGCCGAAAATGGAGCTATTGTATCAACATACTTTCGAAGGAACTTAACTAATATACTACGTATCTTAAGTGATTTAAGCTGTTTCGCTACACCACGGATATCGACTTACTCAGGCTGGCAGTTGTTTTGATTGGAATTCTGGAATATTTACTTCGTCTTCTCTGGTGAACGATCCAACGAAGTAACTTTGCTTTAGAGGTGTCGTCATCAGTGACACAGCCATTGCTGTGGCGCAGTGCAGGTATTAAATGCGTGCTGCCTATGATATACTTTAAATACGACCAGAATCTCTTTGCGTTTTCTCCTAAATCTCGAAACAGAGATTATTTGAGGAAAAAATTAAACGCAGCTCCCACTGAAGACGGCGCTGAATGTCGGGTTCCTTAAAACTCTTTCAGAACCATAACAAGCTGCACTTCGGCAAAATCGCTCATGTCAGACGATTGTTAAATTTTCGTCCGTATTGCCACTGAAAGAGCCCTATTATGAGAATTATCACACAGTCAATGTAACCACTCATACATCCAGATTACTGACAAGAATAATATACAGAAGAAAGGAAAAGAAAATTGTGGATGTGTTACACGACGGCCAGTTTGGCTTTACGAAAGGTAAATCCACTGGAGAGGCATTTTTAACGTTGCGGTTCATAAGGGAAGCAAGACTACAGAAAAATCAAGACACTATCATAGGATTTATCGACATGGAAAAAGCTTTCGACAATGTCAAATCGAACAAGATGTTAAAAAATCTGAGAAAAATGGGGTAAGCTGTAGGGAGAGACGGGCAACAAGAACCAAGGGGAGATAATGAGACCTGAAAACCAAGAACGAAGTTCTCGGATTAAAAATGGGGCGTAAGACAGGGATGTCGGGTTTCGACCCCAGCGTTCAATCTGTATGTCGAAGAAGCAATGATGAAAACAAAAGTAAGTTTCAGAAGTGAAACTAAAATTCAAGGTGAATGGATATAAATGAAAGATTCGCTGATAACATTGCTAGCCTCAGTGAAATTGAAGAGGAATTATAGCATCTGCTGAATGGAATGAAAAGGCTAATGAGTACAGAATATGGATTCAGAGTAAATAGAAGAAAGAAAGAACTAATGAGAAGTAGTAGAAATGAAAACATCGAGAAACTTAACATCAGGAGTAGTGATCACGAAGCAGATGAAGTTAAAAAGTTCTGGTATCTAGGCAGCAAAATGAACGGAGCAAGGACGACATAAAAAGCAAAGCAACACTGGCATAAAATGTATTCCTGGCCAAGAGAAGCCTACTAGTGTGAAACACAGGCTTCAATCTGAGGAAGAAATTCTTGAGTGTGTACGTTTGGAGCACAGAGTTGTATCATAGTGAAACGTGCATTGTTGGAAAACAGGAAAAGAAACGAATGTATGCATTTGATACAAGGCGCTAAAAATAATTTTGAAAATTAGGTAAGCTAATAAGGTATACAATGAGGACGTTCTCTGCAGAGTCGACGAGGAAAGGATTACTTTTTGGAAAACACTGACAAGAGAGAAGGGACAGGGCTCGTACATCTGTTAAGACGTCACGGAATAACTTCCATGGTACCTGATGGAGCTATAAATGGTAAAAGCCATAGAGGAGGACAGAGATTGGAATACATCCAGCAAATAATTGAGGACGTACGTTTCAAGTGCTACTCTGAAATGAAGGAACTGGGTCAGGAGAGAAATTCGTGGCGAGTCGCATCAAACCAGTCGGAATAATGATGACGCAAAAAATAATTTCACTATAATGATTCATCATTGGCCTGTTCTCCGCATATACACTTCACTTACCGCCACAAGAGCCGGGAAAGCCTCATTGCAGTATTCCATATCCCGGCAGCAGTGATTATAATACTTTGACACATCAGTGGAATTAATTCTGAACTCAAGGCTGCTCTTAACCATTATTTGCAATTATTTCGGAAATAGCATCTTTGTCGACGAATGTTTACTACATTATTTTTGCTTTATCGTCGTATGTTTTCTTCAGTATCAGTTTTCGTAATTAACAAAAATTCATTCATTATAATTCAATTTAATAGAATTTTCACTAGCATCAGTATACAAGATGGAAGTTGTCACACCAATCTCTCTGGTAACGTCACAATTGTTATCATGTAACTCTGACAGTTTCGTTAACCAAAGATATTTTTTCCACAGTTTAGTTTCATGAAAGCAAAGACACGCATTACGGCACTGTCCTAGGAAGCAAAGAAGTAGTAAGTAGAAAAGGAATACACTCCACCTGTACCAGCTATCATTCTTGAGCACTGCAAAAACATGTGTAGTATCCCGAATCAGAGCGAAAAGTGGCTTTTGAATAAGTGACAGCCGCACGCTCGGGACGCTCTTGCTCTGGGTCATGGGGCAGGCCCCAGTGACCTTCTTTAGCTGCGTAGGCGCGGGCAGACTCGTGGCGCATCCTACGCCAAGCCGAATTTAATGTAGGCGTGAGCATAGAACCTCCTCTGCTGAAGACTTCTCGCAGTGGAATTGATGGAATCGCTTGCTCATGAAGGGCGGCTCCTCGTCTCGGGAAGTTTTGTAGCATCTGCTCAAAGCTCCATGTGTCGGTGCTTTACCATAGCGTAGGTCACACAGCAGATTTTCGGAAGCTAGAGATTCGAGTCAACTGCATTCGTGGCCTATTACTTATCCATGTTGGACAGGAAGCAAGACAAGTCAGAAGAGGTGGACAAAAATTGCGGTCTTCTGGTTTCGTTTTCGATAGATTTGGCTTGAAAAATACGTGTGTTGGTGTGTGCTTCAGAAAACGGAGTAAATACGTCATCTTTTAAACAGATGGGACTAAAATGACCGATTCATAAGAGTCAATTTTGTGTAAAGGTGGGTGTGCATATGGAAGTTACGAATACAGAAGAATATGCTTCTGTGCGCAGAAATTACCAAAGATGATTTTACAAAGATGTTTTACTGACATTAACAGACATCAAACCATGTCATCAAAAAGAACATATGAACTACACCGCAAAATTCTAAGGAAATGTTGTATTTTTCTTTTCAGTAATCACCCTTCTGGCTTGGTTGATGCAACCGACCTTTCTTCTTCCCTGTGCCAATTCTTCATCTGAGTAGTACTTACACACAACGCCCGTGTTATTTGTTAGGTAAATTACAGCCTCTGCCATCCCTGCAGTTTTTACCCCCTACATATCCCTCTAGAACCATAGATATTCCATGCTGTAATACGTAACGTATCATTCTGTCACATCTTCGTGTCATTGTATACACATACATATGTCGTCGCTGATTATGTGAAGATCTTCATTTCTTGTCTTACCAGTCCATGTGATTTTCGATTCCTTTCACAGCATTAAATTCGAACGATTCGATTCGTTTCTCTTCCTGGTTTTCAATGGTCCATGAATAACTGTCATACAAAGCTGTGACCTAAATGTACATTGGCAGTAACTTCTTCCGCAAATTTAGGCTTTACACACCTTTGAGTGAGGGATACCTTCTTTGCCTGGGGTAGTCTGGTACTCATATCCTCGTTCAAAATGGTTCAAATGGCTCTGAGCACTATAGGACTCAACATCTGAGGTCATCAGTCCCCTAGAACTTAGAACTATTTAAACCTAACTAACCTAAGGACATCACACACATCCATGCCCGAGGCAGGATTCGAACCTACGACCGTAGCGGTCACGCGGTTCCAACTGAAGCGCCTAGAACCGCACGGCCACACCGGTTGGCTATATCCTCGTCCGTCATGCATTATTTTGGTTCTTGCTCTTAGTGGTCCCCAATTTTAATTTCATAGTTGATCGCCAATCTTATTTCTGCTACTCGTTAATCTTATTTTACTAGTTTGTTTGGTTTGCTCTTAGTCCATAATCAGCACTCATTATGCTGATCATTCCATTTAGAATATCCCGCAATTCAACTCCATTTTCAGTCATAATAGCAATGTCATTACTGATATCATTTCGCCCTCAATATTAATCCCATTGCTAAAAATTTGTTTCTTATTCATCTTTGCCAGTTACATATACAGATTGAAAGCTAGGACAGAAAGACTCCATCCGACTAGCATCAATTTCTATCCTATCACTTTGTACTATATTCTTCTTAGTGTAAGAGCCCATGTTTCGATAAACAGTATATATAGCAAAAGCAGAATTTTGCTATTGAAAAGTTTCAAGAAAAAGAATGTCTTGTCTTCACATATTCAATGCATTACTATACTAAGAAACAGCTTTCGTTTTCTACCTTTAAGTATTTGCTAGGAATTGTTGCTTACAGTATTAGAAATTACGTTAATAATTTTTCCCACACCATGGTATTTGCAATGCACGTAGGCTGCATTGTTCATTTTTTTCCAGAATAAAATATTTATAATACCCTTATCGAAAGACTGTTCCGGTAGATCACAGTGTCCTTTATAAGTAACAGAAAATAACACAGCAGCCGCAGCTTCTTGTTCTCAATGAAAAGTGGCTAAAAATGTATCTGGGGCGTTTGTTGAAAGATCTAAGCATCTCTCTCAGTCTGTACACTCCACCAAGCAAGTACATCGTGTGATACTTTTCCGGTTATAGAGTCATTGTTGCAGCCCTATAAGTAGTAGTTTCCTGTTCTTAGTTATTTCCTGTTCTGAGAGTGTTTACAGAGTGTCTCTTCATGAGTTACAGAATGAAGTTTCACTAACTGGTTGGCGAATGCAGACTAGTTTTCGACACCTATTAGAACAGACTCATGTTTCACAAATCGGTTCCTCATGCATATAAGAGACTGATCTCACAGCTAGTTGTGAAGTTATCGTGAAATGTTGCAAGATGATCCATCCGCCATCTCGTAGAAAACTCAGTATTGTACGTAAGCGTTATATTACGTAGTCCACCTCAGTAGGTAAGTGATCAGTGAGTCTGACTTCCATGAGGAGGGTTCAGGTTCAATTCCCGTAGTGTAAGTGATTTTTGCTTGTTTGTTTGTTTGCTAGAAAAACTATCGTAATGCCAGTTGAGGAGCTACACGCATGAGAATTAGCGGCTGCAAATTCTGGGAACTGACAACGGCCTGAAGATCGTGTGCTGACCCACTGCCCCTCCGTACAGTATCCGAGTGACGCTCTTGCCATTGGATGACATGGTGGCCGGTCGTTAATAGCCCTACAGGACTAGCAGGCAGAGCTTTAGCTTATGTTGTACAGAAACACGATGCCGGGCAGCAGTGTAGTGGATCAAAAGGACTTACTGCGTTCAATATATTTTATAATAACTCACTTCTGATTCATTGAACGTATACTCCACAAAGCATAGCAAAATATTTATAATACCCCAACATATTAGCTTCAAATTGAGAGTTAAACAAAATATGTAACCCTAACAAAAATCATGAATTCTTTTAACAATAATGAATTCTGTGACAAGACCACTTCGTAAAAAAAAAACTTAACACAGAAACTTTAGATACGAAATGCAGGACAAAAAGTAATTACTTCATTGTTTTAACTATGAGCACTTGCCTCTCACGGTAGCAGAATATCCTTATGCACAAGATCAGTTACAGCAACAGATTAGAGATCTTATCGCCGACATATTGAAGTCCCTATCGTGAAATCAGAGGCCTTCACAAAAACGCACTCACTTCCGGTGTGGCAAGACGATCTTCTGGCTGCTGTCCAATCGAATTTCCATGAAGAAAAACCCATGAAGTCTAGGTCTCAGTTCACCTTCGCCAAGGCGAGGAAAACAACGCCCTTTATATCACAGAGTGGTCTCGCCCAACAACGTTGCAAGGGTACTGAAGTTGAACTGTGCCATGCACATCATGGTATGCATTGTACAGCTCTGTTCCCATCACAGCACAAAATGTTTTGTCATTTTGAACTCACTTTAAAAAATGATGAAATTCATTGTCATTATCTTACCAAGTAAAAGACACTTTCATATCTGTTTTGTGATATTCGTGATGTAACTGGATCATTCAAATAGGGTTATTTGCGAAAATAATGACTCTAAAGTTAATTACATTTCCTTCCTGTTGGCCATTAAATTGTGGAAGCTGTACCGTAAAATAGCCATTAGTGTACTAAGGCGCCTAACAGCAGCAAACGCTTGCTTATATGCGAAATTTCACTCAGATGGGTTGCCATTTTTGCAGAGCCTATTCTATTATGTACCATTTGGAACGAACCGTCCAGTATGATTTATTTTACAAATTACTGACTGGAGTTCAAGCAGCTTCTGTATGGCTTACAGATTCGACTCTGCTAGTGTCTCTCCATGTTTTGCCGTAACATGCCTTCAATGTACTACTGGCTGAATAAATGAGCACTTCGATATATTGCACCACAGGCCTTTCATTCTAGGAGTGCGAAAATTCATCGGAAGTTGTGTGCATGCTCTTTTCCGGTTTCCGTAGCACAATCGATAAAACCGAAACCCTTGTAGGATCGTTTTGTTATCCGTTCGTCTGTCTGTCACTCTCTCTCCGTTCGACTGTTAAGAACCGTTGCCGGCCCGAGTGGCCGTGCGGTTCTAGGCGCTACAGTCTGGAACCGGGTGACCGCTACGGTCGCAGGTTCGCATCCTGCCTCGGGCATGGATGTGTGTGATGTCCTTAGGTTAGTTAGGTTTAATAAGTTCTAAGTTCTAGGCGACTGATGACCTGAGAAGTTAAGTCGCATAGTGCTCAGAGCCATTTTTAAGAACCGTTTTTCTCAGGAATGAGAGGACGCAAAAAGCAGAAATGTATGTCACATACTAAGGCCCACGGGTCCTTAGCAGTGAACAGAATTTGAGCTTCTTAGAAATCCAGTCAAAAGATACGGCTATTTTTGTCACACACATTCGTACTTGCCAAGTCAGTCATCAAAACCTATATGGTATCAACCTCCTAGATTCATGAAATTTGCCAAGGAGCTAGATTTCACAGTACAAGTGCCGGATAAAATCCGGAAATCGTTAATTTTAATCATATGACACAAAAAGTTTTTTCTTCATTTTTTTATCCTTGTGTCTGTCTGTCTGTCAGTTAAGAACCCATTTTCTCAGGAACTGATGGGCGTATAAAGTTCAAATTCATGTCACGTACTGATTTCTGTGATCCCCTGGCGATTTAATACGTTTAAGCTTCCAAGTAAATGGAATCAAAAGGTATGGTCATTTACGTCATAGACTTTAATACTCATTCACTCATTAAAACTTATAGACGACTTCGTGTTAAGCTAGAAACATGAAATCTGGATAGAAGCTAGGTTTTCCATTGCAAATAAAGGAAAAATATCAGAAAAATTGTTAATCTGTAATTGTATCACACGAACAGAATGTCTTATTTCCTAATTTTTTATTAATTGGTCTGTCTGCCCGTCTAATAAGACCCACTATCCTTAGGAAAGGATGGGTTTTGAAATTCAGACTTAGGTAACACACTAATGTCTACAGTCTTCTGCACTGTAAAATATTTAAGGTTCTTAGTCGAGATCTTATAGCCATGGTCTATGGGTAGCGTCTTTGATGAGTAATCAAAACATCTTCGGTCCTGGGATCGAACACTGCCATGGATTAAATTACGAATTAAAATCATCAGCTTTTGCGTTGAAGACTTTCGGCATAAGAAGACACCATCATTCTGCCAACCGCCCTATCAAAGAGGGGGAAGCAGCGGACAGAAGTTCAGGGCACTCCCTTGCTCCTGGGTTGGAAAACTGCCCGTAAAGGCGAAAAAATCAGAGAACATCAACGGCATGCGGATGCAGAAGTCAAAGAAACCACTGCTTTAAAGCCGCGTAATGTGTATCCACAACAAATGTGGCCCATAACTGAAAAAATTCAAAATGGCTCTGAGCACTATGGAACTTAACATCTCAGGTCATCAGTCCCCTAGAACTTAGAACTACTTAACCCTAACTAACCTAAGGACATCACACACATCCATGCCAGAGGCAGGATTCGAACCTGCGACCGTTGCGGTCACCCGGTTCCAGACTGTAGCGCCTTTAACCGCTTGGCCACACGGGCCGGCAACTGAAAAAGTGTCATGATCATCTCTTCACTGGCAAAAGATTCCGAAATTGTCTCTTCTTCGGATCTCCAGGAGGGGACTGCAAAGGGAGATGTGACCAAAAGAAATTGAACAACCAACGAAAAGATAACGCTCTACGAGTCTGCGCACGGAAAGTCAGAAGTCTGAACGTGGTGGGGAAGCTAGAAAGTCTGAAAAGAGAAATGTAAAGGTTTAGTCTAAATATAGTTTGGCTCAGTGAAGTGAGTGGAAGGAAGACATTGACATCTGGTCAGATGAGTATAGGGTAATATCGACATCAACAGAAAATGGTGTAGTGGGAGTAGGGTTCCTTATGAATAAGAAGGTAGGACAGAGAATGTGTCACTGTGAACAATTCAGTGATAGGGTTGTTATTGGAATCTACACAAAATCAACACCGAGAACACGCCGACGTCGAAAGCTGAAGATGAAGGGATAGAGAAAGCGTATGAGGATACAGAAAGGATAATTCAGTACGTAATGGGTGATGAAAATCTAATAATTATGGATGACTGGAATGCAGCTGTAGGGGAAGGAGTAGAAAAAAGGATTGCGGAAGTGCGTGGGCTTGGTACTAGGAATGAGAGAGGAGAAAGACCAGTTGAGGTCTGCAACAAATTTGAGCTAGTAATCGCGAATACTCTGTTCAAGGAGTAGGTTGTAACACCCCACCCGTCACTTAGCTGGTTTTGGCGTGTGTTCACTCCAACTAATTGACTAACAGATCAACAGAGAGTGAAAATCTGCCGCAATATCGGATAACGCAAAAAAGTAATATGGCCCTGTGACTCCTGATTGAACTGCAGTGACAGTGTTGACATTAATTTATTCCGAATTGATCACTTTTAATTAGAAAGGGGTGCACATTGATGTTATATTCAGCTATTGAACACCAGATGCAAATGTTGAACATAAAATTAATTAAGAAAGTGACTTGGGATTTCAACTACTTGACTGAAAAGAGATGCAATCGATTAGCACAAATTTATTTTAACTCCTGACCTTCAATATTACATTACAATACTCTCCTATCAGGCAGTGCTAATAAATTGAATTTGCGTGGAATAAAACACAATAACTCAAAAGTAATTCCTATCGACTGACTCAGGCGTAATGCGAAGTGCGAGAAGAATTCTACAATACACGGCCCCTGAAACCCTCGTGGAAACTTTGCCGACGTGGTCCAACAAATTAATCAGTGGCCAGAGCATGCGCAATATCACCGAATACAGCGTGGCAGAGCGACATCATTGTGTGGATGTCGGCCGACCTCGTGGTGCTGTAAGGCTGCGTTCGTCTATTCACTCGTAGCTATCTTGCTCAGTACATAGCTGAACCAAAACTTCCTATCTCCAAGCTCAATCGTTCCATTTGCTAAGTCCTAAACTGCAGAGATGGTCACTCTTTCTCAGGCAAGCTGTAAAGAACGCCACATCTGCACTCTAGGCAAGCTGGGAACGGAAGACCTCTACGGAGACTTCTCACAGTCCGCTCTTCGCCTCGGTTTCCCCTCCAGCAAAATCACTTACGCCAATTGCAGCACAAGTTGCACTAATTATGTGTCGCTTCCCAGCGCCGACCAATGCTTGCTCTGGGAAGTGAACTAATTCCCACAAAATTTCCCTTCCTCTCAACTTCTGCTATATTGCTCCTCGCAGGCCACCCATCAAGGTTAGCGTCTGCACAAACACCAAGCTTTCCGGAATTCTGACTCCAAGGAGAGTACTTCAAATTCCTTGGTCCTACATTCCCATCAGAGGCCGGCGTATTTCATTCTGTCGCTCTTCCCCTGATTTGCTTCAGAGTCTGCGGACAGTGAATTCAGCGTGAAGTTGCTATAGTCACGAACACGCATATTTTGACCCCTGTTGACCACTCCACCATAGCTTTGCGTGACTTTCTCGCATGTTTCACAGAAAACGGGACGACGGACATTTATCAAGTCACGAACATGCATATTTTGACCTCTGTTGACCACACCACCGTAGCTTTGCGCGGCTTTCTCGCATGTTTCACAGAAAACGGGACAACAGACATTTATCAACAGGTGTACAAGTTCTCCGTCTGTTTCTCGGTACACCAGTATGGAGTTGGGGTCAACCACCCACTCACTGTCACTCATCTTAAGGCGGCTGGAGGCCGCGCCCCGTTTCCGCTTTCTCAGAGTTTGAGCCGCCCTAAGCTGCCTATTGTCGCTTCCCTTAGCCGCTCCCCCGGCGGCCACGGTCAATTCTGAGTACTTCCCTGGGGTAAACTAGCCTCCAGTAAATCGATGTGTTTCCTCAAAGTTTTCATGTCATGTGAATTACTTTAAAACCATCACCCGACATTAATTATTCCAATACATCCATACTATATCCTCTACAAGATGCATTGTGCCTTGTCAGTCATTTTTGTTCAGCCCTACTGTTCGCTCAACGTGAGTTAGGTGATCTTTAATGACTTCATGTAAGGGGCATAGTTCTTGCCATCTTACAAGGTTACGTCATGATCAAACAGTGATTTCTAAGTCAGATACCGGATTGTGTGGCGTACCCAGAAGTAGATATAGACTTAAATCACAATCTAGTAGTGATGAAGTGGTGTCTGAAGTTCAAGAGAATCGTCAGGAAGAATCAATATGCAAAGAAGTGGGTTACGGAAGTACTAAGAATTAAAGAGTTGGTCTTGAAGTTCTCTAAGGATATAGATACTATGTTAACGAATAGCTCAATAGGCAGTTTAGTTGAAGAGTGATGGACATATTTAAAAAGGGCAATCACAGAAGTTCGAAAGGTGCAATACTTCAGTTGATCTATGAATGAAGGAGTACCAAAATGTTCAGGAAAATTTAGGAATACAGAAATACAAGTCGCTGAGGATTGAAATTGGTATGAAATGGCTACATGAAATTTGTGAAGAAAGAGAAAAAGAAATAATTGTCGGAATTACTGACTGAGCATACAGAATAGGCAAAACTACCTTCGGTGAATATTAAGAAAATTAAGAATGCAATGGAATTCCACTGTCAAATGCAGAGTAGATGGCTGATAAGTGGGAACAGTGCATTGAAAGACTGTCTGAGGGGGAGGATTTGTCTAATGTAATAGAAGAAAGAACCGGATTCAATACATAAGAGAGAGGGGATACAGTACTAGAATCAGAATTTAAATGAGCTTTGGAAAACTCAAGATCAAATAAGGCAGGTGAGACAGATAACATTCCATCAGAATTTCTGAAATCATTAGGGGACGTGGCAGCAAAACAACTACTCACAATGTTGTATATAATGTACGAGTCTGGCGATATATCATCCGAATTTCGGAAAAAAGTACCATCTACACAATTCCGAAGACTACATGAGCTGAAAAGTGTGAGAATTATCTCACAATCAGGTTCAGATCTTGTGTACCCAAGTTGTTGTCAAGAATAATATACAGAAGAATGGAAAACAAAACTGAGGATGTGTTAGACGACATCAGTTTAGCTTTAGGAAGGGTAAAGGCACCATAGAGCCAATTCTGACTTTGCGGTTGATAAGGGTACCAAGACTAAAGAAAAATCAAGAGACGTTAATAGAATATGACTACTTGGAAAATGCGCTCGACAATGCCAAATCGTGCAAGATATTTGAAATTCAGAGAAATACAGGAATAAGCTATAGGGAGAGAAGGATAATATACAACATGTACAAGAGCCAGAAGGAATAATGATAGAGGAAGACCAGGAATGAAGTGCCGTGATTAAAATGGGTGTAAGACAAGGATGCAATCCTTCACTGCTACCGTTCGATCTGTAGATCGAAGAAGAAATGATAGAAATAAAAGTAAGGGTCAAGAGTAGCATTGAAATTCAAGGTGAAAGGATATCAATGTTGAGATTCGCTGATGACGTTGCTATCCCCAGTGGACTAGAATGAACAGTCTAATGAACACAGAATACGGTCTGAGAAAGACGAAAGTAATGAGAAGTAGCAGAAATGAGAACAGCGAGAAACTTAACATCAGTATTTATGTTCGAGAAGTGAAGGAAATCTGCTAGCTAGGAAGTAAAGTAACTTACGACGGACGGAGCGAGCATCCAAAGCAGACTAGAACTGTATAATAGGGCATTTTTCACCACGAGAAGTCTACTACATCAAACACAGGACTTAATTTGAGGTAGAAATATCAGAGAATGTACATTTTAGCACTGCATTATATGGTACTGAAAGTTGGACTGTGGGAAACTAGAAAAGAAGAGAGTCAAAGCATTTGAGGTGTGGTGCTGCAGAATGATGATAATCAGGTGGACTGCTAAGGTAAGGAGTGAGGAGGGTCTTCGCAGAATAGGCGAGGAATGTAGTAAATGGAAAACACTGGCAAGAAGAATATATATAAATGACCTAGTAGATAGTGTCGGAAGTTCCATGCGGCTTTTCGCGGATGATGCTATAGTTTACAGAGAAGTTGCAGCATTAGAAAATTGTAGCGAAATGCAGGAAGATCTGCAGCGGATAGGCACTTGGTGCAGGGAGTGGCAACTGAACCTTAACATAGACAAATGTAATGTATTGCGAATACATAGAAAGAAGGATCCTTTATTGTATGATTATTTGATAGCGGAACAAACACTGGTAGCAGTTACTTCTGTAAAATATCTGGGAGTATGCGTGCGGAACGATTTGAAGTGGAATGATCATATAAAATTAATTGTTGGTAAGGCGGGTACCAGGTTGAGATTCATTGGGAGAGTCCTTAGAAAATGTAGTCCAGCAACAAAGGAGGTGGCTTACAAAACACTCGTTCGACCTATACTTGAGTATTGCTCATCAGTGTGGGATCCGTACCAGATCGGTGTGACGGAGGAGATAGAGAAGATCCAAAGAAGACCGGCGCGTTTCGTCACAGGGTTATTTGGTAACCGTGATAGCGTTACGGAGGTGTTTAACAAACTCAAGTGGCAGACTCTGCAAGAGAGGCGCTCTGCATCGCGGTGTAGCTTGCTCGCCAGGTTTCGAGAGGGTGCGTTTCTGGATGAGGTATCGAATATATTGCTTCCCCCTACTTATACCTCCCGAGGAGATCACGAATGTAAAATTAGAGAGATTAGAGCGCGCACGGAGGCTTTCAGACAGTCGTTCTTCCCGCGAACCATACGCGACTGGAACAGGAAAGGGAGGTAATGACAGTGGCACGTAAAGTGCCCTCCGCCACACACCGTTGGGTGGCTTGCGGAGTATAAATGTAGATGTAGATGAAGAAGGGACAGTCTGGTAAGACACCTGTTAAGACGTCGGAAAATAACTTCCATGGTACTAGAGGGAGCTGTATAGGGTAAAAACTATAAAGGAAAACTGAGATTGGAATACATCCAGGAAATAACTGAGGACGTAGGTTGCAAGTGCTACTTTCTGATGAAGAGTTGGAACAGGAGAGGATATCGCAAAAAAAAAAAAAAAAAAAAAAATTGTTGCTTGGAGACTTACTCATTGAAACCTGTAGGGAACTTCCAGTTTACCTAAAATCAAATTTGGCAACAAGGAAATCTCAACAATGTTACACTGTAACTACATAGCATAAAAATATATTTTTGCTGTTATAAATTACATTTGATTCAACAACTGTCAAAAGCATGTTAATAAACTATTACTGTTTGTAAACATAAAATGTAAGTTGTAATCATATTTTAGTAAGTATATAAAAACATTTTATTAAATATTCTCTATCTACATACACACTCTAAGACAAAAAAAACATACAAAGGAATAATGCAAACTGGTCACAGTTTGTAATTCATATATGTGTCGACGGAAAACGCAAAATTGTGAACTCTGCCTGCCGATGAATGAACGTGTGACGCTGCAGCGCTGTTCCACCATGAATGTGTCAAGGATAGTTAACCGGGAACATATCGACGCCACAGCACAAATACGCTGAGCTACCGTGCCGGCACCACTCAGCTAAGGTGGCGGACGTAACAATCCATACCGGTGCGAAGTGCCCGCGAGATTTGAGGCGCCATGTCACAGATTGCGCGGCCCCTCCTGCCGGAGGTTCGAGCCCTCCCTCGGGCATGGGTTCGTTTAGCTTAGTTTAAGTAGTGTGTAAGTCTAGGGACCGATGACTTCAGGAGTTTTGTCCCTTTGGAATTCACACACATCTGAAAATTTGAACAACTCCATACCTAGATATTTATAAACTTCTAGCTTATTTAATCACCACATTCGTCACTAAAAATGCTATTGATATGTGACCCAACCGCGCTGACCACTCAACTACGGAAGTATGTTGATGACCATTGATCCTTAAAATTATGAACCGGGGGGAAGCTGCTTGTGAGATGTCAGTCTTACACTGAAGCGCCAAAGAAACTGCTATAGGTGGGCGCCGTCAAATACAGACATAAGTAAACAGACAGAATACGGCGCTGCGGTCGGCAGTGATCATGTTAGACAACAATTGTCCGTCGTAGTGGTTAGATCGGTTACTGCTGCCAGAGTGGCAGCTTATCAACCTTTTAGTGAGTTTGAACATGGGATTATAGTCGGCGCACGAGCGATGGGACACAACAGCTCCGAGGTAGCGATGAAATGTGGATTTTCCCGTACGACCATTTGACGAATGAACCGTGAATATCAGAAATCCAGTAAAATATCAAATCTCCGACATCGCTGCGGCCGTAAATAGATCCAGTTGGAACGGCACCTACGACGACTGAAGAAAGTCATTCAACGTGACAGAAATGCAGCCCTTCCGCAAATTTCTGCAGATATCAATGCTGGACCATCAACAAGTGTCAGAGTGCGAACCATTAAATGAAACGTCATCGATATGGGCCCTGTAATGGTGGGGGCATGTGAATCTGGAGTATTATGGGACTCCTGATACTTCCAGATACGACTCTGACAGCTGCCACGTAAGTAAGCATCCTGTCTGATCACCACTCCATCCATTCATGTCCCTTGTACATTCCGACAGTTGGGCAATTCCACCAGGAAAATGTGACACCCCACACGCCCAGAATTGCTACACAGTATCTCCAGGAACACACTTCTGTGTTTATACACTTCCGAAGGCCACTAAACTCCCCACACGTGAACATTATTGTGCATACTTGGGATGCCTTGAACGTGTTGTTCAGAAGAGTTCTCCACTCCTTCGTACTCTTACGAATTTATGGACTTCCTTGCATGATTCAAAGTGTCAATTTCCCCTACTTCAGACGTTAGTCGAGCCCATGCAACGTCGTGTTGCAGCACTTCTGCGTGCTCGCGGGACCCCTACACGATATTAGGCAGGTGTACCAGTTTCTTTGGCTATTCATTGTACATTATCAATGTCCACCTGCAAGGAGATGAAACAGTTCTTCTAATCACAGTGATGCATACTTACCTGTTACAGCTTGGTTATTTATTGTGGCCTTGAAGTTGTCACAGATGCAAATAAACTCGTCTGTTTGACAGACCACGACGTTTGGATATGACCAGAGACTTCATGAATTTTAGTGAAGAACTCCTAGGCCATGAGAGCATCTAACTCATTCTGCACAGACACTTTCAAATCGAACAGTATACACTAGCATATGTGAACCGTAAAATAACGTGGGTACGGAGAGTGATATGTGTGAAAATCACTTTTGCACGTCCTGAACATTATAGAAACAGGGAGCTCAAATTGTTACAAACGTTTCTGGACTCTCAGATAAGAAATACTTCTGCTACTTATGGCTGAAACTGTGTATCTCCAGATATATTTTGGCTATCCTTATGATTGTCCACCATAAACCATAGGCGCACCACCTGCGTAAACGTGGAGTTACTGCTTGACGAAACCGAAGCAGAGGGCTGGGACATGACAGTAAAGGGACAGAGGTCTAACGTGCTTATAGCAACCTTCAAAGGCGGTCTCATCTTTACAGTCTGTCTTCTGGTATTGTAACAGACGACGGCTATGTGGGCAAAAGGCTTCGTGGTGGGAGCAGGCGCCGCGGCTGTGGCGATGGAACTCAGGGCAGCAGACAGCCTGTCTTGACGCTAGAGAGGTGGTATGGCTCTTCGTAGATGGCGAGGATGGATGTCGGTTGAAGCTGTGAAGGCCGCGTTCAAATGCGGCGGCGAATTGTAGGCTTCCTCTGTTATTGTAAATGATCGTGTGATGCGTGCTACTTCTTCCAAAATAGAATGTGGTAACTTCTGGACATCGATCCGGACGTGACTGCCAGTGCATCTTGGATCAGTCTATCTTCCATGAGGCTGTGTTCAAAAAATTTAGCAGTACAAGTGAATTCACCGTGTCGACTATAGCATTGGAATTCAGTGGCGTGTCTGCACCAGTTGTTCAGCACGCGGATAAAAGCGCAGTGATATGAATTCGGCAATCAGAGTGTGGGTCTACTTTATCCACGAGCTCGCCCAGGGTGAAGACGGAAGGCTCCTTCTGAGGAGTGTAATTCTGTATCATTTGAAACACTTGTGGTTCGCAAAGTGCGAGGAAGTAGTCTCCGGCGACAAGCAGTGTCACTATTGTGTTCCGCAGTGAGATGATGACACAGGCATACTGCATAAGATGAACTCTCCAGAATACGAACCCAGTGCATTAACAACTACGCCAACTCGCTCGACGTTAAGGATGCCTTGGGTTTTTATATATTTTTGCGTTACTTAGCCGGACCTGTTTACGGCCTTTAGGTCATTTGTTCCATATGTCTGTAATTGTCGAAAAATACTAGAAAAATTTCAGGTTTTCGGGTGCATACATGTGATTCAGTTATGTACGAAGGCGTGCTGAAAAGTAATGCCTCCGAATTCCTTACGTGAAAACTCTTTCAGCTTTTTAGGTGAGACCAAAGTTACTAACATGCTACACCTTTATTCTTCATGTATACATATTTATTTCTCAACCTACTCACCCTGGCCGCGAACACATTTGTCCTAACATGAGACCAGTTTGTCTATATCGTCAATGCGGATGTTTCACTTTGTTAATGGAGCCAAAACCTCAGCTCTCCTTGCACTGCTTCATCACAATCAAAGTGAAGTCCTCGAAGATGTTATTTAACTTTTGGTAACAGACGAAATTCGAATGAGGTCAAATCGGGACTGTATGGAGAATGATCGATGACAGTGAAACCAAGGCGTCGGAATGTTGTAGGTGTGGCAGCTGTCTTGTATGGTCTGGCATTCTCATGCTAAAGGAAAGAATGCTTCATGTCTCGACGAACTATTCGAATTCTTAACTCGAATACAGCAGACCTTTTGTCATACACCGACAAAGTTCGTTACACACCGCCATTCGGAACCCTCTAGCAGCACGGGCTTGCAACTTACGTCAGCGAAGCAGAAAAATCGACCGAGTGATATGCACAAAATTTAATGCCTCAACCGATATCGAGATACAATATAAGGAGGCACTACTTTTCAGCACACCCTTGTTCATCTGAGTATTTTTATGATGACAATTATATCTCAAGCATGCGGGATTTTCGTTTCCGAACCATATCATACAACAAGTGATGCTTATGTTTCGAAAAACCTAAACCATATGTTTGTTTAAAATCTTTCTTGACAAAAACATGTGTTATTTGAAATAGTATATGGAGTCACTTGCCGTGATGAAGATTCCTACATTATCATCGCTCAGCAGCAAAATCCTCATATCCAGTGTAGAGCATTCTTTTCAAACATTAATCCTCCTGTAACAATTTGGACGACCTCTTCTTTTTGGGTCATCAGTCTTGTTTGATGCAGACCGCCACGAATTCCACTACTGTGTTAACCTTTTAATCTCAGAGTAGCACTTGCAATATATGTCCTTATTATTAGCGGTATAGGTCCCTATCTCTGTCTTCCTCTAGCGCCAAGGTAGTTATTCCCTGATGTCGTAACAGATATCCCATAAACCTGTTCCTTCTTCTTGTCAGTGTTTTCCTTTACTCGCCGGTTCTGCTGAGAACCTAATTCCTTACCTTAACAATACACCTAATTTTCAACATTCTTCTGTAGCACCACATCTCAAATGCTTAAATTATCTTCTGTTCCGGTTTTCTCACAGTCCATACATACAGTACTGTGCTCCAAACGTACAATCTCAGAAATGTCTTCCTCAAATTAAGACCTATGTTTGTTACTAAATACTTCTCTTAGCCAGGAATGCTAATTTTGCCATTTGTAGTGCGTTTTTTATCGTTCTCTTTACTGATTCAGCCATTGGCTATTTTGCTGATTATGTAGGAGAATTCCTTTTCTTCGTCTACTTCGTGATTCCGAATTCTGGTGTTAAGTTTCTCGCGTTCTCATTTCTGCTATTTCTGATTAATTTCGCCTTTCTTAGATTTATTCTCAATGCGTAGTCTGTACTTATTAAATCGTTCATTTCATTCAACAGATACTACAATTCTTCTTCAACTTCGTTCAGAATAGCAATGTAATCAGCGTATCTTAACGTTAATCTTTCACCTTGAATTTTGATTTAATTCTTGAACCTGTTATTTCCATCATTGCTTCTTCGAGGTACAGACTGAACAATAGGACGAAAAATTACATCTCTGTCTTACACCCTTTTTAATATGTGCAGATCATTCTTTGTTATCCACTCTAATTGTTCCCCCTTAGTTCTTGTGGATATTGTGTATCTTGTACGTGCTGCATTTTACCCGACTTTCTCTATAGCTAACCCTTATTTTTGTCAGGATTTCGAACATCTTGTGCCATATTACGTTGCCGAACGCTTTTCCCGTATCGACAGATCCTATGAACGTGTCTTGATTTTTCTTCAGTCTTACTTCCATTATCAACCACGACGTCAGAACTGCCTCTGGTGGCTTTCCCTTTACTAACGCAAAACTGATCGTTATCTAACAGATCCCCAATTTTCTATTCTTCTGTACAGTTTTCTTGTCAGCAACTTGGATGCATGAACTTTTAAGCTGATTACACGATAATTTGCGCACTTGTCAGCTCTTGCATTCTTCGGAATTTTCTGGATGACGTTTTTCTGAAGTTCTGATGGTACATCGGCAGTCTCATAGATTCTACGCTACCTTATCGTTTTCATTTCACTACCGCTACGTACATTTCTTAAACTTGTGCTCTGATCTACAGAATCATTGTTGAAATTCTCTTCTATGTTCGTTGTTCTCTTCTTCAATGCTCCATATCCATCAACATTTCTCATTATATAACGTCACTGTCCCTCAGTTTCATCTTGTTACGACACTCCGCGGTGTATGTTTTGGCATTTTAGAAAAAATAAACGTGTGTACAGATGGTTATTCTTCTTCAAAATTCATATTTCCCGAAAATGTGCAAGTTTCCTTCAACTCTGTTGTCTCCTATATTGCTAAGCCCATCACAGAATATGCACAGAGTGAGAACGAGAGGAAGAACAGCAGTAACTTAATACAATGCGAGATGCTGAGGTATGACGTTGCGTAGTCGTAATCCGAGTGCAAAATTTTTCGGCAGAATCAAACGATTTATATTTTTCTAACGTTATGTGTCATTTTCGCATTATGTCTTGTACCTGACACTCTGAAGTTTCTACAGAATGAAAACATGATCAGAATTTCAACATTATACACTTTCTGGGTTAGACTGTTACTGTGCTAATTCATCATCAGAACGCAAACAGAAGCAGCAGATTACCAACTGATTGTGCACAGCTACGCAGAACGTATCGAAATAACAAGTCTTTTTCTGTTGGCAATAAACAAAATTTTTGTAAACCTCGTGCTGTTGAAAAGCTGTTTGATAATAAATCCCGAGTCCCGTTTATTGCTTCGTGCACTGGACTTAGAAATAAATGCTTGCGTACTTTTTATTGTGCAACTACCATTTACGTCTTTCATAAATGCTCATTCAATATCAACAGTTATGCTACTATACTGAAGTAAGTACTGATAGTGAAGAACATTTTTTCAAACCATTCGATACGAGAAGAAGTAATTTGCTCAAGATATTAGCACTTTATTTAACCACACACAATGTGGAAATAAGTTATTGTATTTTTTGGAACCTGCTGTATATATAACATGGTCTCACGGAATATTATGTGTTCCGTTAGAGAAATGTACCGTTTCTTTCAGTGAGAAGTATTTAGAGTCAATTTTGTTGTACTGATAGCGTTTCCTGGAATGAGATATGCTACATTTATGCGAATGAAGAACTTAGTGAGTACACTGCGCACACCTCATGTATCAACTATCGACATACACATCTGCACATTACTGTAATGCTGTACGTTTATGAAAACCACTTCCTTTTGTCAGCACGATCCGCAAATTGACGTTACAGTAATGGCTATCGCAGTTCATTAATTATGTAAAATTAACGTTGCCTTCCACATAATTAATATTGCTGCAGGATACCGGCTCGATATCACACAGAGCTTTTCTGAGTGAAGTACATTTCAATTGGAGCGTTAGCAGCAGCTATAATATCCAAGTACAATAGTCGTTCCTTCAAATTCAGTAGAGTCTGAACACTGTTTTGAGCCCCTGTTACTATAGTAACTGATCTGCCTCAGAGTGTTGAATCTTTAATCAAGATAAATTCAGCACATCCGTACAGCCATGGAAGGCGTTAATTATAAACACCAGGTTAATATGTTGAACCTTCTAGATAAACGGAATTTGTTAAGAAGATATTTTATCTTTATTAATTTTTGCCACGGTGAATGCTGATATTAGTTACAGAAGTTCGTAGTAGACGTGTTCAAATGCACAGTATTCCCAATGGAAATTGTTATTCATACAAAGTTAAATTATGAGGCGGGAGTACGTAACATAACAATTACCACAATAGTTGTATTTATAATAATTTCCTCAGGTGCACTCATATATGCATTAAGTGACGTATTTATAGTTACAGCGAATGAATGGAGACGTTACAGTGAGCACAGATGTAATCTATTAAGGGATCTTTCTATGGTCAGAATTAACTCGTTATTGTGTCCAACGTTGTGGAATAGGTGGAAGTAAATAATGGAATTTCTCTAGCTGTTACTCTGATTAAACCAATTGTTTTCATTCACTTCCTCATGATTTGGTTCTTACAACTGTCAGTTTTTATGAACTGTGCTATCAAGAATGTGCTATATCCAAACCAAATCATTATCGTAACGGTTATCACTGAAATGGAAGTTTTCCAGGTAGACTTAGTATGTTTTTCTGCTTAGCCTTCTGTGCTTTTAGAAAAAAAGCAAAATGGGTTAACAATTTATCATAGTGACCAAAGGAGGTTGTCCGTTTAAAAACATGTGTATGTATAAATCTACTAGGAGAAAATCATGGACAGTTGCAATACGATACCGATAGCGAAATTATTTAGAGGTGATGTAAACGGATTTAGCAGTAAAAAAATTAGAACATTGACAAAAATCAAAAGAGTACATTTGTGAATGTAGACTGTATATCTGTACTAACAATAAAACTCTGAAGCCATCGTGTCTTTCTGTTTGTCTGAGCACGCTAATGTCCAAAACTACCAGACGAATTTGCATGGATTTTAACAGGTCCCATGAATATAAATTGGGCCAACATATAGATTTTATTTAATCAGAATTGGACCTTGAAAAAAAGATATCTTACTGTAATTTAAAGTTTTATTTAAAACCATGGCGTGTGTGTTTTCTTATTTGAACACACTTATCTCCAAAACTACTAGACGTATTTTCATGGCATTTTCATAGATAACCTTAGTGTAGTTTAGGGGAGCTGACGGGCTTTTTCCATCAAAGTCAGATGACGGAGAAAAGATACGGTAATTAAAAATATTATTCACTCTAATATTAAAAATGTTAACTAACTCTGTTTCTTGCGTTTTCACCTGTTAACCGGTTTCGATTACATTTGGAATGGAGTTATTTTGACCGTTGAGGAAGGAAAAAGGCTACTTTACAAAGCGTGTAGTACAAGATGTTTAGCGATCTGAAGAATATTATGCGCATTAGGCAAAAATATTTACTCTTTGAAACAGCTAAAGAGCTATTTTCTGCTGTCGGTTGAGGTCGGAGCATACCCCTAGGCTGTACAAAACCAATTTCTGATACCCAACTGAATGAACAACGACGCGAAACGGTCATGCAAAGCATGCTAATTGCAAACAAGGATACTGTCACGCAACGGAAAACGTCTTATTTAATGAATATTAATGGAAGTGGGCCAAATAAGCACATAAAAGGGTATCACACCACTCACGGAGATTAACGGCAGGAGGGAATCTTTTAGTTATGAATGGAAAACATTGGCATTTTATCCAGTATATTTATTGACTTTGGACATGTACGTTATTACTTATTGAAGTCTTAAAAAGAACATTAATAATCGGACAAGGGAATACAGTTCACAGTGTAGCCTGGCACAGGGAGGATAAAACATTGTCAAATATTTGCGAACACAGCCTGTGACCGGGGAGTTGTTAATTAGATGTGGGAAGCACACGAAAAATAGGAGAGAGCACCATTAGATTGCCAAAAATGCGCACTGAAAACAACAAGCTGGATGCATGACATCGTGATCACGTACTCGGTTCCTGAAGAAAGCGCGTTAGATTCGGTTCTGAACTGCTTCAGATGTATCGACGATGTGCCTTTTTAGAACTCGGGCAGTGAATAAATAAAGTGGCAGGCGGTGGCAATGGCTGGGAGATGTGCTTTCAGCCCGTCTTTTGTACTTAATGCTTAAGTACAGACATACCTTTAGTGGCAGCAATTGTCGTCTCGTGAGTCGTCTCTCCCGTCCTTAACCTGAGGTGTTTATCCCCTGTCAGACCCTGAAGAGAAGAGTACTTCACAAAGCCTGAAGTAAAGTTAGTTCTCTAAGAGCCGTCCGAAATTTGGTTACGTTGCTGCCAGAACTAGAAACCGCCACCAATGAGCGCAGAAATTCCTCGACTTTACGCGAATGAATAATAGGTAAGAGCGTTAAGCAATCTCTTACTCGTTTCTACGTCATTACACTTCAACCAGTCGCTCAGAGGTGAGCAGTTAGAGCCAGGAGACTACCTTCACTCCATGAAATGATTATGGAAAGGTTGAATGAACGGCTCCACATGTAGGCACAGCGCAAAACCGCGAGCGTTCACCTACATCTACATCCACACCATACTCCGCAAGCCACCTAATGGTGTGTGACGGAGGCTACTTTTGTAGCACTAAGTCAGCACTCCAACCTTGTTCCTCTAGCGAAAACCGAGTGGGAAGAATGATTGTCGGGAAGCCTCTGTATTGGCTCTAATTTCTTTCTCCTCGTGGTTATGACACAAGACATATGTGAGGAAAGTAATGTGTTGTCCGACTCTTCCCGGAAAGTGCTCTCTCGAAATTTCAATAATAAGCCTCTCGTTGATGCACCACGCGTCTCTTGTAACGTCTGCCAGTGGAGCTTGAGCATCTGCATAACGCTCTCTCACCGGCTAAACGATCCCGTGACGAAACCCACCGCTCCTCGTTGGAACTTCTCTATCTCTCCTAGTAGTCCTACATGGTCGGGATACCAGATAGATGAACGATACTCAAGAATCGGTCGAACAAGGTCCTTATAGGCCACTTCCTTGCTGGATGAGTTACATTTCCTTAAGATTCTTCCTGTGAATCTCAGTGTGCCACGCCGGCCACGGTGGCCGAGCGGTTCTAGGCGCTTCAGTCCGGAACCGCGCTGCTGCTACGGTTGCAAGTTTGAATCTTGCCTCGGACATGGTTGTGTGTGATGTCCTTGGGTTAGTTAGGTTTAATAAGTTCTAAGTCTAGGGGACTGATGACCTCAGATGTTAAGTCCCATAGTGCTTAGAGCCATTTGAACCATTTTCAGTCTGGCATCTTCTTTTTCACTGTTTGTTTTATGTAGTTATTCCCCTTGAGGTCAGCCTGCCGAAGTGGCCGTTCGGTTAAAGGTGCTGCAGTCTGGAACCGCAAGACCGCTACGGTCGCGGGTTCGAATCCTGCCTTGGGCATGGATGTTTGTGATGTCCTTAGGTTAGTTAGGTTTAACTAGTTCTAAGTTCTAGGGGACTAATGACCTCAGCAGTTGAGTCCCATAGTGCTCAGAGCCATTTGAACCAACCCCTTGAGGTCGCTCTGGATACTTACACCTAGATGTTTTACGGTAGATACTGTTTCCAGCTGTTTATCATATGTAGTATAGCTGTACAGTCGCGGGTTTTTTTCCATGTGTATGCGCAATATGTTACGTTCATTTATGTTCAGGTTCAATTGCCAGAGCATGCACCGTTTACCAGTTATGCAAATCATTACTATCGTCTGACGTCGCTGCTTTGTTATAGACAATCACCCATCTGCGAACAGCCTTAGAAAGCGAACAGCCTTATGGAGGAACAGAGCAAGCTGAGTTCCGCTAGATCTCTGTTTGCGGAATCCATGTTGAATTTTGTAGCGGAGAGTTTCATTCTACAAAAACGTCATAACTGTTGATGATAGAACTTATTCCGTATTTCTGCAACAGATTGACGTCAACGATATTCGTCTATAATTGTATGCATCTGTCATACGGTCGCCCGCATCTCGTGGTCGTGCGGTAGCGTTCTCGCTTCCCACGCCCGGGTTCCCGGGTTCGATTCCCGGGGGGGTCAGGAATTTTCTCTGCCTCGTGATGGCTGGGTGTTGTGTGCTGTCCTTAGGTTAGTTAGGTTTAAGTAGTTCTAAGTTCTAGGGGACTGATGACCAGAGATGTTAAGTCCCATAGTGCTCAGAGCCATTTGAACCATTTTGTCATACGGCCCTTCTTACAAACCGGAATGACCTGCGCTTTCTTTCAGTCGCTAGGTACCCTTCGTTGCTCAAGTGATCTGGGATAAATTACTGCTAGAAGGGGCAAGTTCTTTCGTATAATCCTTGTAGTATCTGACAGGCATCTCATCTGGCCCTGACGCCTTTCCACTACTAAGCGATTATAGTTATTTTTCTATTCCGCGATCGGATATCGCAATATCTGCCATTTCGACGTTCTTACGACGATCGAAAGGAGGCACCGTGTTACGATCTTCCGCGGTGAAACAGTTTCGGAAGGCCTAATTCAGTATTTCGGCCTTCCCTCTGTTACCCTCCTTTTCGGCGCCAGTATGGTCACTCAGTGAGTGAATAGATGATTTTGATTCTCTTAATGATATTACGTAGGGATTTTACTCAGATCTGTTGAAAAAGTTTTACCTTCAAAATCATTGAACGCTTCTCTTATTGCATTCCTCATGCCCATTTTCGCTTCGTTCAGCTTTTTTTGTCAGGTAGGTTTTTTCTTCACTTGCATCTGAGGTGAAGTTCTCTTTGTTTATGTAGCAGTTTTCTTACACGGCCATTAAACCATTGTGGGTCTTTCCCATCCCGTAAGATCTTCCTTGGAACATACTTCTCTAGGGCACATTGCACGATGCCTTTAAATTTTTATCATTCGTTCTCCACATCTTCGTTCTCATCACTAAATATTTGTTGCTGGCTGCTCGGATACTATGAAATTTGTGTCCTGTCAGTTTTGCTAAGAAATTTATCTTCCTACCTTTCTTAACATTCTCTGTAAGACCCATCGTCGTAGATGCTATCGCAGCCTTATGATCGCTGATACCTTCCTCTACGTCAACTGATTCAATATGTTCAGGTCTGTTTGTTGCCAGGAGGCCTAAGCCGTTACCCTCACGAGATGGTCCTCTAGTTATTTGCTCAAAGTAATTTTCGGACAGAACATCCAGAACACGTATCCCTGTCTCTCGCACCAGTTTCGATACCATGACACTCCCAATCTATAACTGGCAAGCTGTAGTCATCACCTATTACAACGGTATGATCAGGAAAATTTCTAACGATACTCAGCAAATTCTATCTGGAGCGCTCTAGCTTTAGAGCTCCTGATCCAGGCTTTCTACAGAAGCATCCGATTACCATTTTTGGCAAATCGTTGATATTTAACTTCACACAGGTTATTTTACAATCGGAATAAGTGATAACGTCAGTAGATTTTATCGAAATCTTGTCCGCCGTCCGGTAGCTGAGTGGCCAGCGTGACGGTTTGTCAGTCCTCTGAGCCCGGGTTCGTTTCCCGGGTGGGCCGGGGAATTTTCTCCACCCAGGGACTGGGTGTATCGAATTCTTTGCTCCTATAAGCACTAATTCTGAGACCTTTCCTTGGATGCTCCTGCAGCTTACTAAAATCGCATTAACCTTTTCTATCTCTGATCTACAATGACGAACTTCTCTGAGGACATTGTGGCCAATTTATCAGGTAAATCATCTCTGATCCCAAGGGAATGTTTCTCTAACCCAAAAAACTCCCCATATGCAAGCCACACGTACTCCACTACGCTAGTACCTACTTCCTGCGTGCAGTGCACGCTTGATCTATTAAGGGGAATCCTACAATTCTGCACTCGTTAGCTGAGGTCGAGAAATTCGCATCCGATACCGTCGCACAGTCGTTTGAGCCTCTGGTTTAGACCTTCCACTCTACTTCAAACCAGAGGACCGCGATCTACCCTGTGTACGATGCTGGGTACGATGTCTAACTTAGCCTGCACCCCGTGTGCGATGCTAGTTGCCTTCACCAAATCAGCCATTCGCCGAAAGGAGCCGAGGATGCCCTTAGAACCCAAGCAGCAGGTGTCATTCGTGCCGACGTGCCCCACTACATGAAGCCCGTCGTATCCAGTGTGGACGACACACCCCAGTAAACATACCGAGTACACTCTGACATTTTTTCCCACCTTGCCTGCTATTTTCCGAGGGACTCTATCACCGCCTAACACTGGAGCTCCCAGTGACAAGTATACCCACTCTCTGGTCTAGTCCAGATCGTGCAGGAAAATCGGCCACTGGCCCCTACAGGAGACGCATCCCTTGCTGACTCAGAGTTATCACTAACATTGGGTATCATCTTGTACCTGTTGCTAAGGCACGGGGAGCCAGCCGCGTGACCTGCTCCCTCTTTCGCCTTCCGCCTAGTGGCATGTGAACACTGTCTGCCACACACTTTCCATTGGGGACAGACCGGTCAGATGTTGCGTGTCAGAAAATGTATCGACAGCTGGGTCACCAGAGGATTCCATGGTTACCATAGGTGCTGTAGGTCTCGTCACCAGGGCCGCAACTTCAAGCATTAGC
The DNA here is from genome assembly GCF_021461385.2 of Schistocerca piceifrons. Lineage (NCBI taxonomy): Eukaryota > Metazoa > Arthropoda > Insecta > Orthoptera > Acrididae > Schistocerca > Schistocerca piceifrons. Next base: position 392,232,106 of record NC_060140.1, read on the forward strand.
CAGAAGCATATCAACGATAGCCAACACCTTGCACCTGCTTACGGACAGCAGCCAATTCTCCCTGTGTCCACTTACAAGAAGCACAGTCCGTAGCCGTAATGTAATGTGTAAAATATAGATATAAGATCTCAAATGGCGCTAATGAGTTGGAAATCTACGCAAAAAACAATGAGGAGAAGAAAAAAACATTAAAAATTACTCTGCAGATTTCTTTACAATACTTTGACCCAGCACGCTCTTAAACAGAAATAAATTTCTCTATTGAAGTGGATGTATCTACAATTACCTGTTGTTAGAAATTCTGAGTTCCCAAAATACTGCAGCACGAGATAAGTATGCAACTAGAGTGCATTGACCTAAACTATATGCTGTGTACCAGCACGAGATTTAAACTCCAGTGGCGTGCCATGGATTTTCTGGTGGCTGGAAAATTACACTATGAAGCCGCCTTACAGAAGGTTATGCACTATGATTTAGGCAAAAACAAAAACTTACAGTAATTTTCTAACCTCTGGTCAAAACAATAAAATACACACGTATAGTTCACTTCTTTCCAGAAACGCGTGGAAAAAAATCCAGAAACGAAACCATATTACCTTGTATCAGTCAACTGCTGCTGCCGCTGCCGCTACCGCCGCTCTAGCGCGCACTCGGCTCGGCGTCTGCCGAAAATGAGAGTGCGAGCCAATCAGGAGATTCTATTCTAAAGTTTAAACTGGATTACTTCAAGGCACTGTAACGAACAATCACAAGCCTTGAGAAAAGCCACACCTGCCTAGAGATCTCTTATCTAGCTGAAAGGGCTTGTACAAGGAATTTCATGTTTCAATCGAACAAGGAATGCATGTCCCACAACCATCCTGCACTGTGGACTGGGGGAACGTCAAGGCCAGCCTCCCTACCTGTAGGCAGGGGCTTCCGCAGAACAGCTTTATAGTGCCAATTTCCTCTCACCCATGCATCCTGTGAGCCTTCAGGCCTACGAAAACTCAATCAAAATTCAGTGAAGTGATAACAGCCACTGGCAATGCTAATCCACAGCTGCAATTAAAGAACAGTGTAATCAACGATACTTGACATTTAATGAACATTATGAGAAAAAATACCATATTACACTATTTAATCTTCGACTTTTGACTTTATCATGTTTTTGAAAATGATTTTATTGGTTAATATGTACTGTATGATACGACTCAACGTAATGAACATAACGCTTATGGAATCTTCAGTATTTCTATCCCCTACTCCCATACTTATGTTACTAAATGCGAAAGTACCTTCTCAAGTTTCGCAACTACACCACTGAACCAATTTAGATGAAATTTGGTATGGAGAGAAGGACACAGGGTACGTTCTAAAGTAAAAAAGAAACTCTAACCTTAGAGGGTGAAGTATGAAATCGAACATCTATTTTTCCTTCAGTGAACATAAACGATATTAAAGAGTTATTAAATTTGTTGCATAATGTACACATTGCATAATATAATTGTGCAGGATTACATGGCTAGAGTCAGCTGACATAAAAGCTTTCTGAATACGGTACTGTGTCATAATGTAAACCCAGAGAAATGCCACTGTAACCGTGGCCGAAACATTGGCTTCCCCCAGACCAAGAAGATGGCCCTAATGTAATCGGGAAAGGTTGTTTGTGGAAGCTCAAAATGGAATCATGAAGAAAATTTAGAACATTGACCACAACATGTATAGGTCAATAGTCCAATGGTGCAGACAGAGAAACTTCCAGGAAGACCTTATGTCGACTGAAATGTTTCCATACAGTGCCGAAGGCTGGAGGATAAGGGTCTATCATGGAAAATCAACGCACAACCTGAAGGATACTGAAATACAAGAGGTATCTCCTGAAGATGAAAGTTACTGTCAGGTGCAGGAAATGTGAATTAGCAGGCAAGCAGTATACAATATTGCGTGCCCTGAACATTCAAAATCAGCATACCTGTGGAGACATAAGAGGGAAAGTAATTGCTTCAACGACAATGTATTACACATGCATAGTTGACAAGCGGTACATCAGCTGCTTCTAATTTTTAATCCAAACACCTGCTGTATCGAGATCGACTAGTGTTCGCTGATGCGACAACAGAATACTGATAAATAGATACAGATCTGAAACAAATCATTCCTAAAATCTCCAATAATACTATACAAATAACACAACTGACGAAAGAATTGTGAAGGTGCGAGGAACTAGCTTTTCACATCAAATATATTTGGCACCTCCAGAATGTTGGAGCATAAGGTATTCCAATTTATCCAGAAATAGCAGTCTCAAAAATTTTTCGATGTATCTGAAACCTTAGGTTTCCGTAATTCGTGAAAGAGAGAAGCTGGTGGTTCTACTTTATTACTTACATGTAGAACGACCAGAAAAATTCCTAAGGCGCACACGGATGTCTGGGGAAAACAGTCAATTTCCTATTTACGTTCATTTTTTAAAATACTTTTTATTTCCTACCTCTCAAAACAGAGTCACGTCAATTTCGGCCAGTCAGTAAGGTCAGTTACATTCTTCTATTGTACTAGATGATGTATTATTATTTATTCTATAATGGTGTTTGATGAGATGAGTCATTACTGAAAAACTTCTAAAAAGGCCGGTGATGATAGTTCGCTTATTGTACCACCACAACATAACCTCAAGAGGCCTAAAATCAAAAATAGTATAAAGCATTATTATCTAATCAAGAGAGTCAAGCTAGAACATACTGCACTTTCTTCTCTCCTAAAATGATTCTTCGTGAAGTGAATCATTACTGCCATCTAGAAAAAGTCAGGTGATGAAAAATCGTTTACTGTAGCCACCTTTTTCAGTAGCAGATGCTGTCCCCACATTGCACACAAAACTGTTATCAAAATTCAGCGTGTTTTATTTACAGTAGAGCAAAACTGTTGCGTAAAGTAAGCAAACAAACCGCTCTACAGTTCACTCAATACACACTCAAACACAGCAAAACAAATCTAGGCTATTGATTTCGGGATGAAAATGGCTGGAATTTGAAATCTTTTTTCTTCCGAACTTCAATATGTTTTAGGGTATACTGCTTACAATAGTATTAGCAAAAAAGGGAATATCTAGTAAAATCAACCAATAATATCTTTTCAAATCGTTCATAGTATAATTTCTCGTCGTTGTACAACGCCAACCTGTGGGGCATAGACCTGCATGGCGATGGCACCAATATATCCAACATTAATTATAAATAGCATTTCAGTCAATATATCTTATTGCAATAGATCGGTACTGTTGTGTGTTCTTGGGATGGTGACGTTGGAACGTTGCTGGAGTGGGTGGCTGAATACTTGGCAGCCTACCTTTGGTACCTGCTTGGGTATCTAATGCTAGACGAAAGTTGCTCACCAATTTATACAGTGTACATTCATTGGTACATAAAATGAAACACAAGAGATTCCACAGAAGTCAGAAATCAGACGACTACAGATCGAACTAAGAAGACCAGTTGGCAGGGCAGGAGGAGGGGGTAAGAGATCTACAAGCACAAATATAGTGGAGCAAGTGATCAGATATCAGTGTAACAAAGAAAGTTGTTGGCTCTAGAGTGCATTTACAAGACAATGGCATGAGCTAAGACAACATGTGCTCTCTGTCCACCTTGTCCTCCTATTTCCACCTGTGCAACGAGCGAGGTGGCACAGTGGTTAGCACACTGGACTCGCATTCGGGAAGACGACGGTTCAATCCTGCGTCCGGCCATCCTGATTCAGATTTTCCGAGATTTCCCTAAATCACTTCAGGCAAATGCCGGAATGGTTCCTTTCAAAGGGCATGGCCGACTTCCTTCTCCATCCTTCCCTAATCCGACGAGACCGATGAATTCACTGTTTGGTCTCTCCCACCATATCAATCCAATCCAATCTACCTGTGCATCTCCTTCTCCATAGTTTCCATCTCTTTCTTGCCTTTGTCTATTGCCTCTCTTTCCCCCCCTCCCCCACGCTCTTTCTATCTATCCCCCTCCCTGTACCCCCTCTCTTTCAGTATTCCCTCCCTCTCCCCCCTCTCTCTCTCTGCTTACCCACACCCATAAGAATGTGTAGCCCCAGCAAGGCATGCCAATACTACCTGCACAATACTTCACTCTCCATCAATATCCTCCTCCCTGCTCTTTGTGTCCATCTCAACCTTCTGCTCTCACTATGCCCATCTCTTCTTCTACCCTATCTGTCTCTCATCTCCTCCCCCTCCTGTCTGTCCATATCCTTCTCCCCATTTCTGACCTCCTCACTTCTTTGTGCCCAGTTCCTCTTCCCAATCCTTTCTCACCCATTCCTCATTTCCCATTAGCTCTCTTCATCTCCTGTTCCTCTCTCTCCCTGTCCATTTCCTCTTCTACCTTTCCCTACCCATGTTCTCCTGCCACCCTATTTCTGTCACCCCTATACCCTTCTCTCACCCACTACTTCCTGCCCCTTTCTGTCTATCTGTCCCCTCCTGGCCCATTTCGCTCCATAACAATCGCCTCTTGCACTCCTCTTTCTATCCATTGCCTCCTTTATCCATCTCAACATACCACTAGTCATGCCCATCCGCACATGTAGCTCCAGTTGGTTGATAAAGCAGGCTAGCACCACACCCACAACATTCCTGTCGTGCAGTGTAGCCTACCTGCCAAGGGCCTTGGAAACCGTTTTTTACCTCTTGTGATAAGCTACCTTGCGGAGATGGTTGATAAGGCAGATCAGTACTAATGTACATAATGCTAACTGCTGTAATTACCCTTATGTCAGCTATAGTTGAAACGTTTGTGTCATATGAGCACATTTGGCTAATCAATTTTATGTGTTGAGAGTGGCAGAAGTGTTGCATTGTAAGTTAGCTTTGACATTGACTCTTTGAGTTTATATTTATGCCCTATATATTCCATCCAAACAGGCCTCAGAAGGCTCAGTGGTAACGACCGATCACCATGCCATCTTCAGCTGATAGGCATCACTGGACATGGGTACAGAGGGGTATGTGGTCAGCACACCGCTTTCCACACTGATGTCAGTTTTTGTGACTGGTGTCGCTACTTCTTAGTCAAGTAGCTCCTCAATTGGCCTCACAATGGCTGAGTGCACCCTGCTTGCCAACAACACTCAGCAGACGCTGACAGTTACCCATCCAAGTGCTAGCTACACCCAATAGAACTTAACCTCAGTATCTGACAAGAACCAGTATTACCACTGCGGCAAGGCCACTGGCTAATATTAATAGATAAACTGGAAGATAGCGATGAGTCCTTGAAGCCTTGTATTGTAGAGACCGCAGTGAATAAATAACTCAACAACTATAGTAGATGTTTCCTGGTTAATATCACATACAACAGTTTTTGTATGTCACAACTGCAAAAATTTATGAGACCAATACCGCTCAAACACAACACACATGTCCTGCAAGGGAAGCAGTACGTTGTGACAAAAAGCTTTTACTGCCTCTGAAATGAAGGCTGCCCTGGAAAGCAAGTCAATATTATGGTACAGTAGTGACTGAAAAACCAAGTTTTGTCTTATGTTCTGCTCCTATTGGAGCTAGTAGTAATGAACCCCACAAAGGTTGCACTGGTTAAATTTGCTGTTTCTGTCCAACATTTGGTTGAAGTGGATCCAGGGATTTTAGAGGCCTCTCAGACATACATACATGCGTGCTGATTCATATGCCGAGAGAAAAAAATCCCAACACCAAAAAATAATTAATTTAGAGTAATGAAATTTCAGGAACACATTTATCTAGCTAACATATTTAAGTGATTAACATTGCAAGATCACAAGTTAATGTAAGCGCGAGATAAGTCGTTGCAAAGGTGAAATTACGATGCATTTATAGCCACTGTAACTGCCAGAATGTCGAATGCAAGCATGCGAATTGGCTTTCATTGTGTTGTTGTACAGGTGACGGACGACAGATTCTGCAATGGAGTTCCATGTCTGTCGTACTTGGTTGGTCAGTACAGGGACGGTTACTGCAGGTTGTGGATGACGCTGGAATTGTCGTCCGATTGTAGACAGATCTGATGACTAAACAGGCCAAGGCAACACGTCGACACTGTAGAGCATGTTGGGTTACAACAAGGATATAAGGGCGAGCGTTATCCTGTTGGGAAACGCCCCCTGTAATACTGTTCTTGAATGGCAGCACGACGGGTCGAAACATCAGACTGACGTACAATTTTGTAGTCAGTATGCTTTGGATACCTACGAGAGTGCTCCAGCCGTCATATGAAACTGCATCCCAGATCATAGCTCCAGGTGTAGGCGCAGTGTGTCTATCAGACAGACAGGTTTGCTGCAGTCCTGATTGTAGCCAACATAAGGTCATCACTAGCACTGAGGCAGAACCAACTTTCATCAGAAAACACAACAGACCTCCATCAAGCCCTCCAATAAAATGTCGTTTGGCACCACTGAAGTCGCAAATGGCGGTGGTTTGGAGTCAGTGGAATGAGGGATAGAGGGCGTAGTTAGTTGTATCACTGTGTTGCCAGGTGCTGCTCAAATTACTATAGAAGATGTAGCACAATGCAGCAGGGCCATACGCCGAACACGATGATCTTCCTTCTGGTTAGTGCCATATGACCACCTGGAACACAGTCCTCTTGCATCAGTGCATTCTCGTGACGACCGCTACCAGCAATCGTGTACAGTGGCTACATTCTTTCCACCTCTTTTTGTATTACCACTGATGAAACCCTGTTAGAGAGCCTCGTTCAAACTCAGTGCGATGTTGATAATGGCGTCTTTGTCACCTTAAAGGCAATGTTGACTAACATCAACTCATTACGTCTAATCTGAAAGGTAAGGAACGCTCACGAACGTTACAGAGTGTATTTAAAGCAAAGATTATTCGCATACTTTTAATTGGCGCTGCGAGTACTACTCTTATGCGACTGGTGCGAAACTTGAATAAACAACATTTATGAGATGTAGAAACATGCCTACCAACTTTCGTTTATATCGGACAGCTCTTTCCCAGTGTTGAGAATTTTTACCCATCAGGATCCATAAAGCAACCAAATATTTCGTAAACGACGTATCTTACGAAAAAAGAAGTTCTCTGTGAAGAGTTAACATTAGAACAGGAGACATTCGTGTATGCTACAACTGGCCACATCCTAACCACCCTCCTGCATGTGTGGGGTCAACCCACCCTAGCACCCATTTTCATTGCATATTCGGAATCTAAGTAAAGATATACGTAGGAGTTACTTAAAACATTCTCTCCCACTCATGGTAGACGACGCCGTAATCGACAAATTTCAAATGTTCCTGTTTCTGCAGTTAAGAACCGACGTATTCGATTCTACGATTCGTTTACGATGTAAATGTACACCTTTGATTTCTAACGTTTGATATTTATGTTCGAAATTTACTTTAGTGTTGCAAATTTGGCTGTACTGTACAATATGGTTAACTGTTTCAATGTCACATTTAGCGTGGATGTAATAGTTTTCTGCTCCCATCGGGATTCTTGAGATCGTCGAGATCCCTTGCTTCTCCCTGTTGGGCTGCTTGATTTCAGTGAGCCCCTTGCCTCTCACGACTAGGGATGCTTGATTTCGGTGAGTTCTTTTGCTTCTCATCACTGTGGTGCTTGATTTCGATGAGTATCAATGGCAGGTCCACCTGGCACAGTCACTTCACCCATGCCCGCATCTCGTGGTCGTGCGGTAGCGTTCTCGCTTCCCACGCCCGGGTTCCCGGATTCGATTCCCGGCGGGGTCAGGGATTTTCTCTGCCTCGTGATGGCTGGGTGTTGTGTGCTGTCCTTAGGTTAGTTAGGTTTAATTAGTTCTAAGTTCTAGGCGACTGATGACCTCAGCAGTTGAGTCGCATAGTGCTCAGAGCCATTTGAACCATTTGAACAGTCATTTCACAGACATTTTATGTAGCCGCGTAGCAATCAGTGCGTGAGTAAGGGCGGTTGGATGGAAACACCCACCGAAGTCAATCCCCTGATGGTAAGGCTCATGGCCATCACCGAAATCAAGCATCTCGGTGGTTTTGGGATTCGCCACAATCAACCCAGTAGGGGGCAGAAAACTACGTTACCGTACAAGTAGCCTATTTACCAAAAATGTGAATGTCGAACTGTATTATTTGTACCGTACTACCACTTTGCCAACACTCAAGCAACGTTTGAACATCAACTGCTAGTAAAACAAAGGTTTGCATTTATATCTCTAAACGAAATACAGACACAAAGGCGTGTATCATTGTTGAAAAAACAGGCACACTTGATATTTGTCGATTACAGTGCCATCTGCCCCAAATGGGAAACAATAATTTGAGAAAACCGTATGTTTTTTTTTTTGGTGTACATCTGAATATGCAGTAGAAATGGGGGGAGGGAGCCAGTTGTAGCACAATGCCCCTTTAGTTATATTGTCCGGTCCAAGCGAGAATCTGATGCTCTTAAACGTAGCTAAGTAAATAACGAGCACTAGTTTCAAGTCAACGAATATTTATAGAAAACTGAAGTCCGGCACGCATACAAGAGCACGGGGCGAACTACCTCCGGCCGGAAGGTTCCACAGTATATATGGAGATATACAGAAGCTTCTAGAACATTGCTTCTTGACACGTCTAGAAGGTACTAGAATTAAATATATAAATTAAAATGGGTCTCGAAGTCATGACCCTTTGCGTAGTATTCCGATACCGTATCCACTGCACCACCCTAATACTCAGTTCCTTATATTCGTCTGCGACAAAATTAACTTTCGACACAGGACGTCTTTACGATGCGTCGTTTGCGAGATGTTTAGTTGTTCAAGGTAAGACAAGCACCTTATACAGGGTGTCTCACACCTTTTAGGTCACATTGAAGCAGATGATAGTGGGTCCACAACTGATTATACCGAGGTAAGGAAAAATGGTCGGAAGTGAATACTTATTGTTTTATGGAAATGCAAAGCATAACAACAACGTAAACCATTGTAACTGTTCAAAGTGACAACCGACAATCTTAATGCATGTATGGAAACGGCGCAAGCAGCTCTGAAGCACTGTTTCACAGATACCTGTTGTCGGTTGCACAGGAGACAGGCAGCCTGGACGCTAAGAAGGAGGTCTTGGTCCATTTATACGGGGGTTTCATACACCGAAATCTTGACGTAACCCCAGAGGAAAAGTCCAGATGTGTGAGATCCGGCAAGCACGCTGGCCCTGGGACAGGATATCCATTTCCAATCCAGCGATGGCGGCTGGTGCAACGTCGTGTTGAAACCACATCCTTTCGCAAACAAAAACGGGCACACCTCTAAGAAATGTGGCTGCACATCTGCATAAACACGAGGTAACGTGGACCAGTCAAACTGGGAGGCGACAAATAAGGTCACATTAGGTGGTTTCCTCCCATACGTTAACGGAGAATCGTTGCTGGTGGCCACTGGTGTGGATGGCATGGGGATTGTCCTCTCTCCAGACATGGCTATTGCGGCTGTTGAAAACACCATCACGAATTAATGAGGCCTCACCCATGAACAATAAAAACTGGAAGAAATTCGGCTCGTCCACACCATGGTGGAAAATCCGTTTACAGAACAGAAAGTGGGGCTGAAAATTCGTTGGTCCCAATGCTTGCGCACCTTCTTTACGATGCGGTGTAATACCTGTTCCACCAGTACTCTCCACACTGTATCCTTAGAAGAGCGAATTTCACGGGCAAGTGGACAGGTGCTCATTGCTGGGTGGTCGGCCACACGATCCAACACCATATCCTCAATGTCTGGTGTTAGGACATATCTTTGGCAGGAACCTTGGCCGGTTCTCTGTGGTGTGAACGATCCCGTCTCTCTTAAGTTAGTATCCACAAAGACAAACTTATTTCAATTAAGATGATGCCTGCGGAGTATGCGGTCTCTGTAAATTCATGCTGCTTTACGGACACTACATCCTGCCGCGCCGTACCTTAAACACATATTTACTAACTCTCTTGACAAGTAACGTTCCGTCATAGGCTATGTGTCATGCACTGTACGCAGCAACACATCTCACAATGGACACATCACAAACCGTCTGATGTAATGGACGACTGACGTCAGGGATAGTAGTGCGCATGCGGCACATGTTAACGCGCTGGTGTCATGCAGGCAGTCACCACGTGGTATGAGCCAACTTATGTAGGATGTCTGATTGGTGGTCATGAGTGGACGCAGTGTGTCACCTATTGCCTGTTCCAGTGTACAACAGACACCTGGGATCTTTGTGAGTGTGCGACAGAACTGCTGTATGCATCGTTGCAATACGTTCATTGAGAAGCGGTCGTCGCTTTGAACAATTACAATGACATATATTGTCGTTACGCAGTGTGCGCTGTTCATGACCATAACGCATTAAATATTCATTTCCGACCACTGGTTCCATATATCAGTATAATTGGTTATGGATCGACTATCATCTTCTTCAATTTGATCCAAAAGTTTTGACACACACTGCATAATATTTATGAGGAAATAACCATAGGCCAGTGTTACTCACAGGCAGAAATAAAGTATGTTGCGAAGTTTATCTAAGATAACGGAACGTAAGCTCTAAATTAGAACTCGTCATTGTGAACAAGTAACAAGTCCTACAGTGTGTTAAAAAAGCAGCACAAATGCCCTCAACATATTTGGAAAATAGATTTCACAATATAAAAGTATTTGATTCATTTGTCTCTTCAGTAAAATATAGGAATGACCAAGCAAGTAAAGGAAGTCAAATAACATAAAAAAGACGTTGCGTCTATCAAGGGAGCCAGTAGTGAGCTGAAATTTTGCACGTGATTGTTGAATAGCAAAATACAGTCACATGAATACGACTGATTGAACTATTGTTATCCATTGCCACGAATCACGTTCAAGCGTTGGTGGCAATCGTCTTGTCACCAGATAACGGTTTGGCCTCCAACCCCCTCCTTTCTTCACTGTAGCATCACTCAGCTCTTATTCTGGGCCTAGTGAAGTGGCGCGCTGTTAACACGATAGGCACGTTTTAGATTAGAGGAAGTTTGTCTGCGCCGGCTGATGTGACCGAGCGGCCACAGTCTGGAAGGGCGCGACCGCTACGGTCGCAGGTTCGAATCCTGCCTCGGGCATGGATGTGTGTGATGTCATTAGGTTGGTTAGGTTTAAGTAGTTCTATGTTAAAGGGGACTGATGACCTCAGAGATTAAGTCCCATAGTGCTCAGAGCCATTTGAACCATTTTTGAAGTTTGTCTGCATTTCTTGCGGTGTGTCTGTATTGCTGCAGCTGAATGCCTTCATGGCTTCTCGAACAAGGACAATGCCCATTTATTTCTTTCATCGTACTATCCAGAGTTAGTCTGTTCCTCCTAGAAACTGCGATGTCAACGGAATGATAAACCGTGCCCATCCCATAAAAATTTCGTTCCCAATTAGTACGAAACACAATATTTTGTTGTTACACTTGTGTCCAGACCCAACTTTTCTAATGCCCGGATCATCGCAAACCGCAGTGAGCATAATTATTGTCTTCGAATAAAAGTATAATTTCTGCTCGCTTCATTGCGTATTTCTTACAGTTACGTTCTGTGCTACACTGTAGCAATACTTTCTACGTGTGGTCCAAGTTTCTTCGAGCTATGTTAGTTGGTAGTGAAAGTCCTGCACACCAGTGTAGTTCAAATGTTCAAATGTGTGTGAAATCTTATGGGACTTAACTGCTAAGGTCATTAGTAACTAAGCTTACACACGGGATCAGCCGCACAGTCCATGACTGCAGCGCCGAGACCGCTCGGCTAATCCCGCGCCGCCCGACCACTGTAAATCTATCGACATTAATTGAACGAGCACCAATTATTGACGGCAAAGTGGGAAGTACTTTTGTATCGGAGGAGATCACTATAAAAAAGTACCTGCCGCTATCCATTGCCGATATCCACACGAAGGAAGAGACGCGACTCTCACCTTGCTGGTGGAGGATGCGAGAGGCATTGATTATGGTGAGGACTGAGGCCGCAGGTGGCGTGTAACCTGCTCCCACGCAGCTACAATGGCCAGAGGACCAGAGGCGGCGGTTGGCCGCGGTGGGTCGCGGCGCATGCGCACAACCGGGCCCAGCCCAGGCCGTGACGACACGCGGCACGCGTCGAAGATTGCCCTGTGTGGCGGATGCTCTCACGACGACACCGTGGCACGCCACGTCGATATCACGTATGGCTCCAAAGTTGCTGTTGCTAGTTCCATTTCGTACTCTCTAAGCCCATCTGGAATCTAGCTGTGTTTTTTTGAAATGGGATTGATTCGAGGCCCAAACAATAATGTGAAATCCCAGTTCCACAACTCCTGTGGATGTACTTGTCTTCTGGTCCTTGGTTCTCCATGATCCCAAGTCCACGGTTTCACTTTTTGTCTGACGTCATCTTAATTTCATAAATAACAAACATAGACTGTAAATAACGTTGGACTATTATCGTTAAATACGAAAGAAAAACACAAGTGAATAAGACAGTGTTTCTAAGTGCATACTAAGTGGAAACAATGTCTTGAAAAATACGCACTTCTGTAACTGGTAAAGCATTTGCTTGCTACACCCGTTGATGCCGCTCTAAGACACTCTCCACAACTACCGGTCCTCAGCTGTGACTACTTCATTTATTCTAGTGGCTTTTCACGTCGTTCCTTCGGCGTTACACAAGGCCTACGTTAGATTTACGTCGTGTCTTACGAATTAAGTTTCATGTCATTTTTAACTGAGGCTGATGGTCAATTATGTGGATAATTCAGTGTAGCGAAATATTACTGAGAGATCCTCACAGATTGCCGGCTAATTGTATTTACAATACATTGGTAACCGAGATGCATGAGGGTGGGAACAATGAACCATAAAAAATCACTAGAAAAATAACAAAATATTGTGACGCATGTCAAACAATTCCATTTTCTCGGAGAATACAGAACTGAAACTCGATTTTATCCAGGCGAAATACTACGAGCGTTATAAATGTATTTTATCATTGTATTAATTAATAAGTAGTGATTAAACATCATCCATTTAGTAAAACACATTACTCCACTCCGTTTCGGGCTGTTGTAGCAACAGAGGTTGAATGTTAGAAAAGAGACGTTGTTGCATGTGTTTCATTAATAATGAGGCGTTTCACGGAGGTAGCGCATTTTCAGATTATCTTCAACAGCGGAGACTGCAGTAGTCGTACCTTTAAAAGCCATCGATATGACAGCATTCAAGCGAAGTCTGGAATCCTAAAATATGAACATAGGAAAACCAAACCATGGTAATATTCGATGCAGTAAAAGGTTAGCAGTCACAGCTCTGTATCACAGTAGTAAACACAGTTGTACATAACGTGTATGCAAAAACGAGTGTGCCGCACAGTAAATTGACGTGAGAATTAATCTAAGTAATAGCACCGAGTGGCTACTACCATCGTTTGGCTTTCCTGTATCCATCTTTGACGACCGAGGTCCTTGCTTAGCGCCATCATATCAGTGCCGTTTAAATATGACCAATGCAGTATCCGCTGTTCAAAAGCGTTTGAAGAGGCGCTAACCACACGAAACGCATCTTTATTAATAAAATATTTGCAACACGGACTGTATTCTATTTTTGGAACATTAAGTAATAGCAATATTTTAACCTCTTACTTCGACTGATGTATCTTAATAGCTTCAAAAGATTTTTCTAAAAGGATGTCAAAATTAACTTGAATTATGTTTTATTATCACACCTGATAGGAACAACTGATGGAGGCTGCCCACTAAACCTGTGATGTTACAGCGGACATTAGTGGTTCTGACTCACAATACCTGCTAGAAAAGATGGGGAATAATATTTAAATAGAAACTAAATACGAAAACTTGGACCACGCGAAGAAAGGTGGTGATGTAATTTCACATAAAAATATCGATATGGAAGGAGCAGATAGTACAAGCAGTTTCTTATAGCGGCGGAAAATGTCTTATCTTACATCGGAACACATATTCATTGCGTAGAATTTTAGATAATAATTTAGAAAGGACGTTTAATCTGAAGCACTCGATTTGGAAGAGATCGACTGGCCCTAACCGAGCCTCTGATTTACGAAAATTTCTGCAAGTTTAATTATGTCACTACGTTCTCCTGAGGAGGTTCAGCAAGCCACCGAGATTTCTTAACGGGATAGCCGCGTGGTATCAGGCGCCTTGCCACGGTTCGCGCAGCTCCCCCCGTCGGAGTTTCGAGTCTTCCCTTGGGCATGGGAGTGTGTGTTGTCCATAGTGTAAGTTAGTTTAAGTTAGATTAAGTAGTGTGTAAGTTTAGGGACCGATGACTTCAGTAGTTTGGTCCCACAAATTTTCTTTTCGAGATTGCTAAGCTTAATTAATTATCGTTACTACAATGCTTCTGTTGGTAAGGAGAATGATGCAAGCACTTCGGCGTCTACGCCTGTTGTAAAATACATGAATGTATTCGCAATGGCGAATACGGACGACCATCAGTTGTGTAATGGAATGATGACAACGAAAAATTGTGCCGGACCAGGACTCGAACCCCAATTTCCCTGCTTTACGCCAGCAGTCGCCTTAATCATTTTGGCCATCCGTGCACAACTCATGACCAGACCCAAACTTCCATACGTCGTTGTTCTTGCGTCAGTCATTCAGAGACAGTCAGACCAATTAAGGGGACAGCTCGCGTAAAGGGGGAAATTGGAGTTCGATTCCCGGTCCGCCACAAATTTTCTGTTGTCGTCATTCCACTATATAGGTATGGTTCTTTATATTCGCAACATTGAATAAATTTCATTTATTAATTTAGTTTACCCTCCAGTGCTCCTGTGACATTGTAATGTCTGTTCTACCCGCCTCCGTAGTCCAGGTCGCTAACGTACGCCTGTAGCAGGTAGATGGGTGGTGGTGGTTGCAATTTTTTCTCCTCCTGTATTTAGCCGAAAAGGGAGGAAAGATAGTGGCGTGAATCCCTCATCACCTGTCTCAATGTCAGCGTCCTGGACTAATTATAAGGCTTTGCGCAATGTCTCATAAAGTGAGGGCATGTCACACCATCTGATGGGTTTATTCGGGAGGATGTGGCTGTGTGGCAGGATGCAAATTCTCCCTTCTTCCGTCATCACAAGACACAAATACACTGTGCACGCATCCATTATACTAACCGAAACTCTCAAAATATACACACGACCCATCTTTTACGTATTTGTTATCTGAGGATATAGAAACAGTGATAATGAATACCAGAGTAAACAGTTCATTTGAAGAACAATGGACGTCTCTGATAGTGGGAATCACAGAAGTTGGATAGACCAACATAGGTAGAAGGAAGTTACCTGCAAATGGCTCTGAGCACTATGGGACTTAACTTCTGACGTCATCAGTCCCCTAGAACTTAGAACTACTTAAACCTAACTAACCTAAGGACGTCACACACATCCATGCCCGAGGCAGGATTCGAACTTGCGACCGTTGCGGTCGCGCAGCTCCAGACTGTAGCGCCGAGATTACCTCCAAAGAAACCCTGGGTAAGAGGAGAAATACGTCAATCAACCGACGAAAGTAGGACGTACGAAAATTATCAGGCAAATACAGAAATACAGCAATATAAGTCAGAAATAGCATGAATATGAAGTGCAGGGAAATTGAAGCGACAAGCCTGCACAAAAAATCCGAAGAAATTATTTATTTATTTATTTATCCAATCTGATCAGATTGGAACCTTAATCGGACGTGGGTTTAATATATACAGTATCATTCGACATCATAGTTACATAAAATATAACAACAGTTTTAATATGATAAACGAAAATAAAATGATTTGGGTGTCTGTAGGGACAGTGTGAATAAATATCATTGATTAAGAGCCAATAAAGTTAATTTTGACCGTACTTACACTATTGTCGCTTCTGATAACTATGATTATAATAATGATAGTCGTAGATATAAAAAATATATATATTTGATGACATAGCGAGCTCTGACAGAGGGTAATTTAAGAATGTAGCACCAGATATGCACGCTGGGAAACGAACACGTGCTTGGAACGAAGGATGTAAAGGGCTGTCGAGTGCGGAAAGAGACAATGGCAATCTTTATTGTCACTTCGGTACATAGGCCATTAACTGTGTTTTGAAACTAGATATCTTGCTTAATTCTGTAATAACACGAGGGAACTTATTCGATAGTCAGGTTCGTGCTATTGAAAAATACTTCGAGAAAGTGTGTGATCCATGAAGTAGGGGCGCGTGGAGGGGCCACGGGTTAGAAGCACCATGTCACGAATTGTGCGGCCCCTCACGCCGGGGGCTCGAATCCTCCCTCGGGCATGGACGTGTGTGCGTTGTCCTTAGCGTAGGTTAGTTTAAGTAATGTATAAGTCTAGGGGCCGATGATCTCAGCAGTTTGGTCCCTTAGGAATTCACACACATTTTAACATGAAGTATTACAGAAAGCATTTTGCTCAGATGGTAACGGGTGTTTCTACCATGTTGCTCAGACGAGACTCTAAACCTCGAGGAGAGATACGAGGGACACTGTAAGTCGATAAGAGAATGCATCAGACAGAGGGTATAGTAATGACGGGGCTTGTATGAACATAGCTGTGCGTATGACTGTGAAATGTGGTCAAACAATCGAACATCACAGATATATTGAACGTAGTGATTCATAACCATTTCGAGGCGCCGCGAGCTTTCCTCAGAAAGTTTTTGCAGGATAACGTCCCTGTAATCAATAAGTGGAAGTGAAAGTGTTTGTACAACTTCCTTTCTGAATTAAAGAGGGAAGAACTTTTCATATTGTTATAGGACAGAAGAGATGCTGACGCTTTCTTGTACATCGAAATGTTGGTCAGAAAGACAGTTTTGGCGTACAGAAAAGTCCGAAGAACCTTTCCCGAAATCAAGCAAAGGTGCCTATATTAAGAGTCCAGGATTTAATTCTGCTGAAAAAAATTAAAATTAAAAAAGTAAAATAAAATAAGTAAAAAAAAAGCATTGAAGGGCACTGTGAGAGAGGCTAGATAGAAGGGAAAATTGGAACCGATTTGGAAGACGTGGGGGATCCATTATTAGAGTTTGACAGAGCTATGGATGATCTTCTATCGAATAAGGCACTACTTTAGAATTTCTAAAATGGTTGCGAGAAATAACAACCAATCAACGATTCGAATTAGTGTATGGACGATGAGAGATTGGAGACATACAATCGGACATTTTGGAAAAATAACATCCCAGTTGTGAAGACAGGAAGGGCAGGCAAGTGGAAGAATTTATACACATTCGGTTTAACAGGTCATGCATCCAACTTATGACAAGACTAATATTGGCCTACAGAAATATTGGAAAGAAAATTGATGACCGCTTACATACGATCAGTTGAACTTGAGGAAAGATAAAGGCAGAAGAGTCGCAGATCTGACGTGGCGATTCGTAATGGAATCAAGGCTTACGAGAAAAACAAGACCGCTTCAGAGGATCTGTCGATCCAGGAAAAGCGTTCGACAGTCTAAAATGGTGCAAGACATTTGCAGTTTTCAGAGAAATAGACGTAACCTAAGCGGAAGGACGGGTCATACAAAATATGTAAAGAACTGAGAAGTAACTTTGAGAATGGAAGATCACGAACTAAACGCTCGGATTATAAAGGGTGTAAGATAGTGTTACGGCCATTCTCCTCGGTCGTTCAGGGTAGTGGTAATGTTGAAAATAAAAGAAATGTTCAGGAGTAGGTTTAATATTGAGGGTGAAACAGTATTAGCTAATGCTAAGATTATATGAAATGTATAATGTTGTACTAACACTCCGCCAGAGCTGCTTTTTGTTCTCTGGGCAGCAGCAGCTGTTTAAAAGCATGAATAATTTTTCCCTCAATGAGGAATTTTCCCAAAATATAATCCCATATGAAAGCAGAGAATGAAAATGGGCATAGTAGCTTAATTTACTGATATGTTTATCACTAAAATTTGCAATAATCCTGATAGCATAACTAGATGAAGTCAAGGGTTTCAACAGATCATCAACATGTTTCTTCCAATTCGATTTCTCATCAGTGCACACACTCAGAAATTTGGAATATTCTTCTTTAGCAACAGACTTCTGTTCGAAGTCTATGTTTATCAGTGGTGTTATGCCATTTATTGTACAGATCTGTGTATATTTTTTTCTCCAAAAGCTTAGTGGGAGTCCATTTGTAAAGCACCACTTAATAATCTTAAAGACACTACTTACGATGTCCTCAGCCAATTCTTGTTTGCTGGATATGACTACTATACTTGTATAATCTGCAAAAAGGACTAGATTTATATCTTCATGAATACAGAGTGGAAATTCATTATCATACATTAAGAACAATGAGGGATCCAAGACTGAACCGTGTGAGACACCTTTCTTGATATCTCCCCAGTTAGAGGACTCTGCTGACTTTTGCAGGCTGTGTGCACTGTTAATTTCAACCTTTATGCATTCTTTCAATTAAATATGAATTGAATATTTGTGCACTGTCCCACTCTTACCACAATACTTAATCTTATCCAGAAGAATTTCATAATTCACAAAGTCAAAAGCCTTAGACAGATCAGAACAGATCCCAATGGGTGATTTGCGGTTATTCAGAGCATTTAAAATTTGGTCAGTGAAAGCATATATATAGCATTTTTCGTTGAACAGCCTGTCTGAAAACCGAACTGACATATTGTTAGTACTTCTTTTTTAAAAATATGTGAAGCTACTCTTGAATACATTACTTTTTCAAGAATCTGTATAAAGCTGTCAGAAGTGAGATTTGGCGGTAGTTGTAGAGGCAGACGTATCCCCCTTTTCATGCAGTGTTTTAACAATAGCGTATTTCAGTCTGTGTTCAAGAATGGCCTGTTTCAGTCAACTACTACATATGTCGCTGAGAATCCTACTGACCTGTTGAGAACAAGGTTTTAGTGATCTGTTGGAAATGCTATCAATTTAATGCGAGCTTTTACTTTTGAGTGAATTAATTATTTTCTTCGTTTCACTAGGAGATGTAGGTTGAATTTCAATCTTATCAAATTGTATAGGTATTGCCTCTTCCATATACAGCATTGCATTTTCTAATGAACAGTTGGATTCTATTTTCTCCACAACACATAAGAATGATTATTAAAATATTTGCTTCTTCTGACTTTTATTAACGAACTTTTCATAGAGTTTGATGTGAATACAGTGTTACTGTGATCTCGGTTGTCCTGTTTCTCTTTTAACAATGTTACACATTGTTTTAATTTTGTTATCAGAAGTGCTAATCTGCACATACTTCTGGTCTTTTCAATAAGTTTTCTGAATACAATGCAGTAGTTTTTATAGTGTTGGACTATTTATAGATCATTACTCCTTATAGATATAAGATACATTTACCTTTTTTGTTTATATTTTAATCCCTTTAGTAAGCCAAGGAATTTTAGATGGTTTCTTACAATTATGTTTCACTGTTCCCTTAAGACACTGTTTCCAAAAATACTCACAAAAGTATCATGAAATAGGTTAAATTTCAAATTCGCATCTGGTGCCCTGTACATCTCGTCCCAATCTAACTGTTCCAAGCGTTCCCCAAAATCTGGAATTGTAAATTGTTAATTGAAAGCACTATTTTGGAGGACTATTTTGCGTTACAGTATACTGCAGTGTCATGTACTGTAAGTTGTATAGTAGTTTAAGACGAACGAAGACTCATCTGAACAAATGACTTTCTTCCATCGCTCCTAACTCCAGATTTTATGGCTTAGCCACCACGTTCTCCTGCTGCGGGTATTTTCATGTTTTGTTCCTTTCTTAAGGAACTTCCTTCGTCTTGTTTTGATACTGACAGGATGCGACATTCGGTCCTGGTGTGACTTTTTCAGCTGTCGTTTTCTTATCTTATTCAACGATTGTCTACCATGTTTAATCAAGACACATTTTTGTCCTCGCTGTGACGAAGTGGACTGTATTTATTATCTGTTCTTGTTTTAAGTATAGGTCTCCGATACGATGCCTCTTGAAACACCAGGCACTTCGGCTATCTTTTGTTACGAAAGCATTAACCATACGGGCATCACCAATTTGTCAACGTTCGAATTCATTTAGGTCCAACATAATGCACGCACAACTACGCTGAAAACTATTCCGACCACGACTGTGTCCAGCAACGTATTGAGGACATTGCACAGCTGGTGTCTGTGGTCGTATGCATTACATTCAAGTATGCATTCCTCGCTGGTTTTTTTTTTCACATTTCTTGATCAGCTTCTAAATTTTACGAACTAATATTTAATTTAAATTTTCCCAGAGGGACCAGAAGAGACCAGACTCTATTATTTCTATTTCCATAAAGATCCAACATATGCCGTTACTTGTACAGACCGGCATAAATTTTACTTTCCTAGACTATGATAAAAAAAGACAAAAACGTCTGTAGAAATGGCAGACAGTATCGTCATAACATTCAATGATTCAGTACATGCTCGTCGCTACGTACGACTCCCTTCCTGTCCACTTACTGAACTCACTCGTCAGTTTCGTATCCGGACGGCCAGTAACAGCCGCAATATTGCAAAATGAGAAACACATTTCATTGGGATTGATCATTTTCTCCCATTCAAATTGACATGTTGAATATAAGAACATAAAGTGCAAGCTAGCAATGTAAAACAACGGAGCAATTCCTGTGCTGGATGTGGTGGTGTGTACATTTAGCAGCAAAATAGGTCATAAAAGTCTGCAGGAAACTGACGCACACGAACAGGTAATTGTACGGGGATTCGTACCACTAACCAGCAGAAAAGAATTCTGGAGTGCGTACGCTGACAGCCCGAGATCACTAGCTTTGTGACCTCAACCTCAATCAACATAAATTAAAAAACCTCAAGACTACATTTCGAGCAAATAGATACAACAACATAGACATATAATTAGCTCGCAGGTGCAGTGAAGACAAAAGAGACAAACGTACAGAAGGAACTCTTCCTGTTGTTCATATAACATATGCTAGGGGCGTCAGCAATTGCGCAGCAAGATTCTGAGTCACGGAGGAATCAAATAGATATTCCAGAGTGGCCGCAATATCTAAGATCTGTTGAGGCCCACTAAGGGTTCCATGGGTGTTCACCACACCTGCAGGCGTCCACGGACGTTGGTGTGAATCATGCGAAGTCTACGTTGGAGAAACCGGGAGATCCATTAGCACTCGCCTGTCGAAGCATGAATGTAACGCTCAACTGGGGCAGAATAAGAAGTCAGTTCTAGCTGAATACCACCACAGATATGACCATTATATTAATTTTCGGTAGCCATGGATGCGGCAACGAAAAATAAAAGAGGCTCTGAAAATAAACAAACGCCTAGCAGCAGGAGCAGGAGGATGGCTACAAGTTACCTACGGCCTGGCAGCCAGAGGTTCCAGCCCGGCGGACCACCACAACAGCTACACTTGAACCCTGTTTAACAGTATAAACAGCTGCCACGAGAGAACTGCCGTGCGACCTTAACGCTTCGCTGCAGGAAAACTGTTGCTGATTTGCTATTGCCTACCAATCAGCAACGAGAAATGCCTACTAATCACTCACTAGAGAGCCATAGGCGACAACTTGCCGGTGCGGTGTTTCCTACCAATCGCCTACCAGAGTTGACTTTCTACCAGCCACCAGACAGCACAGGCAACAGCCTACCGTACAGCCATCCCGTTCCGTAGCAACGGCTCCTCAATTTGTCCAGTGACATCCCAGATATGTCACATCCGTAGCCACTGGATAAACGAAATAGACAATATATAGGGAAAGATATTTACCGGTATCCAGTAGTGAATACTGCAGCAAGTCGGTCGAAACGTCAATACTTTCCTTAGGGTTTTATAAAGACGCGAGCTATTCATATGCTCTGTATATTCATATGCTCTGGTTAACATAGTCTAACATCACAGAGTCTTACTTTTCGTATATACCTAGTTTTGCATGAATGAGCACGGTATGAAAATTACGTTAGTAGCACACCAGGGTATAGTCATACATATAGGAAGCCGAAAAAATTGTGGGCAGAACAGCGATGGGGAGACAGAGATACAAAAATAAATAAATAAATAAATAAATAAAATCTCCATTTATTTAATTGATATGGCCTATACCTGTCTCATGAGCAACAAGAGTGGATGGCAGCAGAAATTTGCAGGGAGCCGGGATATTTCCACTGCGAATGCTGAATGAAACAACAAAGGCTGACGGTCTCTCTCCTCTATGTCAGAATCAAAGATGAAGAGTAGGATGGAGGGAGACGCAAAATACGATAAGAAGCTGTCCCGCAGAGCTAAAGCACAGGTGAATCGTAGCAAATGTCTTAAGTGATATATCCCCGAGAATATCTAAAATACAAGAGAGCCACACACACATGCGTAGCTATGTTAAAATGTCGTGTGATTAGGGCTTCCCGTCGGGGAGACCGTTCGCCGGGTGCAAGTCTTTCGATGTGACGCCACTTTGGCGACTTGCGCGTCGATGAGAATGAAATGATGATGAGTTGGACAACAGAACACCCAGTCCCTGAGCAGAGAAAATCTCCGACCCACCCGGGAATCGAACACGGGGCATTAGGATTGACATTCTGTCGCGCTGACCACTTTTATCTGTTTTAATTTTTATTTTTATTTATTTTATTTTTATACAAATGGATAAAGGAAAGACGTTCCTCTTCGGCTACATAAACAGAATAATAGGAAGTCGTCGCGTTGCGACATAAGGATGCTCCGTACTATAGCCCGCTGCGAATTTTTCGATGACTGTCGTCTCGTTGCAGCTACCGAGGGTGGATGCAGCTCTGTTGACAGACACGGATAGCAGTCAGGTGGTGTCTCTCTCACGCGTGAAGACTGTGTAGTGAAACAAAGCCAGGCGTTCCTATATCTTGGTACACTGTCTCTACGCAATGATTTTTTTTTTCAGTCAATCGAGCACACATGTAGCACATTTCCCTAAAACGATGGAAATTATTGGCTTCCAGCAAACCATATTGAGATTGCCAACAGAGGTTATATAATGCTGAGGTTTACACGTTTCAGTAATGATTGGGACAGCAAAACACCCAGTTTCTGAACGGAGAAAATCTCCGACCCAGCCGGGAATCGAACCCGGGCCCTTAGGATCGACATTCTGTCGTGCTAACCAGATCTATTTTTTATTTTTTTTTATTTTTTTGTAATCTCATTTTGTTCGCTTCATCTGCTCGGTGCGTACGTCGCAAGACACACGCTTCAGTTGGTTGTTGATCCATTAACTCAGTTTTTTTATTACAGAGGGCAGCTAACCCTTTGACCGAACACGCTGAGTTCCCGTGACAACGACCACACAGCTACCAGGGGCGGACATGGCATATGGTGAAACGACGGATGCATCACTTTAACCCAATGTCAACCACAACAGATGAACTTTGGAACCAAGTGAATGCACCATTGATGGTTGTAGCACAGGATGCTATTCGCGCCTTATGCGTGTCGGTGCCATCACACATGGAACAAGTTATCAGGGCTCATTGTGGACCCTGTGCCTACTAGGCAACAGGACACATACTGAACCGAAGTGACTGAAACGCTAATCATTTCTGCAGATTATACTAATGTACGTGTCCTGTTAATATGAATGTCCTATCTCTAGTCGTCAAAGGTACTCTGTTTATTCTGACGGTGAGTGTGCGGCTCCCCAATGGATCTCACACGTGCTCGATGGAATTTAAACAGTGGGGACGGACAGGCCAGTCCATTCGTCGAATATGCTCTCGTTTCAAGAGCTCCTCCACCTGTGCTGTTCAATGCGATCGCATTGTCTTCCATAATAACAAACTCAAAGTCCAAAACACCCATGAAAAGTAAACATGGTGAAGGAAAGCTTCGTCAAAACTACGTTGACCTGTGAAATTAACATGTTCAAAGATTTGGAATCAGTACGCCCATGCCTCACCAGACCATAGCAACTGCGTCACCAAAACGATGACCGGGCAAGGTGGCGCAGTGGTTAGCATAGTGGACTAGTTGTCGGGAAGACGACGGTCCATTCCCTCGTCCAGTCATCCTGATTTAGGTTTCCCGTGATTTCCCTAAATCGCCTCAGGTAAATGCCGGGATGGTTCCTTTGAAAGGGCACGGCCGACTTCCTTCCCCATCCTTTCCTATCCGATGAGGCGGATGACCTCGCAGTTTGGCCTACTCCCCCCAAATCAACCCAACACATCCAAAACGATGTACGTGCGGTAATGTTTCTAGATGCATTACGTGTTCCCACCTCTCGCTGTATGAGTTCGTACAGAATCACTACTCAGACTGAATGTGCTCTCATCCAAGATGAGCCGGCGGCCCTACTCCTAGTTTATCACTCTCTAAGCTCTTCGCACCATCGCAAACGAAGTCGCTGAAGTGAATTTGCCAATGGAATGCACCGCACTGTTTCTCAGGTAAGGAGATCGTATATGTAAAGGCACCGTGCAACTGTGGAGCGCGAGATGGCGTGCCTTTTAGTCCTGTTACATCTAGTTACAACTGCGACTGCAGTTCGGAGTGACTCTCTTCATGCATCTTGTACAGTTTAGCTGTCATCTGATGCTGTAGCGGAAAGTAGTCGATCATCTCCTTGAGGCAGCAATGTCTGTGGTTCAGAACGCTCCCAATGTACATGAAACAATGCTGTAAGCAACCCAAATTCTTGCGCTACACTCGTTCTACTTCGTCTTTTATCCAGTTTCCCATTGATTTCCCCGTGCGACTTCATCTAAATGTTGTCTCCGGCCTTCGTTATAATGAAAACATCGCCATAGTGCGCCGGAACTGGTCGCTGATTGACACAGACTGTCTTCTCCCTTTCTTTCAACTGCTGGCCGGAGTGGCCGAGCGGTTCTAAGCGCTACAGTCTGGAACCGTGGGACCACTTCGGTCGCAGGTTCGAATCCAGCCTCGGGCATGGATGTGTGTGATGTACTTAGGTTAGTTAGGTTCAAGTAGTTCTAAGTTCTAGGGGACTGATAACCACAGCAGTTAAGTCCCATAGTGCTCAGAGCTATTTGAACCATTTTTCCCTTCAACTTCCTCGTGTTGCGGTGAAGCCTCATTTGCCTCTATAGGCATAGTGACCTAACACCATGTGGCGTCCTGCTATCTATAGATGACTGTCAACATGCTTCCAGATTTTAATTCCTTTCCAACTATTAGTTATTATGTTACGTTACTTTATCTGTCTAGTCCTTAAATTTCGCTTAGCAGTGTAGTTTCGTCACCACAAGAGGGTCCAAAATTCCTTTGAAACTTTTCTCTGCAGAACAAGTAACTACCGAAGTTCAGTTAGCAGTGGATTTGTTACCAGTGAGAAGGAAAAAAGTAAACCTGTGCGAGAAACAACGAGCAACAGTGTTCCTCTTCAGCTTCGTAAGTGTCAGCTTCTGGAATCGAGCTTGAAAATTGATAAACAAAACAACTGGTCTGTCCCTGGGGCTTCTCCACTACTGCACAAGTTCCCCTATACGTGGTAAAATCGATGACTTTCTCAACATATGCCGACTAACTCTGTGTATGACAGTATACTTTTGTTGCAACTTGCGCGCGCGCAATCGCACACACACACACACACACACACACACACACACACACACACACACACACACATTGCGACCAGTAAGCAATAAGTGCCACTGAAAAGTTCCCCTTTGAAAATGCGTTTACTTTTCGAATATAGAAAATACCCCTCAGGTGCCAAATGAGGAAAATAGAGTGGGTATTCGAGTACGTAGATCCATTTTGCTGATGAATGCTGTTTTACAAGTGCCACCGTCATGGAGAAGAGCCAAACTCTTACTTAAGAAAAGGTGTGTTTCGATACTACACATGCGAGGAAAGTCGCATTGCATATCTCCTAAGTAGTGCTTTCAGGTCACTGTTGTGCCCTCTGGAAGAAATTAACAATGAATCATTCCAGAAACGCAGCAAAAAAAAGAAAAGAAATCACTTTTGTTTGGTAGGTGTTTTCTGCAGCCTGTGTTTCCTGTGTGACATTATTCTACGCCATTCCATTCTCTGACGTTTTGCCTCTGGGTCGAAGTGAAAACACCAACCTTTATCCTCATTTACAATTCGTTTGAACAGATTAGAGTCTCCGTCAGCTGCGGCGATGGAACTGATGCAATATGCCGTTCACGCTCTCTCTGTTACTCTGCCACAAATGTGGCAGAAACCGGGAACAAATCTTTCTCTAAAATGGACGTACTCACTCCTTAGTAACATCAAGTCCACTACAAGCATTCTGGTATTGGTGTTCAACTGACAACAGTTTTTTCGGCTTTTCCAACGTTTTCATCCACCCGACCAGACGCAGGACGTCCGACGGATGGTTCACCTTCTAAGGATCCATTCGTATACGCTGACAACCAGCGGAACGCTTGTGCACGATTAAGACCCTCATCCCTGTAAACACGTAGCATGTCTTCGTAAATTTCCTATGCAGTTTTCCATAATTTGCACTAAAATTTTATCACAACTCTGTGAGCCATGAAGAGTTGCACGAAGTTACTTTAATGCAGCTGTGCCTGCGCTGACTGAGCAGTCGACACGATGAAAACTTTTGCGTGCTCATAAACATCTAGCGGATGAAATGGCCACAACATTTGGCGTCTTTCTTGGAAGTTTTCCTAGCATCATTATTATTTGGCATACTGTGCACTATATATATACACTCCTGGAAATGGAAAAAAGAACTCATTGACACCGGTGTGTCAGACCCACCATACTTACTCCGGACACTGCGAGAGGGCTGTACAAGCAATGATCACACGCACGGCACAGCGGACACACCAGGAACCGCGGTGTTGGCCGTCGAATGGCGCTAGCTGCGCAGCATTTGTGCACCGCCGCCGTCAGTGTCAGCCAGTTTGCCATGGCATACGGAGCTCCATCGCAGTCTTTAACACTGGTAGCATGCCGCGACAGCGTGGACGTGAACCGTATGTGCAGTTGACGGACTTTGAGCGAGGGCGTATAGTGGGCATGCGGGAGGCCGGGTGGACGTACCGCCGAATTGCTCAACACGTGGGGCGTGAGGTCTCCACAGTACACCGATGTTGTCGCCAGTGGTCGGCGGAAGGTGCACGTGCCCGTCGACCTGGGACCGTACCGCAGCGACGCACGGATGCACGTCAAGACCGTAGGATCCTACGCAGTGCCGTAGGGGACCGCACCGCCACTTCCCAGGAAATTAGGGACACTGTTGCTCCTGGGGTATCGGCGAGGACCATTCGCAACCGTCTCCATGAAGCTGGGCTACGGTCACGCACACCGTTAGGCCGTCTTCCGCTCACGCCCCAACATCGTGCAGCCCGCCTCCAGTGGTGTCGCGACAGGCGTGAATGGAGGGACGAATGGAGACGTGTCGTCTTCAGCGATGAGAGTCGCTTCTGCCTTGGTGCCAATGATGGTCGTATGCGTGTTTGGCGCCGTGCAGGTGAGCGCCACAATCAGGACTGCATACGACCGAGGCACACAGGGCCAACACCCGGCATCATGGTGTGGGGAGCGATCTCCTACACTGGCCGTACACCACTGGTGATCGTCGAGGGGACACTGAATAGTGCACGGTAGATCCAAACCGTCATCGAACCCATCGTTCTACCATTCCTAGACCGGCAAGGGAACTTGCTGTTCCAACAGGACAATGCACGTCCGCATGTATCCCGTGCCACCCAACGTGCTCTACAAGGTGTAAGTCAACTACCCTGGCCAGCAAGATCTCCGGATCTGTCCCCCATTGAGCATGTTTGGGACTGGATGAAGCGTCGTCTCACGCGGTCTGCACGTCCAGCATGAACGCTGGTCCAACTGAGGCGCCAGGTGGAAATGGCATGGCAAGCCGTTCCACAGGACTACATCCAGCATCTCTACGATCGTCTCCATGGGAGAATAGCAGCCTGCATTGCTGCAAAAGGTGGATATACACTGTACTAGTGCCGACATTGTGCATGCTCTGTTGCCTGTGTCTATGTGCCTGTGGTTCTGTCAGTGTGATCATGTGATGTATCTGACCCCAGGAATGTGTCAATAAAGTTTCCCCTTCCTGGGACAATGAATTCACGGTGTTCTTATTTCAATTTCCAGGAGTGTGTATATATATATATATATATACACCTTTTCTCATAAAAACTGGAGTACGTCAAGGCGACGGGCTATCTCCACTTCTGTTTAATATAGTCCTGGATAAAGTCATTAAGGAATGGGAAAAAGAATTAAAAAATCAATCCTACGGGAAACCAATCCATCTTGGTAGAACCAAAGACAACGTGGAGATATCTTGTTTAGCATTCGCGGACGACTTGGCCATACTTGCAGATGATGAAGAAATCGCCACCAAACAAATAGAGATCCTTAAGGAATGCGCGGATAAAGTAGGTTTACAAATTTCGTTTCAAAAGACAGAATTTTTCTGTACGAAATTCCATATACACAGTTTGAACACAAAATATGGAAAAATAAATAGAGTAAAACATTTTAAATACCTAGGTGAAATTTTGGAGCCAACCGGAGGAGAGAAAGTAGCACAGAAGATCAGACAACTAAAAATGAAGAGAGCATATGGTATGACACAATAAAAAATGCATCTCCTCGAACACAAAAATCAGACACTACTGCGCAGTAATTAAGCCAGCAGCACTATATGCTAGTGAAACGCTCACACTCCACACAAAATGTGATTTAGAAAAAATACTAAAAGAAGAACGCAAAATTATGAGAAAGATTTTAGGTCCAAAATTAACAGAAGAAGGATACCGGATACAATCAAGAAGAACCACAGAAACTATATCAAACCTGGCAGCAGACATAAGAAGGCGAAGATTAAAATTTTATGGACATGTCACTAGACTTCCCCCCACACGACTCACCAACAGAATTCTCACTTACATAGAAAAAGTCAAATCAACAACACCATGGATTAGCCAAGTAAAATTAGATTTACAAAAAGCAAATATTGAACTTAAAGATATCAAAGATAGAAAAACTTTTAGAAATAAGGTGGAAAAGTGGATTGTATTGTCGGAGAAGGAAGCACTAAAGAGACCAGGAACAAAATGGACAGAAGAAAGAAAAAGAAAACATGGAGAACGAATGAAAGAAGTATGGAAGAAACGACGTCAGAAAGCTTTGCGTGATCCTTCTGGGTCCATTCGCGATAAGTAAGTAAGTATATTTGCATATCACAGTATCTTCTTCCTGTCTGTTAAATTGCATTAAAATTGCTACACCACGAAGTTGACGTGCAACAGACGCGAAATTTAACAGAGAGGAAGAAGATGCTGTGATATTCAAATGATTAGCTTTTCAGAGTATTCACACAGGGTTGGTGTCGGTGGCGATACCTACAACGTGCTGACATGAGGGAAGTTTCCAACCGATTTCTCATACACAAACAGCAGTTGACCGGCGTTGCCTGGTGAAACGTTGTTGTGATGCCTCATGTAAGGAGGAGAAATGCTTAACATCATGTTTCCGACTTTGATAAAGGTCGGATTGTAGCCTATCGCCACTGCGGTTTATCGTATCGCGACATTCCTGCTCGCGTTGGTCGAGATCCAATGACTGGTAGCAGAATATGGAATCGGTGGGTTCAGAAGGGTAATACGAAACGCCGTGCTGGATCCTAACGGCCTCGTATCACCATCAGTCGAAATGACAGGCATCGTATCCGCATGGCTGTCACGGATCGTGCAGCCACGTCTCGATTCCTGAGTCAACAGATGGGGACGTTTGCAACACAACAATCATCTGCAAGAACAGTTCGACGACGTTTGCAGCAGCATGGACTATCAGCTCGGAGACCGTGGCTGCGGTTACCCTTGACGCTGCATCACAGGCAGGAGCGCGTGCGATGATGTACTCAACGACGAACCTTACACGAATGGCAAAACGTCATTTTTTCGAATGAAACTAGGTTCTGTTTACAGCATCATGATGGTCGCAATTGTGTTTGGCGACATCGCGGTGAACGCACATTGGAAGCGTATATTCGTCATCGCCATACTGGTGTATCACCCGGCGTGATGGTATGGGTTGCCATTAGTTACAGGTCTCGGTCACCTCTTGTTCGCACTGACGGCGCTTTGAACAGTGGACGTTACATTTTAGATGTGTTACGACCCGTGGCTTTCCCCTTCATTCGATCCCTCCGAAACCCTGCATTTCAGCAGGATAATGCACGACCGCATGTTGCAGGTCCTGTACGGGCCTTTCTGGATACAGAAAATGTCCGACTGCTGCCCTGGCCAGCACATTCTCCAGATCTCTCACCAATTGAAAACGTCCGGTTAATTAGGGCCGAGCAACTGGCTCGTCACAATACGCCAGTCACTACTTCTGATGAACTGTGGTATCGTGTTGAAGCTGCATGGGCAGCTGTACCTGTACACGCCATCCAAGCTCTGTTTGACTCAATGCCCAGGCGTATCAAGGCCGTTATTACGGCCAGTGGTGGTTGTTCTGGGTAATGATGTCTCAGGATCTATGCACCCAAATTGCGTGAAAGTGTAATCACATGTCAGTTGTAGTATGATATATTTGTCCAATGAATACCCGTTTATCATCTGTATTTCTTCTCGGTGTAGCAATTTTGATGGCCAGTAGTGTATAAGGAAGGACGTAGCGATGTTAATGTGTGAGAGTAAGACGAGTTTGTGCGGACAGTGTGCGCAGGAGGAGCGGCGCAGCGATGCAGCTGCGCGCGGACGGCGACAACGGCAGCATGCTGCGCGAGCTAGAGTGCCTGCTGGCCGGCGCCGGCGCTGGAGACGCGGCCGCAGACGGGCCGCGGTGCGCGCGCTCCTGGGACCGCCTGCTGTGCTGGCCGGACACAGAGCCCGCCACGCTCGCCACCCAGCCCTGCTTCTCCGAGCTCAACGGCATCCCCTACGACACTACCCGTAAGTCGAACAAGAAACGCTGCGCCAACACACTCACTCACAGGGTCCCTCTCTGTTTTTTTAACTCATCAGTCTTCTGACTGGTTTCACGCTACCCGCCACGAATATCTCTTCTGTGCGAACCCTTTCACCTCACAACCACGCCTCCAGATGTCAGGCACTCAGACCGGTGCCAAACGTATGTCGACAGAGCATCAACGGAAATAACAAGCCGGTCGGGGTGACCGAGCGGTTCTAGGCGCTACAGTCAGGAAACGCACGACCGCTACGGTCGCAGGTTCGAATCCTGCCTCGGGCATGCATGTGTGTGATGTCCTTAGGTTAGTTAGGTTTAAGTAGTTCTAAGTTCTAGGGGACTGATGACCTCAGAAGTTAAGTTCCGTAGTGCTCAGAGCCATTTGAACCACTTTTGAAAATAACGATTTAGTTTGTGCTGTGTGCTGTAGGCTGTATGTAAACGATAATTAAAAGGAACGCTAGAGTTACGAAGCACAGGAAAAGGGCATTTCTAGTGGCTGTATTGTAGATCTCGCGTCGGCGAGAAGGTAGAGCGTTAACTGTTTACATATTATATGGGAGAACATTCTCCTGACATGTAAAATGACTTTTCGAAGTTTGTAGCAATATTTTGTGATTGTTACGTACTTATTAATGATCTTATTCTTTTGTTTATTATTAATTATTGTTATTACTATTACCTCCCCACGTGTGAGGAAATTGTTTCTTTAGTTTTCTGTTCTGTTTGGCTCAAAAATGGTTCAAATGGCTCTGAGCACTATGGGACTTAACATCTGTGGTCATCAGTCCCCTAGAACTTAGAACTACTTAAACCTAACTAACCTAAGGACATCACAAACATCCATGCCCGAGGCAGGATTCGAACCTGCGACCGTAGCTGTCGCGCGGTTCCGGACTGATCGCCTAGAACCGCTAGACCACCGCGGCCGGCTGTTCTGTTTGTATATTCTGTGAAACTACAGATGTGCTCTATAGGTTCACTACTTTCAAAGAAAATAAGCGAAAGCATACTGCCAGGATATCATTGCTGTAAAATGCTAAGAACCATTTTACATGTCGTAAATGTAGTCGTATATAAAACTTTCACGTACGATACAGTAAAAAAAAATGGTTGTCATTTGGGTTTGAGCCCAGGACGCTTGGTACGAGGATACAACTCTCTACCAACTTCGCCACGGAAGCAAGAAGTGTTATTTACTCACAGTATTCCGTAGTTACGGTGTTATTTTGAGTCAACGTTTACGCTTGTTCTGCTGGACGACAACACTTAGTACGAACTAAACCAGAGTTTTGGTTGATACTCTATCGGCATACAACGTTTAGTACCTATCTGAGTGTTTGACATCTGGAGGTTTGGGTGTCAGAGTAACACTTGCAACCCACGACCGCCTTCACGTATATTTTAACAGATGTTGTATCATCCACTCCCCTCTTCTTATCAATATTTCCATGTATTCCTTTCCTCGTCGCTTCTCTGGAGAATCTCCTCATTCTTTACCGCATCAGTCGACCTAATTGTCGACATTCTTCTGTAGCACCACATCTCAAATGCTTTCACTATCTTGTGTTCCGGTTTTCCTATTGTCCATATTTCGCTAACGTATAGTTCTGTGCTCCGAACGTATTCCCAGAAATTTTTTCCTCAAATTAAGACCTTTATTTGACGTTAGTAGACTTGTCTTGGCCAGGAATGCTATTTATGACATTGGTAATCTGCTTTTTATACTCTCCTTGCTCCGTCCGTCGTGGGTTATTTAGCTACTTTGGCAGCAGAGTTCCGTCACTTCATCTACATCATAATCCCCATTTCTGATGTTATGTTTCCCGATATTCTCATTTGAGCTACTTGTCATTACTTTCAACTTTCTTTGATTTACTCTCAGTCCACATTCTGTGCCCATTCGGTTGTTCATTACATTCTACACATCCTGTGATTCTTCTATATTTCCCTGAGTATAACAATATCAGCCGCGCTTCTTATCATTGATGTTCTTCCATCCTGAATTTCAATCCCGCGCTTGCATCTTCCTGTTGTTTCCGTCACTGCTTCTTCGTTGTACAGATTGAACATTAGGGTTGAAAGACTGGATCCCTGTGTTACACCCTTCTTCAATCTGAGCACTTCGTTCTTTGTCTCCCACTCTTATTGTTCCCTCCCTGCTTATTTACGAACTAATTCACACATCGCAAAGACAGTCACATTATTTCCTACTTACACAGTGAAACGGCCACCCCATACCACGTGCATTGTGAACTGGTAGATAGTCTTGCTTAAGATGCTATAACATTTTAACCTCTGAAGACGCCCATTGCGCTGTAGCAACCAGTAGCAGTGAATACAGGTTTATTCGCAACTACCTATGGAGTTTCAGAAAACAAATGCGTGGAAACTAAAAGACAAATGTAAAATGACACATAACAGTGGACAAAAGATCTCTCCTAGTTTCGCCTCGTACCATGTGCCATGGCGAACTTCCAGTAGCTGACAAGCGCGTCGGAATAATGGAACAAGTGGACATATCGTCTACATCATTCTGTGGCTTAGACTTAGTTCACGCCTGCAGATAGGGAAACTCTGTGTACTGATTAGCAAAGCATGCTGCTGTTGCCCCATCCCAACCAATGCGAATCAGTGACTTCAATGAATCGCCAACACATATTGAAGTTTGATGCGTTACAAATGGCGCTCATATTGATGAGTTGTAAAATACTGGGAGGGATGCTCTGTCCACTGATAAGTATTACTTTGTGAGTGTCTTGCAGTTTTTGTGCAGTCATCTCTTGTAATCCTTGAGGTACTCATGAACAAACGTGTATATATAATGATCACTTGAGTAAAAATGAGACAGATGGATAAAAAAGAAAACTGTCTATTATTTCAAAAGTAATCGCCATAACTGTTAAAACACCTATCCCACACTGAGACAAGGCGGTCAGTGCCTTCATCAAAAATGTTTGCAGTTGACTACAGAACCATGATTGTACCAGAGCACCTCTCCCTCCCATGCAAATGGCTGGCTCTGAGCACTATGGGACTTAACTTCTGAGGTCATCAGTCCCCTAGAACTTAGAACTACTTAAACCTAACTAACCTAAGGACATCACATACATCCATGCCCGAGGCAGGATTCGAACCTGCGACCGTAGCAGTCGCCCGGTTCGAGACTGTAGCGCCTAGAACGGCTCGGCCACCCCGGCCGGCCCCATGCAAATCTACGGCCACGAATATCCTTCTTCAGGGCTCTAAAATTGCGTAAATCGCACTGGGGAGATTTTGGAATTGTAATGTGTGAATTCTTAAGAGACCAAACTACTGAGGTCATCGGTCCCTAGACTTACACACTACTTAAACTAACTTATGCTAAGAACAACACACACACACACACACGCCCGAGGGAGGACTCGAACCTCTGGCGGGAGAGGCCACGCAATCCATGACATCGGAATTGTATGGAAGATGTGTGCTTCCCAGCGAAACTGCTACTGCTTAGTAGAGGCAACCTTGGCAACATGTGGGCCTGCCTGCCCTTATGTATCCTATCCCTATGCGATTTCCACGTTTTTGGAACCCTGAAGAAAGACATACGTGGACGTTGATTTACTTCGAACGAAGATGCGCATACTTGGGTACACTCATCTTTCCCCAGGCAACCACAAATATTTTTTCATGAAGGCAGTGACCATTTTGTCTCACAGTGGGATAAATGTAATAACAGTTCCGGCGATTACTTTTCAAGTAAAACAGTATACTAACTTCTTTCCCATCTGCCTCTATTTCTTTTGACTGTCCTTTGTACCGGAGGGTTATAAATAAACTTTCCCTATTCAACACGTTATAACACGGAAACTAACTACCATAAGAGTACCAAAGCTGGTAGAATTAATGCCAAGGACGTGGGGGAGAGAAACAATGCAGAATCAATTCTACAGAAATACTTTTAATGTGCTGCTACGGTGCATCATGCATACCGGTGCCATTACTGTTACAGAAAGGGGGCTCAATATGGCACGCATCTGTGTCCAGAAGAGTCTCAAGGCGCAGAATTGCATTCTGCACAGCATAACGAAGCGTGTCCGTAGGTACGCTGGTTACCTCTCTTGATATGCTGCGCTTCAGATTACCACATGTGTGAATGTTCCCCTGGTAAACCCTGTCCATCAGGTAGCCCCACAACCAGAAATCACAGGGAGCGAGATGGTGAATTCAATGCGTCTCTCTCCTGTAGGGCGGGTATGACATGCTGACGAAGCATATCGCAGTAACGCTGGCCAGTCACACTGCACGTCTTTCGTCCTTGAGCGCCAGTCTATTCAAAAAAGAATGGGCCAATGATGAACATAGCTGTGAAGCCACATCGTACGGCGACACGTTCACCATACAGAGGAACATCAAGCACAGTGAATGGAGATGAACACACAGTTCTGATTGTTCATCTCACACGTCAGAGGGAAGTGAGCTTCGTCTGTCCATAGGATGGTCCACGGCCAGCTCTCGTCAACTTCAATCCTTGCGATGAAGTGGAGACCGAAGTGATCACGTCGTTGTGCGTCCTGTGATTGAAACTGCTGTACGATATGGATTTTGTGCGAATACCATTTGAGAGTGGTTCGAAGCGCCTTCCGTACAGTGGACAATGGGTTGTTCGACTGTCGTGACACAGCACGAGCACCACCTAACGGCCGAGAATTGCGCGCATCATTGTCTGCCATTGCCATAGCGATTTCATCAACCACCTGTGGTGCAACCGATCGTCGGTCTCTTCGTGAAGCGACAGCCAGTTCTCCAGTTGATTCGAACTTCTTCATCACGCTTCGCACAGCAAGTGGAGAAAGAGGTCTCTTCCGTGATCCTTTCAGAAGGCGATATTCTCGAAGTACAGCTGCAGCATTACTGTTGTTTTGATAATAAAGCTTCACCAATAATACCCTGCTCCTTTTTTCCAAGCTCATGTTGACACGTCAACAAGTGCACTGCGACTGGTCATGTGTGTGAGACTACGAATCACGATAACTGGTCACGATACCTGGCGGCCTTGGTACTGGACGGTGGCGCTGTGCCCTTGGAAATCCCCCCTACTCTGGACATTAATGTTACCAAGTTTGGTAGTCGTACGGTAATTAGTTTCCGTGTTATAACGTGTTACATAGGGAAAGTTTAATTATAATCACCCCTTATATACTTTGTCGAGGTGACTACCGTTAAATTACATCATATTATTAAATTAAGTTTCGAGACATTATTACTTCTTTACTTTCACTACTCCATTACTTATCTTTACTTTGGTGGCAAAACTGCATTTGCAGTACACGTATAAAGTGGCGGCCGTAGATCCATTGTAATATTCAAATGTACAAGCTCTTTTGCTGTTGGTTTAAACACTGTATCAATACTGTGCTTCCTGGCTACTTTGCTAATGCGATCTTTGATAGTTTTTACAAAACATCCGCCGCTTGCCACAGCAGGAGTACACAAATATCCCTTGCACTTGCGGCAAAACGTACAAATGAACTACAGGTACAAACATTTACAGCCGACTTAAGGGAACAAGAGTAATTGTCGCCTGGGCAAGACGAATAATAGGCAGTAGTAGATCATGCGCTAGGACCGGAAAACCACCAAATTCGTTTCTCTGACACTGTGGTTTCAGCAAGCTCTAATAATTATCACGCTATGATGCACAAGGAGGTTATAGAAATTCAATAATTCGAAGATAATTTTAATAAGAAAGAAGGACTGAAACAAGACAGTTTGTGAGCCTTAGTGCTAAATAAAACAAACAGCTCCAGCACTACAAGCTCCGTACAGCACGCGTAGGCGCGACTCTGCGATCTTACGCAGCGGTCTGATGGTGTCACGCACCGACCGTTTCATGGGATGGATATAAACAGTTCTGCAGCCTCTTTCTGAGTCGTTGAAGCCACTGACGATGTCTCGAACATTTGAAGGCGAAAGGTTAGGCAGAGATTTATGCATTGGACAACGGCCTTACGTTCATAAAATAAATATCAGCAAATAGGCAAATACTGACCGTGAAAACCTGCGTTCTGTAAACACTAACGCACTATTCTGGCCATTCTGCAGCTCTAACACACCCATAGTGTGTACGTCTGTAAAGTTAGGGTCACATCTTACCATATCTCCCGCTTCACTTTTTTTAGGCAGTGACTTCCTCAGCATTGTTCCAGTGAATCTAAGCCGCGCTTATGCTGTTACCAGGATTTGATGTGATCGTTCCACACTATTTATTTATTTAACATGGCAAGATTAGGGTCATCAGAACCTCTCTTACATCTTTCCCGTTGTTCTACACGTATCACCTGATAAGTAACACCGGTACGTAAGGCGGAACTGGTCACTACATGTCACGAGAGGAGGACCTTCCAGTGTAAGAGGAGGCGGAGAGTGTTGTGTTATGAGTAGGGAAGCAGTAACAGCAGAATGGATAGGTCAGGAGAGCACAGTGACTCCGAACTGGGATAGTCATTGGATGTGACTTGAGTAAACATTCCATCAGGGAGATATTAGACTATGTAATGCTAGCCTACACTACTGCAGATGATGTGATTGTGAAATGGAAAAGCAAAGGAATAGCCATAGCTAAGTCAATAAAAGGCAGATCTCAAGTACGGAGGCCAGAGACCACAGAGCATTGCGGTGAGTGATTGTAAAAAATAGCATGAGATCAGTGGAAGGAATCTTTCTTGAGCAGCAGTCCGGATAACACAATGACTTTAGGCAGGAAGTTAAAAAAGAGTGCGATACAATGATTGAGCATCTATTCATAACCAATTTACTTCTGTAGTCAGTGGGAAGTGACGGTTGAGGTGGCTTAAAGAACAACGACACTGGACATTGGATAATTGGAAACGAATGATTTCGAGTGATGTATCCCTCTATACGCCGTGATATTCCAATGTAATGGTTTGGGTTTGGTGAATGCCTGGGAATGTCATCTGCCTTGACATGTAGTCCCAGCAGTGAAATATCGGATAGCTGCTGCTAATTGTATGGGGGTGTTTTGCGTCGTCTGTGTGCACTAGAGGAACAGTTCGGAGACGATGGTTATTTGTATCATCATGACAATGCACCCAGTCTGTGAGACAGTGATTTGTGGACAATAACATTTCCGAAATGTAAAAGAAAACAGTAGGCTGTAGTATTCTTAATTAATTGTGTAGTCAGCCGATTTCGAAGTTTCTCATTGTCAAGCATGTGGATATAAACTTGTTTAGGCTGTGCCCCGTAACAAAAATAAAGTGGGACATCTTTGGGACGAGTCAAGACGCCGACCTCGATCCAGACTCCAGCGCCCAAAATCACTACCGCCTCTTGTTTCGGCTCTGCAGGGAGAATGGGCTGGCATTCCTACACAGACATTCAAACACCTCACTCAAAGTGTCCCTTGCATAGTTCAAGCCGTTATAAAGAACACACCTCATATTAATGTCTTCTAATAGGTATCAGAATACTTTTGATCAGATAGTGTATTTTGCTTTAATACAGTATACTTAGCATGTTAGTCGTTTCTTCTAATAGAATCCATCATTTGAGAGTTACTCCAACATAAACAGAGCAGAAAAATCAGAGTTTCTATTCATTCATAAATAGTACAAAAATAACGACGGATTACTGGCAAGTAGTTTTAAACTGTGAGAGTTAATAGGAATTGGCACAAGAGAGGGGGTGGAAGAGGAGGAGGAACGTGATAAAATGTAATGAATGTAGACACGAGAAGGAACATGGCGTGACTGATTGAGAAGTGGTAACAAAAATGAGTGTTACTGAAAGTAGATGGTAGTAAAAAATTGCTGTTAGTCGGACATCCATAAATGTTACATAGAATGTTCGTAATTGAAACTCTCTATGTAGGGAGGTGTAATTTCGAGTTTTAGTTACTGTAATCGTAAATTCAGGCAGATTGTAGCACAGTCATTAGGCATTTGTACAGGTCAGTTCATACATTCTTTGTGTGTTTCCCTTACGTTATCTAGGCACGGACTCGTGTTTCAGTAACTGTTGTTCAACATCGATTAGAATGGACAGGGACTGTGATTGCTGTGTTCGGATGAGGGCTGAGTTGGCATCCCTTCGCTCACAGTTGCAGGCGGCACTGACTTCGGTCGCGCAGCTTGAGGCTGTTGCCAATGGGCACCACTGTGGGGAGCCGGACTTGGGTATCACGGGGATGTCAACCTCGTCCCGTCTGTCCCCAGATCGGTCTGCCGCTGTGGTTGCCCCGGTTGCTGTCCGCAGTGGGGCTGAGCCCTCGCCTGTGGTTGATTGGGAGGTCGTTCCAAGGCGTGGCAGGCAGCGACAGACGTCCTCGGAGGCTGATCAGAAAGCCTCCGCGGTGCGTCTGACAAACAGGTTTCAGGTACTGTCTCTGGCTGAGCCAGATGCAGCTGCCTGCCCTGCCTGTTTCAGAGGATGATTCTCAGCCTTCAAGGTCCGGGCAATAGCAGAGGGTGGGCTTATTGGTAGTTGGGAGCTCCAATGTTAGGCGCGTAATGGGGCCCCTTAGGGATATGGCGGCTAAGGAGGGGAAGAAATCCAGTGTGCACTCCGTGTGCATTCCGGGTGGAGTCATTCCTGATGTGGAAAGGGTCCTTCCGGATGCCATGAAGAGCACAGGATGCACCCAGCTGCAGGTGGTGGCACATGTCGGCACTAATGACGTGTGTCGCTGTGGATCTGAGGAAATTCTCTCTGGATTCCAGCGGCTATCTGATTTGGTGAAGGCTGCCGGTCTTGCTTACGAGATGAAGGCAGAGCTCACCATCTGCAGCATCGTTGACAGAACCGACTGCGGACCTTTGGTGCAGAGGCGGGTGGAGGGTCTGAATCAGAGGCTCAGACGGTTTTGCGACCGTGTTGGCTGCAGATTCCTTGACTTGCGCCATACGGTGGTAGGGTTTCGGTTCTGCTGAATAGGTCAGGAGTTCACTACACTCAGCTGGTGGCTACACGGGTAGTGGAGGCTGTGTGGCGTGGACTGGGCGGTTTTTTAGGTTAGAAGGCATCGGGAAAGTACGGGGTGGGCTGCAATCTCAAAGTGTGCATGGCAAACACAGGACATGTTTGGATCAAGGAACAGTCGGAATTGCAGTTGTAAATTGTTGTAGTTGGGTTGGGAAAGTCCCTGAGCTTCAAGCGCTAATAGAAAGCACAGAAGCTGAAATCTCTTTTTTTTTTTTTTCCTTTCCTGTGCTAACCTCTTCATCTCAGAGTAGCACTTGCAACCTACGTCCTCAATTATTTGCTTAACGTATTCCAATCTCTGTCTTCCTCTACAGTTTTTGCCCTCTACAGCTCCCTCTAGTACCATGGAAGTCATTCCCTCATGTCTTAGCAGATGTCCTATCATCCTGTCCCTTCTCCTTATCGGTGTTTTCCACATATTCCTCTCCTCTCCGATTATGCGTAGAACCTCCTCATTCCTTACCTTATCAGTCCACCTAATTTTCTGCATTCGTCTATAGCACCACATCTCAAATGCTTCGATTCTCTTCTGTTCCGGTTTTCCCACAGTCCATGTTTCACTACCATACAATGCTGTACTCCAGACGTACATCCTCAGAAATTTCTTCCTCAAATTAGGGCCGGTATTTGACATTAGTAGACTTCTCTTGACCAGAAATGCCTTTTTTGCCATAGCGAGTCTGCTTTTGATGTCCTCTTTGCTCCGCCCGTCATTGGTTATTTTACTGCCTAGGTAGCAGAATTCCTTAACTTCATTGACTTCGTGACCATCAATCCTGATGTTAAGTTTCTCGCTGTTCTCATTTCTACTACTTCTCATTACCTTCGTCTTTCTCCGATTTACTCTCAAGCCATACTGTGTATTCATTAGACTGTTCATTCCGTTCAGCAGATCATTTAATTCTTCTTCACTTTCACTCAGGATAGCAATGTCATCACGTTGTATTTCAATTCCACTCCTGAACCATTCTTTTATTTCCATCATTGCTTCCTCGATGTACAGATTGAAGAGTAGGGGCGAAAGGCTACAGCCTTGTCTTACACCCTTCTTAATACGAGCACTTCGTTCTTGATCGTCCACTCTTATTATTCCCTCTTGGTTGTTGTACATATTGTATATGACCCGTCTCTCCCTATAGCTTGCCCCTACTTTTTTCAGAATCTCGAACTGCTAGCACCATTTTATATTGTCGAACGCCTTTTCCAGGTCGACAAATCCTATGAAAGTGTCCTGATATATCTTTAGCCTTGCTTCCATTATTAGCCGTAACGTCAGAATTGCCTCTCTCATCCCTTTACTTTTCCTAAAGCCAAACTGATCGTCACCTAGCGCGTTCTCAATTTTCTTTTCCATTCTTCTGTATACTATTGTTGTAAGCAGCTTCGATGCATGAGCTGTTAAGCTGATTGTGCGATAATTCTCGCACTTGTCAGCTCTTGCCGTCTTCGGAATTGTGTGTATGATGCTTTCCCGATAGTCAGATAGTAAATCGCCAGACTCATATATTCTACACACCAACGTGAATAGTCGTTTTGTTGCCACTTCCCTCAATGATTTTAGAAATTCTGATGGAATGTTATCTATCCCTTCTGCCTTATTTGACCGTAAGTCCTCCAAAGCTCTTTTAAGTTCCGATTCTAATACTGGATCCCATATCTCTTCTAAATCGACTCCTGTTTCTTCTTCTATCACATCAGACAAATCTTGACCCTCATAGAGGCTTTCAATGTATTCTTTCCACCTGTCTGCTCTCTCCTCTGCATTTAACAGTGGAATTCCGGTTGCCCTCATAATGTTACCACCGTTGCTTTTAATGTCGCCAAAGGTTGTTTTGACTTTCCTGTATGCTGAATCTGTCCTTCCCACAATCGTATCATTTTCGATGTCTTCACATTTTTCCTGCAGCCATTTCGTCTTAGCTTCCCTGCACTTCCTATTTATTTCATTCCTCAGCTACTTGTATTTCTGTATTCCTGATTTTCCCGGAACATGTTTGTACTTCCTCCTTTCATCAATCAACTGAAGTATTTCTTCTGTTACCTATGGTTTCTTCGCAGCTACCTTCTTTGTACCTATGTTTTCTTTCCGAACTTCTGTGATGTCCCTTTTTAGAGATGTCCATTGCTCTTCAACTGTACTGCCTACTGCGCTATTTCTTATTGCTGTATCTATAGCGTTAGAGAACTTCAAACGTATCTCGTCATTCCTTAGTACTTCCGTATCCCACTTCTTTGCGTATTGATTCTTCCTGACTAATGTCTTGAACTTCAGCCTACTCTTCATCACTACTATATTGTGATCTGGTCCATATCTGCTCCTGGGTACGCCTTACAATCCAGTATCTGATTTCGGAATCTCTTTCTGACCATGATGTAATCTAATTGAAATCTTCCCGTATCTCCCGGCCTTTTCCAAGTATACGTCCTCCTCTTGTGATTTTGAACAGGGTATTCGCTATTACTAGCTGAAACTTGTTACAGAACTCTATTAGTCTTACTCCTCTTTCATTCCTTGTCCCAAGCCCATATTCTCTTGTAACCTTTTCTTCTACTCCTTCCCCTACAACTGCATTCCAGTCGCCCATGACTATTAGATTTTCGTCCCCCTTTACATACTGCATTACCCTTTCAATATCCTCATACACTTTTTCTATCTGTTCATCTTCAGCTTGCGACGTCGGCATGTATACCTGAATTATCGTCGTCGGTGTTGGTGTGCTGTCGATTCTGATTAGAACAACCTGGTCACTGAACTTTTCACAGTAACACACCCTCTGCCCTACCTTCCTATTCATAACGAATCCTACACCTGTTATACCATTTTCTGCTGCTGTTGATATTACCCAATACTCATCTGACCAGAAATCCTTGTCTTCCTTCCACTTCACTTCACTGACCCCTACTATATCTAGATTGAGCCTTTGCATTTCCCTTTTCAGATTTTCTAGTTTCCCTACCACGTTCACGCTTCTGACATTCCACGCCCCGACTCGTAGAACGTTATCCTTTCGTTGATTATTCAATCTTTTTCTCATGGTAACCTCCGAATTGGCGATCCCCTCCCGGAGATCCGAATGGGGGACTATTCCGGAATCTTTTGCCAATGGAGAGATCATCATGACACTTCTTCAAATACATG
The DNA here is from genome assembly GCF_021461385.2 of Schistocerca piceifrons. NCBI lineage: Eukaryota > Metazoa > Arthropoda > Insecta > Orthoptera > Acrididae > Schistocerca > Schistocerca piceifrons. The sequence continues at coordinate 392,275,142 of NC_060140.1, forward strand.
TCCTGTGGATACACCTTAGGTGTCTTTAATGCAGTGGTTTCCATTGCCTTCTGCATCCTCATGTCGTTGATCATTGCTGATTCTTCCGCCTTTAGGGGCAATTTTCCATCCCTAGGACAAGAGAGTGCCCTGAACCTCTATCCGCTCCTCCGCCCTCTTTGACAAGGCCGTTGGCAGAAAGAGGCTGACCTCTTATGCCAGAAGTCTTCGGCCGCCAATGCTGATTATTTATCAAAGTTTAGCCAGTAGCGGGGATCGAACCCGGGACCGAAGGCACTTTAACTATGTATCAAAGAGGCTACCCCTAGACCGCGGGGGTTATAGGTACAGAAAGCTGGCTAAAGCCTGAAATACGTTTTGCAGAAATTTTTACGAAGTCTCAGACGGTGTTCAGGGAAGATAGATTAGGCAGAATTGGTGGTGGAGTATATGTGTTTGTCAGTAGTGGTTTAACTTGTAGTGAAGTCGAATTAAAAACTCCGTGCGAATTGGTATGGGTGGAGGTTATACTTAACAGCCGAATTAAATTAGTAATTGGCTCCTTCTACCCACCCCCAGACTCCGATGATATAGTTGCTGAACAGTTCAGAGAAAATTTGCGTCTCGTAACAAATAAATACCCCACTCATAATGTTACAGTTGGTGGGGACTTCAACCTTCCGTCGATATGTTGGCAAAAATACTTGTTCAAAACCGGTGGTAGGCAGAAAACACTTCCGAGATTGTCCTAAATGCTTTTTCCGAAAATTATTTCGAGCAGTTAGTCCACGAACCCACGCGAATTGTAAATGGTTGCGAAAACACACTTGACCTCTTAGCTCTTAGCCACAAACAATCCAGAGCTAATAGAGAGCATCATGACTAATACAGGGATTAGTAATCACAAGGTCGTTGTAGCTAGGCTCAATACCGTTTCTTCCAAATCCACCAGAAACAAACGCAAAATAATTTTATTTAAAAAAGTGGATAACGTGTCACTAGAAGCTATCCTAAGAGAGAATCTCCATTCCTTCCGAACTGACTATGCAAATGTACACGAAATGTGGCTCAAATTCAAAGACATAGTAGCAACAGCAATTGAGAGATTTATACCTCATAAATTGGTAAGAGATGGAACTGATTCTCCGTGGTATACAAAACAGGTCCGAACGCTGTTGCAGAGGCAACGGAAAAAGCATGCGAAGTTCAGAAGAACGCGAAGTCCCGAAGATTGGTTAAAATTTACACACGCGCGAAATTTGGCACGGACTTCAATGCGAGATGCCTTTAATAGGTTCCACAACGAAACATTGTCTCGAAATTTGGTAGACAATCCGAAGAAATTCTGGTCGTATGTAAAGTACAAGAGCGGCAAGACGCAGTCAATACCTTCGCTGCGCAGTGTCGATGGTACTGTTACCGACGACTGTGCCGCTAAAGCGGAGTTATTGAACGCAGTCTTCCGAAATTCCTTCACCAGGGAAGACGAATGGAATATTCCAGAATTTGAAACACGAACAGCTGCTAGCATGAGTTTCTTAGAAGTAGATGCCTTAGGGGTTGCGAAGCAACTCAAATCGCTTGATACGGGCAAGTCTTCAGGTCCAGATTGTATACAGATTAGGTTCCTTTCAGATTACGCTGATACAATAGCTCCCTACTTAGCAACCATATACAACCGCTCGCTCACCGATAGATCTGTACCAGCAGATTGGAAAATTGCGCAGGTCGCACCAGTGTTTAAGAAGGGTAGTAGGAGTAATCCATCGAACTACAGACCTATATCATTGACGTCGGTTTGCAGTAGGGTTTTGGAGCATATACTGTATTCAAACATAATTAATCACCTCGAGGGGAACGATCTATTGATACGTAATCAGCATGGTTTCAGGAAACATCGTTCTTGTGCAACGCAGCTAGCTCTTTATTCGCACGAAGTAATGGCCGCTATCGACAGGGGATCTCAAGTTGATTCCGTATTTCTAGATTTCCGGAAAGCTTTTGACACCGTTCCTCACAAGCGACTTCTAATCAAGCTGCGGGCCTGTGGGGTATCGTCTCAGTTGTGCGACTGGGTTCGTGATTTCCTGTCATGACGGTCGCAGTTCGTAATAATAGACGGCAAATCATCGAGTAAAACTGAAGTGATATCAGGTGTTCCCCAGGGACGCGTCGCCGTCCGGAGTGGCCGAGCGGTTCTAGGCGCTACAGTCTGGAACCGCGCGACCGCTACGGTCGCAGGTTCGAATCCTGCCTCGGGCATGGATGTGTGTGATGTCCTTAGGTTAGTTAGGTTTAAGTAGTTCTAAGTTCTAGGGGACTGATGACCACAGCAGTTAAGTCCCATAGTGCTCAGAGCCATTTTTGAACCAGGGAAGCGTCCTGGGACCTCTGCTGTTCCTGATCTATATAAATGACCTGGGTGACAATCTGAGCAGTTCTCTTAGGTTGTTCGCAGATGATTCTGTAATTTACCGTCTAGTAAGGTCATCCGAAGACCAGTATCAGTTCCAAAGTGATTTAGAAAAGATTGCTGTATGGTGTGGCAGGTGGCAGTTGACGCTAAATAACGATAAGTGTGAGGTGATCCACATGAGTTACAAAAGAAATCCGTTGGAATTCGATTACTCAATAAATAGTACAATTCTCAAGGCTGTCAATTCAACTAAGTGCCTGGATGTAAAAATTACGAACAACTTAAGTTGGAAAGATCACATAGATAATATTGTGGGGAAGGCGAGCCAAAGGTTGCGTTTCATTGGCAGGACACTTAGAAAATGCAACAAGTCCACTAAAGAGACGGCTTACACTACACTCGTTCGTCCTCTGTTAAAATATTGGAGCGCGGTGTGGGATCCTTACCAGGTGGGTTTGACCGAGGACATCGAAAGGGTGCAAAAAGGGCAGCTCGTTTTGTATTATCGCGTAATAGGGGAGAGAGTGTGGCAGATATGATACGCGAGTTGGGATGGAAGTCATTAAAGCACAGACGTTATTCGTCGCGGCGAGATCTATTTACGAAATTTCAGTCACCAACTTTCTCTTCCGAATGCGAAAATATTTTGTTGAGCCCATAGGTAGGAATGATCATCAAAATAAAATAAGAGAAATCAGAACTCGCACAGAAAGGTTTAGGTGTTCGTTTTTCCGACGCGCTGTTCGGGAGTGGAATGGTAGGGAGATAGTATGATTGTGGTTCGATGAACCCTCTGCCAACCACTTAAATGTGAATTGCAGAGTAATCATGTAGATGTACAATTGACATAATTATTCTTACTGAAGTCTTGTATAACGCAGTTTCAGGATCTCAGCTCTATCTTCAGATCCAACGAAAACCAGCACAATGTGTAAACGTCCCAGTTAAATTAAAAGACGATACATCTGCACGCATGACTCATCGTACTCCTTCTGATGGGCCACGGAAGGCAGATGTGCTGCCCTTTAAGTTATCTGGGACATGTGCACTTTGCACTTGTTTTCGTAGGGTCTGAAGAGGAGCTGAGACCCCGGAAGTTTTAGTAATCAACAATGTAGTTGGTAGCGTTTGATAGCGGATTAACTGAGCATATACGTAAATTTTTGAGTAAACGTTATGAAATTGGCGAAAGGAAGAGCTTCAGTTTTTTCATAAAAGCAGCAGGGCATAGAACTGTGAGCAAAATACACGCTCGCAATGAATTAGGATGACAGCAGTGTCAGAGAAATAGTTGTCAATTTTTTTTGTACATGGTTGGGAGCACCTAGTTTACAAGACAAATGAGATATTGTGTATCGATTATGATACGATGGCATTTACCTCGTATACTGGATCTTGGGGCGTGTGTACGCCGAGGAACTATGAATTGGGCATTGCATAATCTCGTAACTTAGCTGTTGTCAGTATTGCGAGAGACATAATAATGTAGAAGGCAATAATACTCTCAAAAAAAAAATACCCTCGACGAGGGGATTAATCGAAAAGGGAAATCAGTAGACGTCATGTACATGTACAAGCAAACAAACGATTATAATTTAAGCATTTCAATAACGCGTTGGTCCACCTCTGGTTTTTATGCAAGCAATTATTCAGCAGATTGACAGAATTGTTATGCCCTCCTGGCGGTCATTGTGCCAAACTCTGTCCAACTGGCCTTTAGACCGTCAAAATTCCGACGTGGTTGGAGGGCCTGCCCATTATGTTCCAAATATCTACATTTGAGCAAGGTAATGTCCGTCTATTGCTTGTCTTCGTGTGTGCCAAAGGATAACTTGGTCATCATGGTCACCAGGTCTCTCCCAGAGTGAGGATTTTTGGCACATGGTGGGCAAGGCTTTCCAGCCAGCTTGGGATTTAGACGATCTTACATGCCATTCGGACAGAATTTGGCACGATATCCTTCAGGTGCACATCCAACAGCTGTATTAATCAACGCCAAGCCGAATAACTACTTGTATAGGGGCAAGAGGTGGACCAACGCAGTACTGACTCGCTCAGATTGTGAAGCCCTTGCCTGCAGCTCTTGCGGTTAGCGATGGTGACTCTCGACTTCGCGAGCCGGGTTCTATTCCAGGCCTCGTCAGGGATTTTCTCCACTCACGGTTGGGTGTATGTAGTTCTCATTATCATTTCATCGTCATCAACGCTCAAGTCACCGAAGTGGTTTCCACTAAAAAAAGACTTCCACCAGGTGGCCGAATTCTCTGGAAAGGGGTATCCTGCCACAAGTGTCATATGCACATTTCATTTCATTTGTGAAGCTCTTTCTCTTGAATGAACCTTTCAACTTTTCTGAAATTGTGATCGTTTGTTTGTCTATAAAAGTACATCACACATACCGATTTCCTTTCCCCGTCCCATTCAGGTAATTCCTTCACGAGGCATTTTTTGTTCCTTTTTTTTATTAGTACATATTGCCAGGTTCCTTCTGGTGCCTATTGTACCTGGGGTATGAAGAGTTGGCAAGATCAAATAGACGGGTGTTGCTGACGTAAGTCACACAAGCTTTCCTAGTTAGTTCAGAGCGTCTTCACTTTTCACGAATCGTACCATTAATAACAGATATTAGATAGAACGATTGGTTACGCAATAAATTTCCTCACTGAAGTTCCTTCGGACGATTATTTGCATGTATTATTTTAATTCTTTATTCAGAAAACTACATGATACGTATTTAACTCACTACCTAAATACATTAGTGGGTCTTAATTTTATATTTGTATTGCAAATACTGCAGCTTTTCTTGTTATTACTACTGTATGTTAGTGCTACTACTATTTCCACTATGGGCATTGCTAAGTTTTACTGTTATCTTATGCTCCAAGTTTCTTTTATTACTGTGTTACTTGGGATTAGTTCACTACTGCTATTTCTTATTTATATGTTATCTATGCTTAAACTAATCTACGCTACCTGCAGCGTTACAGGTGTGCCAGCATGTTACAAACCTACGTGGTCGGCTGTGCCCACCAAGCTTTGGGTCTTTATCTGGACCTTTCTTAATTATTACAACATTTGCCTTTTTGCAGATGAAGGGGAATTTCCTGACCTGTAGGCACTCGTTGTATAACTTAGTGAGAGGTGCCACCAGCGACGGTGACAGGAATTGTACCACCTCTGCCTTGATGCCGTCTGGGCCAGACACTTTGGCCTTCTTAAGCGCTTTTATTTGGGCACGGACCTCCTCTTCGGAGAAGGGATAAACTATGCTATTATCTTCGTAAGCCTGTTGGTTTTCTGTCCTGATTCATCATTGTTCCTATGAATCACCTTCTTCACTCTCGTCAGGCAACAGGACCCAGAGGAGGACCTCGGCAGTCTCCGTCCAAGTTTCCATCATCCAGTCTGAGTGCTTAGCTGGGTGGTAACGTGCTCGCCTCCCGTGCAAGTGGACCTGGCTTCGATTCCCGGCCAGGTTGGCGATTTTCTCCACTCGGGGACTTCGTTGTGTGTTGTCTTCATTATTTCATCCTCATGACCGGTACGCAAGTCGCCTAATGTGGCGTCGACTGAAATAAGACGCACTTGGCCGCCGTGCTTCCCCGGATGAGGCCTCTTGGCCAACGAAGCCATAAGCTCATATCCATTTCCGTCATCCAGCCCTCATTCCTGACGGTGGACAACACCTTATCTTTTCCCGTAATAGCTTGTATGGGATACCCCATAGGTCTGTAGCCAATTGACTTTGAACGTATTATGCCCAACTCTTCACCCTGACTGCCCTTAGCTCCTGTTGAAATTGTTCTTTCGCTTCCCTGTAAACATTTGCTTTTTTTCCAGTAGATACTTCACTGGTAGTACCTCCTCGCCCTCCTTACAAACTGGCGAATCTGTCTCAGTTCGGCTGACCATGGTGATGGAGAAGCTGCCTTTATCGCCCTGATGACTGCTTTCACCAGTTTCTCGGCATATTTCTCTACGTTCTCGTCACCTTGTGGTAATGTCTGTACGTCACACTCCCTCGCCAAGCGCTCCAAATCGGTCCTGTTGTAGCTGAATTGTATCTCACACCCCATCTCTCAGTGGCAAACTCTATCACTCAATGAGAATGTTATTACTTTGTGGTTGCTAGTAGTAATTTGGTCCCAGACAGTCCAATCTTTTATCTTGGTTGCGAGATGAGGCGTTATCAAAGTAACGTCAATATTTGTGCCCTCACCTCCACCACCAGTTTAGATAGGGGGGTGCCCTTGTTTATTGGTTACCCTTAACTGCAGCGCCATGATAGTTTCTTCTGTTTTTCTCCTCGGTCCTCTCGAGTGTCACGGAACCATAGTGGGGAGTTTGCGTTTATGTCCGCTGTCACGACAAATCTGCGCCCCTGCAACGCTGTGGCCACATCAGTTAGTTTGTCTAGAAATTCTTCAATTCCTCTACCATACCGGAGGTACTTACTGATGAGGTACGCGCTCCAATAGACGGCTGTAGTTCCACGACATTGCAGTGGTCATCGGAGAGCTGTGCGAAAACCGTAGCTCTCAGCGCCCTATTTATGACTATGGCTGCAGCTCTTGGTTCCACTTCACTGTGGATCACTTGCCAGTTGGCTGCTACAAAGGGTATCCACCCAGCATGGGTGTACAGCTCCTGTACAGAGCCCTTCCAGACTCCTCTCCTCCACCACCCTTCGGAGTTCCTGCATTACTAGTTGACTGTTGTGCGCATTTATTTGTCCTATGTTTAACGTGCTCGTGGAAAGTATGTTCGGATGTGAGTATCTGGCCAGTTCTTCCACCATTCATGCGCTATCCTCTCATTTGTAATAACAGATTGGTTGTATAACTCGTCCAAATCAAATTTTTCATTTCGTATTTCGAACACTTTTTTGGTTGAGTCTCGCAGGGCCCCAAAGTCAGTGGGGAGATTCATCGTCTTGAGCTGTATCCTATCCACAGCCTCCATCACCAGGAAGGTGACGTCCCTACCGTACCCGTGACCGACAGGCCCCACATGCCTCAGAGCTGTAGTGAGGACAGCTGGCTCCTCCAGGCGCACTAATTGCATACCGTGTTCTAAGTTTGAGTACACCCTAGTGAGACCACACCCAATCCTCTCTGGAAAGGTGGGTCTATTGGCGAATTTGTACTACTCATAAGGTTAACCTGCACTCGCTCTTTAGTGACCATATCATTGTGTCTTATCATCGGAAGACTCCCTACCACAGGATGCGCTTTCGGTCATTCATGTTCTTCAGGCTACCTTAGACCCCAGCTTGAAGGAGAGGGAACATCTTTCTGACCACAATGGTCTGTTTTAATACATACATCTTTCATTACCACTCTTTGAGTTTGCTTCTTGTTGAACTTTTGCATAAATTCCCTAAATCTGCTGGCTCTTAGTCCGTCCTTCAACCTTTTGCTTGGTGACTTTCTCTTAGGTTTCCTGTGTACGGGTATCGGCTCAGCCCTAATCAATTCTGGCAATGAACCTTTGCTCTAGCTTCCTGTACGTATGGCAGTTTCTTCTGGTGATGTAGCATGGTTTCTTCCGTCTTCGCGGGCAGGGGATGCATATCCCAGTTCTGCTGCAGTTTTTCCTTACATGGTCTTCAGCTCCACACCTGGAGCAAGGTGGCTTCCTTTCGCAGTCCTTATGAATATGGTCTAGGTCGCCACAATTGTGGCATCGGCTAACTACTAAGTAATCCCTCACATTGAAGGCATGAAAGTCCATGTATATCCTGCCCATAGTGGTGAGCCTGCACGACATTTTTCAGAGAACCAGGCAACGTGATGTACATCTCGTTTCCTGGGTCCGGTTTTAAAACGCAGCTTAAACTCGTTTTTGAATGTTTCCAGGTTCATGTCCTCAAAATTCTGTTGACAGATTGTTTCGTAAATGTCAATTTATTTATAGTGTGACTGGTGCATCATAAAAGTTTACCAAAGGGTTCTGGTTCTTGGGTGGTTCGAACTTCATTGATTTGTTTAATTTTGAATGATTTAAGATTTTATTCCGATCTTCTTCAACGGCGAAATCCACTGTAACTACATTTTTGTCGCCTTTATTTTATTTATTTTGATTTTGTCTTTTGCAATGTTTACAGTGGTTGTAAGAATCTTTTGCACTTTTTTATTGTCTTGACAGGAGAAGACCTCCGTGTCAGATATTTTCCATACTTTAGCCATTGTTTCTTTTGTAGACTGTGTCTTGGTGGCTAGTTGCACGGCCACTCCAGCCCCTTGTTTTTATTGGTTGCTTACGCAGTCGTTCGTTCTGTTTCTCAAATTCCTCCACTCGCCCCTCGAGCTTCGCACTAGCGATGGTCCAGGCAGAGAATTCATTTTTGATTGCCAGGACTGCTACCTAACTAATTTTCCCATTTTTAACACTAGAATCTAGTATTTGATTAATTATACTAAGCCTTTCAATAACAGTTTCCTCATTCAGCCCCAGGCCCTCTTCTGAGGTATGAACAGCAAGCATCAAAGACCTCGAAAAAGCACTCATGTCACTCGCCTCCTGATCAGCCATTGTGAAGTGTAGACGAATGAAAATATGGGAGCCCGTCTCTTACCCCAGACCAGCTTCTCTCGCAGAGGGGAAGGAGTGGGGGGGGGGGGGGATGGGAGACTGCTGCAGTCGCTCCCCCCCCCCCCTCCCCTAGGCCAAGGGCATTCCTGAGATGCCGGGTGCAGCACACCGTCGCCAACGTACTGGTCCCCCTCAGTGGCCCCGTCATCGATGATTTCACTCAGTGCTCCTTGGCAAGTACACCCCGCACTCTGGAGAAGCAGATGCACTTCTCGCCCTTAGCCGTCTACTATCCCAAGCTTCATCTTACCGGCCAAGGATGACTCCTACTCAGATCGTGGGCCAGTGACCTAGTCGCTCAGCGGTCTGGACCCAGCTAACCTGGCCCAGGTGATGTTGCCACCTCATGGGTTTGGCGGATGACGTCCCAGCTACCCATAGGCGCGTGGAAGCGTCCTTGCCGAGGCGTTCCGAGGTTCTACGCCAACAAACGAGGTCGCTGGCATGCAGGGCACCCGGTGTTCGGCGCTCTGCTCAAGGACAGAAGGGTGCTGCAGCCACCCAGCACAGAGGAGTCTCACACAGAGTGAGCAACACCCTCCAGCCTAGCAGTCCAGCTCAACCCTCCCCGCCCCGCCCCCCCCCCCCCCCCCAAGGGACCCATCTTCTGGTCCCTTGGGGGGCAGCTCTCCCTGTTTCATGCACCCTTCGCTTTCACATCGGACTGAGTTGCAGCTCTCCTTTCTGACGCAAGGCAGCATCATGGCGGGCCCGGGAAATGCCGAGCATAACTTCTGGACCACAGGAAGGCGGAAATAGCCACTTGGGAAGGAGAGGCTGTATGTGAGGCATGTCGCCGGCACGCTCGACCAAGAAGCGATACGCCCTGTGCGAGATTCTGTACCTTACGGCGCGCCGGCGGTGGGCGGGCCCGTACCAAGTGCACCGTACAAGTGACCGAGGAACTGCGAGCCTGCACCCATGCTCAACTCATCCGACCTCACGCCATGTATTTTTTTTTAAATCTTTATTCAATCCAATAATATCATACATTATAACCCACCACCTTATACATTAGTGCCGGCCGGTGTGGCCGTGCGGTTAAAGGCGCTTCTGTCTGGAACCGCGTGACCGCTACGGTCGCAGGTTCGAATCCTGCCTCGGGCATGGATGTGTGTGATGTCCTTAGGTTAGTTAGGTTTAATTAGTTCTAAGTTCTAGGCGACTGATGACCTCAGAAGTTAAGTCGCATAGTGCTCAGAGCCATTTGAACCATTTATACATTAGTGGGTCTTAACATCTACAATACAATTCAATGATGTTAGCAGAATTTTTTTTTAAATTCTAGTTCTAGTCTACTTACATGCTACAGGAAATTATGAGTTAGTTACTTAATGGGTAAGATCTAGTCTCTACTCTAATCTAACTATTCTAAAAGCTACTTCCTGCAGCGTTACAGCCGTGCTAAGTTGTTGTATAAACCTACTATGTGGACGTGCCCACCGAACTAATCCCAGTGGGCATACCCCTGGCACCGGGCTGGCGCTTAGAAAATCGCTGCAGGTTCTATTTTGAGATGTCCTTTCTATTTCCTACTCAGAATTATCTATCTACTAGGTCGCTATCGGTGTGCAATTGTCAAGTTCGTGTGTTAGCGCACCTTCCCCCTGTTCCAGAATGTGGCGGATTCCTACCGTCACGGTGATTGGCCAGTCCACGCCCTGGCGGTATGGGATAGGTCGCATTGAGTCAAGGCGTGATCAATAGTTCATGTGTTTTCCCTACGATATTCTCGCAGGACGTTTGCCGATACCTCACTGGCAAGGCGGTTTATGGTGTCAAATGTTGTCGGGCTTCAGATTGAGTGATACGTGCCATGTATTTTACTGCAGGTACAGTTTCCAGTGATTTGTCGCCAGTAGCGTAATCGAACCTGTACCCGTAGCCGGTGTGTTGCAGAGAACGCGTCGCGGTGGTGCCACGCGAACGGCACGTGGTCCAGCTACAGCAACTACTCGCTGTGCCGCGACCTCAGCCCGCTGGCGGCCGACGAGCCCGGCGTCGAGGTGGCGACGACGCTCTACTTCAGCGGCTACGCCCTGTCGCTGGCAGCGCTCGCCGTCGCCGTCGCCGTCTTCCTGCACTTCAAGTAAGCGAACTACGAGCACGATAGCTGTGACAACTGGAGGCATGGGGCACGTTTCATAGTTTAGAGTCAACCTACAGACAGAAAGTCACGAAAGAAATTACAAATGAACAAGATCATATTCTACAAGGGGCGACCAAAAGAGTTACAGTTTTAAGGCGTTGCTCCAAGTTACGTAATGGGGCAAATAAAAGTGCCCAAGACGAACGGATAAGATTGGACGTGAATTTGTGGCAGCATTAACGAAGGAGCAAAAGACTTACAGTTACTTCCAATAGGATGGAGCAACTTCCCATACAGCCAGAACGAACCTTGGAGCACGCTTACCCAATCTCCACGCGTGATAGAACTATTAGTAGAGGTCAGTCTGGTCGCGGCACTAGCGGACCACCCAGGTCATTTGATTTGTCGGTGTGCGACTACTTTGTGTCGAGTCCTCAAGTCTAAGGTGTATCGCAACAACCCACACGGTCTTAAACAACTGCAGCACAACGTTTCGGACAAGACTGAAGCAGTTCCAACAGTTCAGCTTCGATCTGCCTTCAGCAAATTGCTAACCAGGCCCAAAAGTGCCAAGAGATGAATGGTAGTCACTATCTACTTCTGGTGTAGTAAGGTTAGCACTGTACTTTATTTCCTCTGCTATGTTTCTTTGTACCCTGGAACCCTGTTCTCCGGGCCTATTTTATTTGTCCCGCCATGTATACGCAACATATCGCGATTTCGATGCGGTTACATAAGCACCAATATGTCGTCAGGGGATTAGTGTGGCACTCGTGTCTTTCCGACACGCGTGCGGTAAATGCGGAAACGTGAACATTATCAAACGCGTCCAAAACGGACCAACGTGATGTTATTCTTTTCTTGGCTGCCGAAGGACAAACAGATTTAGACATCCTTCGGAGAATGTAGAATGTATATGGGACGGCATGTCTGTCGAAAACCACCGCCCAGAGAAACTGCGACAACGGGTGCTGCAGCTTCATGATAACGCACGTCCCCGTATTACGAATGTCGTAATCCAGAAGTAATGCAAACTCAAGTGCGAGGCATTCCAGACCCATCCTGTAATCTTATCCCTCCCTACGCGATTTTCACGCTTTCGGAGCCTAGAAAAGCCTCGAAAGGTCGCCGAATCCTGTCGGACACGCATGTGCAGCAAGCAGTTGCAGACTTCTTCAGTGGAGCAGGACACGGCGTTTTACCATAAGTGTATCTTCAACCTGGTGCGTCCGTGGGATGATTGTCTCAATCTTCATGGCGATTTTGCCTTATTCGCGTACCTATTCTGGACTGTACAGCCTTCTAACGGGATCTTTTTGATCGACACTTGTGTGTACCTCTGTCCAGAATTAATTTGTGTCATCACAACATGAGGGAGCTGAAAAACAAGGTAGGTGAGCTTGTATCTGTTAAAGAAATTGGAAGTTTTGATGCGATATGTGTTCTGTGCCTCTCTGGTTGCAATATAGCCACAGGGATAGAGAATTTAATACCAAAGATTATACTTTAGCATGATTTTCATCTAGAATTTATATGGAAATATGAGAAGTGGCAATATATGTAAAACTTGAATATAAAGTCAAAATTATTACAACAAGCAGGTTTTCTGTAGATCACAATTTAGAAACTGTTCTTACTAAGTATTCGGCAACAAAAGTAACACTAGCGGACACGAAACGCCTTATATTCCGCATACCGGTTTCAAGCTACATTTTATCCTTCATTTCATTCCTTTCCTGGAGAAACTTTGTCTCAAATGTATATACATTATCGTCTTCTAGGCTCAACATCTCACTCGTTATAGAGAGACGCTGACTCAGGTTTTCAGGCTACCAAATGGGAACGTGTTGTGCACAAAATGGTCCTAATATCACCTGATTGTGAGTGTTGCGGGCGTAGCACTATGACACAATGTGTGTATAGTGTGTGAGCGTTTAGATTGACTGGGAGTGAGAAATGAATAAGCAGCGTAGATTATCCATTAATCACTGTTAAATAGCTTATTTGTAAAACAGTATTGTACACTGGGTCTAAACAGTATGCGACAGCGCTGTTTTCAACAGAGTGGCTTTGCATTCTGGAAGGTGGTGGCTCCAATCTTTATCCACCATCTTGATTTCTTTTCCGTGGTTTCCCTAAATTATTTCAGGCAAATTCCGGGATGGGTTCCACTATAAGGGCTACCGACTAACTGTCCCAACACTGTCATTCTAGACAGGTAATAACAAGACATATCCAGTATCTTTATAAAAGACATCTCCGGATAAATAAAGCTACTGCTACTACTACTACTACTACTACTACTACTACTAGTAGTAGTAGTAGTAGTAGTAGTAGTATTTAAAATGTGCTGCTAAGGACTGTCAAGGATTACAACATCTATGATGTGTACGAGCTGGCCTGTTGTTCAGTCGAAGGCAAAGAAAAGACCTCTTGGTACAATGCGAAGAAGATACCAAGGTTGGTTATGGGGCGGAGATGGAGTAACGAGAGTAGAGAAACTTTCAGTAAATGCATATTACACAGGGAGGGGATAACCGAACATAGAGACGCCAGTTAATGCCAGTAGATGAAGTGGCAACGGAGTCAGAGGTTAACTTGCAAGCTGCAGTATATTCTGTCTTGATATGGCTAGGAGCCAGACTTAAGTACAAGACGAGTGACTATTACCATATCATGTATCAAATATCCGGACAGAAATCTTACAGGCGGAGAATTGACATTTCATACAACAGAGAAGCATTTAATGACAGAAACTGTGCAACTGTATGTGGTGTGCGACACGTACTGCAGGAAGTAGTCAATTGAACACAGAACAGAACAGATCCGCAACAGATTTATGAAAAGTAGAGAATGTGAAGTAACTCATTACGCTAAACAGACGATAACGCTTGTTACAGCATTAAGGCGTCTAATAAGGAACAAGCACCAAAATGTGAATAACTTTTCCTACAATTTATTTCGTAGACTGAATCCATCTAAAAGTGAATCGTCGGCGAACAGATCTGTTGAAACAGGTTTTTGCCAGAAGAAACGTATGTAAGCATTTTGTGACGATGACTGATCGTATAGCATGGATTAATACACGAGGATGGCCAGATTGAGTAACATTTACTCAAAATCCCTAATGGATATAAAATAGGACAGCCTAATGCCATGGGAAAAGCCAACGTAGTGCGTGAAACTTCAAGAACCGTAACTAAAAACACAAAGAACCCAATACGCCAATAGCTGCCCAAATGGTCACCTTGGAATTACGTCCTATGACAACAATAATGATATTTTACACGGAAATTACAGTGACACAAAAATAACAGTGTTGTTAACAATACGTAAATTGTATGAAAACACAATCTGGTTGCCACAGACTTTGAATTTATTGATGATATTGACTTATTGCTACTGAGGCTAAGGGATATTACTTCGTTGCAAACGCTATCGATGCACAACACGAAATCATTGATGCCGTATAGCCGTCTGACTGATTCCGTGGGAGGCAACTAGAAGAGACTGTAATGGAACTCCAAATAGAGGTACTGAAAACGTCTCGCAATCCGCCAAACCATGGAGGGCTTGTGAAAGGCGAGACGATTGAGAGTGGAATGACATCGAGTGATCGCAGTATCATACGCTTTTTTTTCATTTTTTTTTTCATCAGTCTACTGACTGGTTTTATGCGGCCCGCCACGAATTCCTTTCCTGTGCTAACCTCTTCATCTCAGAGTAGCACTTGCAACCTACGTCCTCAATTATATGCTTGACGTATTCCAATCTCTGTCTTCCTCTACAGTTTTTGCTCTCCACAGCTCCCTCTAGTACCATGGAAGTCATTCCCTCATGTCTTAGCAGATGTCCTATCATCCAGTCCCTTCTCCTTATCAGTGTTTTCGACATATTCCTTTCCTCTCCGATTCTGCGTAGAACCTCCTCATTCCTTACCTTATCAGTCCACCTAATTTTCAACATTCGTCTATAGCACCACATCTCAAATGCTTCGATTCACTTCTGTTCCGGTTTTCCCACAGTCCATGTTTCACTACCATACAATGCTGTACTCCAGACGTACATCCTCAGAAATTTCTTCCTCAAATTAAGGCCGGTATTTGATATTAGTAGACTTCTCTTGACCAGAAATGTCTTTTTTGCCATAGCGAGTTTGCTTTTGATGTCCTCCTTGCTCCGTCCGTCATTGGTTATTTTACTGCCTAGGTAGCAGAATGCCTTAACTTCATTGACTTCGTGACCATCAATCCTGATGTTAAGTTTCTCGCTGTTCTCATTTCTACTACTTCTCATTACCTTCGTCTTTCTGCGATTTACTCTCAAACCATATTGTGTACTCATTAGACTGTTCATTCCGTTCAGCAGATCATTTAATTCTTCTTCACTTTCACTCAGGATAGCAATGTCATCAGCGAATCGTATCATTGATATCCTTTCACCTTGTATTTTAATTCCACTCCTGAACCTTTCTTTTATTTCCATCATTACTTCCTCGATGTACAGATTGAAGAGTAGGGGCGAATGGCTACAGCCTTGTCTTACACCCTTCTTAATACGAGCACTTCGTTCTTGAACGTTCACTCTTATTAATCCCTCTTGGTTGTTGTACCTTATTGTATATAACCCGTTTCTCCCTATAGCTTACCCCTACTTTTTTCAGAATCTCGAACAGCTTGCACCATTTTATATTGTCGAACGCTTTTTCCAGGTCGACAAATCCTATGAAAGTGTCTTGATTTATCTTTAGCCTTGCTTCCATTATTAGCCGTAACGTCAGATTTGCCTCTCTCATCCCTTTACTTTTCCTAAAGCCAAACTGATCGTCACCTAGCGCATTCTCAATTTTTTTCCATTCTTCTGTATATTGTTCTTGTAAGCAGCTTCGATGCATGAGCTGTTAAGCTGATTGTGCGATAATTCTCGCTATACCATCACTAGGAGGGAAATCCAAGGAACCACAGAAAACGGGAGTATAAGAGCGAAATGCAACGTCAAGTAAGCTACGTGCGAAGAATATAGCCAAGTATGTTTCATTGTCTACGAACTCCATCGCTGGCTGATAATGCAGGTTTTCAAGCGCAATTACTAAAAGTGACTAGGCATGGAGGCCTGGATACTAGTTATGAAAGGTCTTCTAGGCTATCATGCTGCCATGCCGGAAAGGCAGTATTCTCTACGAATGGAGAAAAAGTATCTGAGATCGGCGACTACTGAATAAAAGAGTTTTCAGGATTTTCCATTGCGTTGTTGGCTAAGATTACAGCAAGGTGAGGTCTAAATACACTGATGGAAACGAAATCGCAACACCAAAAAATGGTTAATGTAGACTATGGAAATTTCTGGAATACTTAAGAATCACAGATTAACGTAAATGCTAGGTGCGTGCATTGTGTTGTATAGCTGCCAGACGTCATTTTATGGGATGAAATTCAATGTCTGTTCCACTTCTTCGGTTAGGACAGCGACGGTTAATGCTGTTTGTGGAGTTGTCGTCCGGTGATGTCCCGTATGTGCTCCATTAGAGGCAGATTTGGTGATGGAGCAGGCCAAGGCAACATGCCGACACTCTGTAGAACATATTGGGTTTCGAAGCTCTATGTGAGCAAGCGTTTATCCTGTAGCAAATCACCTCCTGGAATGCTGTTCATTAAAAGTCGAACCACTACACTGACATACAAATTTGCAGTCAGTGTGTGTGCTTAGCCACTAGAGTGCTCTTCCTGTCTTAAGAAATCGTACGCCTCTCAACCCACAACTCCACAGACATGTCCACTATGTGTAGCTGGCAGACAGGTTGGTTGCAGGCCGTCAATTGGCCTCCTTCTAACCAACACACGGCCGCCACTGGCACCGAGGCAGGATCAGCTTTCATCAGAAAACACAAGAAACTTCCACCCTGCCCTCCAGTCAACTCTCGCTTACCGCCATTGAAGTCGTAAATGGTGGTGGTTTGAGGTCAGTGGAAAGCATTCTACAGGGCTTCCGGCCCTGAGCTGTCGTTGCATAAACCATCTGCAACAGTTCACTGAGTCACTATTGTGCCACTTTTTTGCTGCCATATTCCAAATACGATGCTCTTCCCTCTCGATAGTAACTCGTGGCCGTCTGGTGTCATGTCTTGTTGTGAAGGTACACTGCCGTAACCACCGCTGCCAGAAGTCCTGTACAGTGGCTACATTCATGCCAAATTTTTCTGCAATATCGCTGAAGGAACATGCAGCTTCTCGTAGCCATATTACACGACCTCGTTCAAACTCAATAGTATGCTGATAATGGCGTCTTTGTCACCTTAAAGGTGTTCATCACTCATGCCAGCTCACTGTGTCCTATCCCTCAAAGGTAACTAACGTTCACGACCATCGCAGCGTGTGTTTAAAGCAAACGTGATTTACAACCTCATAGTGGTGTCACTAAGGCCAGTCTTAAGCGAATGGTGCGAAATTTGAACAGATATCATCTTTCAGATGTAGAAACACATATAAGCTTTCGTTTATGTTGCACAACTCGTTGTTGTTGCGATTTTCTTCCGTCACTGTACTGGTAGCCAATCGTGGAAAAGATTGTCGAGATGTTAACGCTGCTGACTCGCTCTCCTGTGACCTACGATCCATCAGATAATGGCTGCAGTTCGATGTAGTTTGAGGGAGGATCCAGTAGCGGAAACTACCTTCCATATCATAATGTAGAAAACCGTACTGGAGAAACGGATACAGTGGCTTTCTTGTGGGTGTACTGGGTCCACAAGACCAAGAATTAGGCCACTGTAACCATGACCGAAACGTTGGTTTTTCCCGAGTTTTTACATTATGACGCGGTACGCTACTCAGAAAAAAAAGTGTCATCTGACTCTAGCCGGGAAAGACCAGGCAACTATACCTTCCATAGTTTATACGTAACCCCAAGGCATGAACAAAAACAGAATTCAGAATTTTATCGAAGATTTGTGGTACCAACAAGAGTATTAGTATTGGGTAGTTGTTTAAAGAGTCAATAGTAGTAGTCTGCATTGGTATCAATTAGTTTTTTCGTAGTATTCTGTGTTTTGCAGTTTTAGGAACTTACCTGTAATGCTTCTAAGTACCAGGTAAAAGTAATTTATCTATACCCGTTTGTGGGGCGGCGGATGTATAAGTTTGTAATAATAGTAAATCTATTGCTGGATAAACGCTTGCGTGTTGAATCAGTTTCTAGCTTTTAGAATGTTGTTAATGCTGTCTTTTGCCGTTCTCAACACTGGCTCTCTATTTACTTCGTGGCCCCCAGAAAGTGATTTAATAAAACTTGGAGCCAGTAAATAGATATCCTAGTGCCCACTTTACGTGAGAATGTTCTTATAGCTGCAGCTTATAGCTCTGAGGAATTAGGAGATTGTCCGGGATTTCTAATCAAAAACGGTTTTCCAAAATAGTTGAGTATATTCTGAAATTCACTGATAAAAACCACAAGTATCCCTACAACCTAACTAACAGAGCAGTTCAGAGTCTAATGCGCTGATGCAACTATAAATGTCCGAATTAAATGTTAAAAAAGAATGCTAGCCAAAATTTGATGAAAATATTTCATCAAACGCCACGCTAAATATTTGGTAGAATGACTGTCCCGCGACGGCACGTGAAAATACGACAAAACGCAAACTGAAGCTAGATAATGAAAATCATTCCAGAATTAACACTTCACATAAAATATTTTCATGGTTCCGCATATCTCTAGTAACT
Organism: Schistocerca piceifrons; assembly: GCF_021461385.2. Lineage (NCBI taxonomy): Eukaryota > Metazoa > Arthropoda > Insecta > Orthoptera > Acrididae > Schistocerca > Schistocerca piceifrons. The sequence continues at coordinate 392,293,938 of NC_060140.1, forward strand.
TAATACGGCACCCGAGGCTGTTTGTAGCAGATACACTGATGCGACGCGACTACCGACACAGATGGCGTGTCATTCAGCGTCTGGAGAGAACTGGGGCCTTGCTTCCTCGCGCAATGTTCTTATATATAAAGCCGCGGTGCGGACGGCGAAGGGAACGCCTGATCTTTCCGGCTCTCTCGACTAGCCGCTGGGCTAGTAACGCACCACTTCAAGTTACATAATAATTTATAGCTTCTTTGGCTGATGGCCGAAGAAGCTCTTAATTTAAACGTGCATTCAGCACGCAGGTAAGTATTGATAATAAAATTTTGACGTGGCTAAGTTAAATACTTTGGGCGAGAGAATTAATCTAATTACCCTGCACGCAGCAGATGAGCTCTGAACTGTCCCTTTTGAGATCCGCTATCGCTATAATTTTATAGGTATTAAAAAGAAACTTTACACATCTTCATAATCATAGCGGACCTCCAACCTATTTAAATCTAAATATCCTAGCCTTATTTACTAGCCTACTTAATCTATCTTGCTTCCTTCAGTTTTGAGACGAAAACCAGAAAATCATGAATTTCCACTAAAATCTTAATTTGTGAAATCCAAAGTACTGTTTTTATTAAATCATTATGAAAGATGAATCTAAATATAAATTTTGAAGTCTCTAGCTCTTCTCTGTTGCGCCAATGATTTTTCCAGAAGAACGTCCAAATCTCGGAAATGGCTGAAGTTATCGAACTGATATTTAACACACATTAATTTAGTATTATTTCTGACATGCTAGAAAAGTTTTAGTTCATTTGCTTGATTTTTAAGGTATTGCGCAACATTTATGACGTCAGAGCTAGTTACAGCAGACTGGCTGGCACACAACGGAAACTGATGTGGATTTACTACAGCGTGAGTAGGCTGCTTCCCTACATCACCCTCTACTTAAATTTTTTGTTTATGAATGTTAATGAATGAAAAAAAAAATTTAATTACAAAAAGGGAAGCAAGAGTACAGTTTAACTCCCTATGAAAAATCAAAATTGAAATATAAACCTGTAGAAACATTAAAGAAAACTGATTACCTACATTAATTATTTAAATTGTAGGCATGTTCACTGCCTTTTAAACAGTGTCATTACTCAAATTTTTAAAGCAAAGTTATGAAATATTTTGGCATACATATTGCCTTAGACAAACAAACACATAGAAATTGAAAATTTATGAAAATCTTAGATCCATTAGATACATTAAATACACTTTTACATACACAAATTCAAAGAAAATAACATGATACATAAACAGATGATTATCTCTTAGCAGTCTTTTCTAAACCTGAAAGAAAAGTTCACAAATAATTTTTACACACGTGGTTGTAGCCGCTTTGGCTGGCGTCCTACACTTCCATTCACAAGGGTAGAGGAGGGGAAGTTGCTATGGTGTGCGTCCTTCACGTTCTCTCTAAATTACATGGGGGAAAGGGGAGGGGTCACTGTGAGTTGTGTCCAAGCCACTCCACGCTTTCACGCAGCTATCAGGCTGCCATTATCTGGTTTGTCCTGTAGAACAAACAAAAAGAGTGCCTCAGACTCTGTTCACTTAATATCTAAGGGTGGGTCACAAAGAAATGGGGATATATACATTTTATCTTCCAATATTTTGCTGGAACAAAGTTAACAGAACTTTTTCAGTATTACTCTCGCGGTTACTTAACTGTCATAAAATCGTTAAACAAATGGCTCAAAACGCCTTTAGTCATGTACTAGAGAAAATTTATGCTCCTAAGGCATACAATCATAAATCATATTTAATCTGAATTTATCATTTCTGGGCCGGAACACTGAACCAATGCTCGGTACATTCCTGACAAATATGCATCTTATTTACTTAACTGACTCATCTTTGATTACTTTATCCTTAGAGATAGTATGAGTATGATTAGTGGTTGTTTTCTCAGCTTCCATGTACATGTGAGTAACTTTTGGTAATAGTACAGTTTTGAGTGTTCAAAACACACTACGATTAGTTGACTACTAAATCCACTTATTGGTCCTCTACTGTTGTCAGTTCCACATCTGCAATTACGTACTTACTTACTTTGAAGTGTATTTATGCTGAGCTAAAATAATGTTTTACGTCTGTCAGTATGTTATTTATTTATTTTGCTAGTGTATGTACTTATTTAACACTCACTCTATTAATATTTAAAGCATAGGATAGCACATTTATTTCATATCCATAGTGTATTGCAGCTGATTAGTTTGCTCACGTGGCAATCCATTTCCACTCGATCGGACGCTGAAACCTCAGGTAGTCTCTCTCGGACCTACCACTAAAGTGCATCAAGTAATTATGGACGAGCGTAATGCTAAATTCCTTAAACCTATAGGACACCATGAGCTGCTCTGTCTCATTTAACATAAGGGTACCTATGGTCGCATTCACGCCTCCAACCCATAACCTCAATACGTGTAGGTGTATCCTGTCACACACTACACTAAAATAATGGCCAGCTCCAACCTTATAAATACTTCAGGGACGTGTCCTTCACGTCTCAACCACAAACACTGCCCAATTCTATTACACTGCCTTTCCTTGCTACACCAGGTGAGTTTATACTTACAACTTATCTGCATATTTTTCATAACACTAAGCAATCTCTTTTATTATTAATTAGTTAGCTCTACAGCATACACTAGGTTTCACTACCACTTCAGATCCTGCTTGTACACGAATTTGTACATCCTTTTAAAATACTGTTGGTGGACCATTTCCAATAAAACAACACTTTGTACTTACTATATTACCAGGGTACTATACATAATTGTTACTCAAATACATTTTATATCTTAATTACGTCATACTTCTCTATTGTTTGTCACTATTAGGTTTGTCACATTAGGTATTTTCTTTTGTCACTAATCGGTAGATAGAATGGTTACATAACTCATGGCTTGATAGTCATGACAGAAAATTTTCATGTCTGGAAAGAAGAGGTCGAAATTTTTGTGGACAGGAAAGAGGAAGAATGAGTGAGACCTGAAATGGGAAAGAAGATCTCACACAGCTGGGACTGCACAGCTGCCACACTGTGTAGAGGTTAAAGAACAACCTCCTCCCTACAGCACTCATTAGTTTAATGCTGTAAAGAAGAGTTAGAAATTGTAGGTGGATAGAAAAGATGAAGAAGTGAGTGAGACCTGAAATGGGAAAGAAGATCTCACACAGCTGGGACTGCACAGCTGCCACACTGTGTAGAGGTTACAGAACAACCTCCTCCCTACAGCATTCATTAGTTTAATGCTGTCTTGATAACCATACCGGAAAATTTAATGTGTGAAAGAAGACGTCGAAATTTTTTTTTTTTTTTTTTTTTTTTTTTGGATAGGAAAGATGAAGAATGAGTGAGACCTGAAAGGGAAAGAAGATCTCACACAGCTGGGACTGCACAGCTGCCACACTGTGTAGAGGTTACAGAACAACCTCCTCCCTACAGCATTCAGTGGCTACCTATGAATCTGCCACGTCGATCTGAAAATACTTTATGATGCCTTTTTAGAACCTGTCTCAGTTCTTCCTTTGTATTGTCTGAAATCTTATAGATTTCCTGCAATTTAGCTTCTATCTTGTCTAACATAATTGCTTCTTCTTCTTCTTCTGTGTTTAGCTTACTTGTACCAGGATTAACATCCTCGTCCCAATACCTCCTATTTTTCAGAACTCGTATAGGCAGCTCCCAAGTTCCATCATCAGTCACTACATGCTTATCACTAAAAGGTACTATAATTACCCCGGTTATTGGCAAGACCATTTTCAACTGGCTTCCTTCAAAGTCAACAACACTCTAATATTTTGACAAGAAATCTATGCCAATTAAAACCTCAATACTGAGATTGTTTACAATTAAACATGGATGATCAATTAAATTACCACTTATGTTAAATGGTAGTAAAGCTTCTTGCTTTATCGTTTTTGACACCTTGCCAGTAGCACCAATTATTCTTAGTCCTGATACCCTCATTACTGTAAGCTTGTCTTTACCAGATAATGCATCAAAGAAGGACTGCGATATTGCACTCACCTCACTTCCACTGTCTAAGAGACAACGTACATTGATACCCACCACATTCACTATTATTATAGGGTGGCTTATTCTAAGTTGTACAGGTGGTTCCTCAAATTCATCTAATAGTTCCTTTTGGATTTGTCTCCAACTAAAGTGATCGACATCTGTCTTCATTACATTTAGGTCACAGTGTGTAGGGGTTTCCTGAATTACATTCTCAGCTGCTTTTTCCAGTCGATCTATTAATTTTAAATCGAAACACCGCACGACTTCATTACATTTAGTTTGCTGAACATGACCCAAATTACTGTAGTCTGAGCGATTCTGCGCCTCCAGACCGGGCATAACACTAGTTACAGCTAAACCACTTTTACTATTTTCGTCGGGTTCCTTCTCCAGTGACAACTGGTCACAGCTACTGGGTTCATCGACCCTCAACAGCCTACCCTCTACATTCTCACTTACCTCCTGTCCTAAATCTATTAGTACATTATCAACATCCTGCACAGGCACTTTAGATAAGAGCACATCATCCTCATCGTAAATATAAGCATGAATTTCTTCTGCTTCTTCACCTGTCAATTCAGTATTTTGTAGCTCATCCCTACTGTTACACTGCTGCGCCTTCTCTTTCTCTTCCCACTTAGAAAGCGTCTCTAACACGGTATCTATCAAATACTGTGAGTGATCTAATATTTCTGTTGTATCCTTAGGTGCTACCGACTCTTCATCCACATGTTCAGTTTGAGTATTCTGATCTGTCTTACCAATTCTCTTAACTACTGGCTTAGGAAAAGTAACCGCCTGGTGAGCGCCAGTGTCCTCATAGACGGGAACTAGTTTTCCTGCCTAGGTCTACTACTGTTTCCTTTATTTTCATTACAGTTAGGTGGCATAGCCTTACTTTCCGTACTGTTGTTTACATGCATATTTCTGTTTGGAACAAAATTATTATCCCTTGGACGCCATTGTTGGTTCTGATAATTATTTCCCCAATTCCTATCTCTCTTAGGATGACGAACACCTACTGTTCTGATGTTTACATTGCCATTTTGCTCGTTCCTAAAATTACTATTATTATTATTGGCCTTACGGTTATTACGTGCTTGCTCCTCATTGGCAGCAACACGTTCTACACGTTCCAAATTTTCAATGAAACGATCCAAATTGTCTCTAGGGGCTGATATAATTCTAGTTTGCCAGTACCATGGCAGTTTGGCTTCCAGACCTAGTATAATCATTTCTGGTTTTAGCTTTTCCGCCAAATGTGACAAACGTGAAATCCATGACCTAGCAAACTCTTTAATAGATTCCTTGCCTGCATTGAAGCGTTTTCCACTCCAAAATTCTCTCAACACTTCATTTTGCTTATTGCTAGACCAATATTCATTAATAAAAGCTGTTTTAAATTCCGCTAATGTTTTACATTTCAACATAACATCAGCTGACCAACGCATGGCGTCACCTGCTAAATGGCTTCTAATAAATGAGATTTTCTCTCGCTCAGACCAAGTTGGTGGAATCACATCTTCAAAATCGTTCCAGAAATCTAGCGGGTGGATATTTTTATCTGGATCGAACCGCAAGAACTGCCGACACCCGATAAAAGCGGCGTTTGCAGCTACAACATGTTGTACATTACCATTACCAGAAGTTACTGAAGCTACTTTACTCTCAATGTTAGCAATGTTAGTACTTATATTTTCTACTTTCATTTCAACATTATCTACTCTTTGCACAATATGAGTAGTGTCAGTTTTGATTGCTTCTACTTCTGCTTGACATATGTTTACTTTTATATTAACATCTTTAAATCTATCTGAGCACAGTTCAGACTCCGCCTCGATCTTTTCTGTTAACTTGTGCTCCAGCTTCGCATCTTCCATTTGGAAGTCTTTGCGAAACTCAGCAACTTCGGATTTAACTGTTTTATACATTTCAGAAAACTGTTGAGCAACCTTTTTCTTAATATCCTCATGATTGCAATCAATTTTACAATTCAAACTATCTAGATCCTCTTTCAACTTATTGCAACCAGCCTTGAAGGTATCGTCCATTACCTCCAATCGTTTATTAAAATTACTTTGACTGGCCACAATCCTGTTATTTACCTCAATTATATCCGATTTTAATTCAGCATTATTGGATTCTAATTTATTGTTCATTGCCTCAATTATATCAGATTTTAAATCAGCTGTCATTTTTGCATTACTGGCAGCTATTGCTTGTAATATAACATTTAAGTCAACAGCCCCAGCATCTTTGGGTTGCTCACTAGCTGGCTTTTTATCATACTCAGGTGACGAAAAACTAGCTCCAACACCAGAATCATCAAAACTAAATGAAACTTCTGATTGATTAGTCATATCTAACTTCTCCTTCTTAAACTCTACCATCTCTGATGACTGTTTCATTTTTAATTCATTAGAGAAACTATCATCCCATAAATTTACAATTTCTACTTTCCGCTTCACTACAGGGGTCTCTATTATTGAATCATTGCCCCTTCGCACACTACTGTCAGGAGACAATACTTCATTTTTCACTCTAACATTACTACTTTCATGTATATTTACACTTGAACCGTTGTCTGGATTTACAGTTCCTTCAACAGACATGGGTTCTGATATAAGTTTAACCTCAGTTTCTTTTGGCGGTTCCATCGCCGACAGTCTTTTAGTGCAGGTTAGTAAAATTTTTAACAGCTTTTCACTTAACTTAGTTCCTTCTGCACGACGTATGACGTTGCCGGCGCGGCGTACCAGGATTTCTGATGCGACGTGGCACGTTGAACTGCAGACGGCTCTCCGATGGCTGTTGTGTGTTTGCGTGGCCCGCAATTGCAGGCTCTGCGCCGGCTGCTCCAGCGAACGACTGCGGTGCGGCGAGACTGGTTTCTCGCGATGCCGGCAGCACCGCTAGACTCCGTCAATCCAGATGCGTTGTTAATCCAATTGCGTCGTCCATATGCACACGTAACACATTCACTGTTCTATACTCAGTTGCGTGTCGCATTTCACTCGCGAATCCGAAAAGTTAAAAATCACTTTCACTTAGTTGATTTCCCGGCCGATGCACCATATGTGGGGCGGCGGATGTATAAGTTTGTAATAATAGTAAATCTATTGCTGGATAAACGCTTGCGTGTTGAATCAGTTTCTAGCTTTTAGAATGTTGTTAATGCTGTCTTTTGCCGTTCTCAACACTGGCTCTCTATTTACTTCGTGGCCCCCAGAAAGTGATTTTATAAAACTTGGAGCCAGTAAATAGATATCCTAGTGCCCACTTTACCTGAGAATGTTCTTATAGCTGCAGCTTATAGCTCTGAGGAATTAGGAGATTGTCCGGGATTTCTAATCAAAAACGGTTTTCCAAAATAGTTGAGTATATTCTGAAATTCACTGATAAAAACCACAAGTATCCCTACAACCTAACTAACAAAGCAGTTCAGAGTCTAATGCGCTGATGCAACTATAAATGTCCGAATTAAATGTTAAAAAAGAATGCTCGCCAAAATTTGATGAAAATATTTCATCAAACGCCACGCTAAATATTTGGTAGAATGACTGTCCCGCGACGGCACGTGAAAATACGACAAAACGCAAACTGAAGCTAGATAATGAAAATCATTCCAGAATTAACACTTCACATAAAATGTTTTCATGGTTCCGCATATCTCTAGTAACTTAATACGGCACCCGAGGCTGTTTGTAGCAGATACACTGATGCGACGCGACTACCGACACAGATGGCGTGTCATTCAGCGTCTGGAGAGAACTGGGGCCTTGCTTCCTCGCGCAGTGTTCTTATATATAAAGCCGCGGTGCGGACGGCGAAGGGAACGCCTGATCTTTCCGGCTCTCTCGACTAGCCGCTGGGCTAGTAACGCACCACTTCAAGTTACATAATAATTTATAGCTTCTTTGGCTGATGGCCGAAGAAGCTCTTAATTTAAACGTGCATTCAGCACGCAGGTAAGTATTGATAATAAAATTTTGACGTGGCTAAGTTAAATACTTTGGGCGAGAGAATTAATCTAATTACCCTGCACGCAGCAGATGAGCTCTGAACTGTCCCTTTTGAGATCCGCTATCGCTATAATTTTATAGGTATTAAAAAGAAACTTTACACATCTTCATAATCATAGCGGACCTCCAACCTATTTAAATCTAAATATCCTAGCCTTATTTACTAGCCTACTTAATCTATCTTGCTTCCTTCAGTTTTGAGACGAAAACCAGAAAATCATGAATTTCCACTAAAATCTTAATTTGTGAAATCCAAAGTACTGTTTTTATTAAATCATTATGAAAGATGAATCTAAATATAAATTTTGAAGTCTCTAGCTCTTCTCTGTTGCGCCAATGATTTTTCCAGAAGAACGTCCAAATCTCGGAAATGGCTGAAGTTATCGAACTGATATTTAACACACATTAATTTAGTATTATTTCTGACATGCTAGAAAAGTTTTAGTTCATTTGCTTGATTTTTAAGGTATTGCGCAACATTTATGACGTCAGAGCTAGTTACAGCAGACTGGCTGGCACACAACGGAAACTGATGTGAATTTACTACAGCGTGAGTAGGCTGCTTCCCTACACGTTCCATTATATGAAAAAAATTGAACTGTGTACGTTTTTCAGATAATAGGCTGCAGTTGTGAACGATAACAAATAACATTGGTTAGTGACGCGTTAAATAGTTAAGTATTCTGTATTTGGAGTCGTATTCTCGTAGTTTGACTTAAAGTCCGTCATCTCATTCGAGCATTATTTGAATCAGGCTTTGTAAGAATGACGTTCTCCACGGTTATATTTGTCCTTGCGCATGAGCAATAAGTGACTTTTGTGTATACTCCCAGACGAAAATGCTCGCCGCGACAGGGCACATATTGCGAAAGCAGATGACCCACAGAAGATATTTTAACATCTTCCACGTCAGTTTCAATTATCAAGAAGTGACTTGGGGATAGCAGTCCTTCTCGTGACATCATTTGTATGATGAAAACAGTTTAACAAGATAAATGACACTGACATTCTATGACGGGCGCAGTCTGCAGAATCATGAGCATCTAACGTCTCTGTATGTGTTGTAAATGCTTTTCCATTGGATCTAAACAAAACATGTAATGGAAAGGATCTCAAGAGAGTGCTTTGAGGTATAAACGGGTGTCAAGAGACTACCTGAAAGAAGAGTTCCGTTGAAGCATTGCGTTTCGTTCGGCGTCCATCCAAGTACGAAGTGTGGCGTTACGAAATGCAGAACAAGGAGTAACTTTAGGAACATACATAATTTGGAGCTACAGTATATTCGAAAGAAAGCACAAATGGAACTGTGTTTATAACAGATTCCAGATTGCCAGTGTCAGCTGAGCTGGACAGTTGAAGACCTGATAAATTCTACATCTCCATCTACATTGATACTCCGCAAGCCATCCAACGGTGTGTGGCGGAGGGCACTTTACGTGCCACTGTCATTACCTCCCTTTCCTGTTCCAGTCGCGTATGGTTCGCGGGAAGAACGACTGTCTGAAAGCCTCCGTGCGCGCTCTAATCTCTCTAATTTTACATTCGTGATCTCCTCGGGAGGTATAAGTAGGGGGAAGCAATATATTCGATACCTCATCCAGAAACGCACCCTCTCGAAACCTGGCGAGCAAGCTACACCGCGATGCAGAGCGCCTCTCTTGCAGAGTCTGCCACTTGAGTTTATTAAACATCTCCGTAACGCTATCACGGTTACCAAATAGCCCTGTGACGAAACGCGCCGCTCTTCTTTGGATCTTCTCTATCTCCTCCGTCAGACCGATCTGGTACGGATCCCACACTGATGAGCAATACTCGAGTATAGGTCGAACGAGTGTTTTGTAAGCCACCTCCTTTGTTGATGGACTACATTTTCTAAGGAATCTCCCAATGAATCTCAACCTGGTACCCGCCTTACCAACAATTAATTTTATATGATCATTCCACTTCAAATCGTTCCGCACGCATACTCCCAGATATTTTACAGAAGTAACTGCTACCAGTGTTTGTTCCGCTATCATATAATCATACAATAAAGGATCCTTCTTTCTATGTATTCGCAATACATTACATTTGTCTATGTTAAGGGTCAGTTGCCACTCCCTGCACCAAGTGCCTATCCGCTGCAGATCTTCCTGCATTTCGCTACGATTTTCTAATGCTGCAACTTCTCTGTATACTACAGCGTCATCCGCGAAAAGCCGCATGGAACTTCCGACACTATCTACTAAGTCATTTATATATATTGTGAAAAGCAATGGTCCCATAACACTCCCCTGTGGCACGCCAGAGGTTACTTTAACGTCTGTAGACGTCTCTCCATTGATAACAACATGCTGTGTTCTGTTTGCTAAAAACTCTTCAATCCAGCCACACAGCTGGTCTGATATTCCGTAGGCTCTTACTTTGTTTATCAGGCGACAGTGCGGAACTGTATCGAACGCCTTCCGGAAGTCAAGAAAAATGGCATCTACCTGGGAGAGCAAGAGACAAATCCGTCTCACTGTTGGACAGTAACCTGGCTTACAATTGACAATACCGCGCCGTTCTTACGAAAATGAAGCGAAAAATCCACCAGATCACAAAGTACGGCACGTGAGGTCACTAGCTTGTGATGTTGCAAGCGAAGTTTTCATTTTACTAACTATGGTCATGCCTTGTTGGGAGGTGTGCGCAACAACATTCCAGAAAGATAAGCAATGTTTCACAATCAGCACAAATGCATGCACCTCACGCAAATCAAGAGAGAAAGCCCAAGTTATCCTTACAATTTTATTACCACAATGTATAATAACGCCAACGCACAATCATTTTAAAAATAGAAGGTTTGCACCACTTATACGAGTGAGTACAGAATTTACAATAATTTGAACTCTCACAATTCTTTACTGGCAAGACAAAGATCAACGGAATTATTCTTGCGATCACAGGTTTATAACTTTATCTACGTATATTTCCTTCAAAACAACATCTGTATCAAAAACTCTCATATATATTCTCAAATACAGGTTGGCAGTTACATAAAACCAACTATAAACCGTAACAGTTAAGGCTGGAAGGAACACTTTACTTCCGGTAGGGGCTCAAAAAATAGATAACAGTCAAAACAATGGCGATAGAAACAGTAACCCATAACTACAAACATTTTTCAAACAACCCACAGCGAAGGTCATTCAGTAGGCCGCGAAAATAAACACAGTATCTCCCACTGTCAATAAGTAATGAATAGGAGGCGCTAGTACTAAACACAATCACATTTTTGAACAAGACAAAAGTGAAGTTCACCAAATGTCTGTAACCTAGAGCACCTTGTAACGCTCTGGGCTACAGCGTACCTTGAAACGCAACAGGTTTCTAGCGAGTCCAGAATCCAATACAACTGGAAACCAAACAAATCAGGCCACGCCTGAAAATCGCATGCGGCTGTAAAATCCGTTGAGGACCCCCAATTGACGTCGAGTCGAGACACATAGCAATCTGAGTTGACGCGGCGCAGGTTGTCTGCCAGTCATTTGTTTGCTGGCCTTCGGTCAGGAACTGAGACCGCGACTGGTAGCAGCACCGCCAAAGCAGGCCACCAGAGTGCCCTCTCAGCAGTCGTGGCCAATGTCAACACTTTATTGGCGGTCACACCGGAACCATTTGGTGGGTATTCAAAGTGGCCCGGCGAAATGACGAAACTTAATCGTCGCACTAAGACTAGAAAACTTCCTCATTGCTTTACACACCACAAAGTACCAATAAGTAGATAACATACAGAGTGATTATAATTAAAGTTAAACTTTCAAACCGTTGAAGAAATAACACCACCGGTAAGAATGACGTGAAACTGCGATGTAATATTTTCAGAGAAGGGGAAAAATATATGGCAGAAGTAAAGTAAATAGTTACAAAATGTAGCAACAGATGGCACTGTAAGCATCATAATTTAATAGTGATCGGCTACAAATGACAAATGAATCATGTAACAATGCCTAAGGTGTACGTTTGATGCTAAAAAACTGTACTACTCAGTGTACATGGGTCTACAGGTGTGATACTTTTGGTTCGTAAGCCCATCCATGATGGCAAGGTCATATCATATCTGATGGAAAAAATCTGTTTTTAATTGTCCTGAGGCCAAAAAAGGGCACAAAAACCATCATTTATAACAATTTTTAATTATCCTGAGGCCAAAAACTGCATAAATAGCATCAATCACGTTGGTTTTTAATTGCCCTGAGACCAAAACCTCATAAACAGCAACAATTACATCGGTTTTATTTGTCCTGAGGCCAAAAAAAAGCATGAAATGAAATGTCGTGTGACGAGGGCCTCCCGTCGGGTAGACCGTTCGTCTGGTGCAAGTCATTCGATTTGACGCCACTTCGGCGACTTGCGCGTCGATGGGGATGAAATGATAATGATTAGGACAATACAACATCCAGTTCCTGAGCGGAGAAAATCTCCGACCCAGACGGGAATCGAACCCGGGCCATTTGGATTTACAGTCTGTCGCGCTGACCACTCAACTACCGGGGGCATGATAAGCATCTATCGAAATCAAATCAGATTATTGATTTCTGTGTGGCTGGCGCAAAACATATTCAATATGCTTTCCACCGCTTCCTGCAACAAAATGAAAAGTAGAAATAGCATCTTCCACAACTGATCGCATTGTTTCCAGGGTCTAGTTCAGAATGTGTTGCACAATGCGTGCCTTCAGTGCATGTAAGTTTGCAGTTGGTATGCTGAACACAACATCTTTCAGATGGCCCCGCAGCCAGAAGTCACACGGATTAAGATTAGGTGATTGGGATGGCCAGGCTATAGGGAAACGGTGGCTGATAATTCTAGCATTTCCGAAATGGTGCTGCAGCAGCTGCTTAACTGGATTTGCGATGTGCGGAAGTGCGCCATCTTGCATACTCTTTCCACATGTTCATGCTCTTGGAGACCTGGACTGATGTGATTGCACAAAAGACCCTCAGAGTGCTTACAAAAAAAAAAAAAAAAGATTCTAATGGCTCTGAACACTATGGGATTTAACTTCTAAGGTCATCAGACCCCTAGAACTTAGAACTACTTAAACCTAACTAACCTAAGGACATCACACACATCCATGCCCGAGGCATGATTCGAACCTGCGACCGTAGCTGTCACGCGGTTCCAGACTGTAGCGCCTAGAACCGCTCGGCCACCCCGGCCGGCGGAGTGCTTACCAGTGACGGTATAGGTAACAGTACCAGAAACACCTGTTTCTTCAAGTAAATATGGTCCTATGATAAATGATGCCATAAACTAGCACCACACAGTGACCTTGTCAGAATAAAGTGGTACTGGTTGATTTGTGAGTAGATTTGAGAAATTGCAGAGCACTCTCCCTTCTGACTGGGTGACATGTTGCTTAACGTTCTTAGGGAAGATGATTTTTATTACGATCTGACTTCATACATATGGAGCGCAGTACTTACGCTCTTCCTTGTGTGCTCTAGTGAAGGAGAACCTTTACCTGCGTTCAAGGAATGCCGATTCAAACGAGTGCAGTAAAACCGTTCGGCGACTGAGGGCCGAGGGAAGTGCGTTTTTTTTTTCTGTGGAGCCCGGATGAAGACATTTCCAGACCGCCGAGTTCTGTGGTCTTATTCTGCAGACATGTTGGATGGCACCGGTTGGTTTTCGGTCGCGTCCAGGTAGGCTAACTAGCGCCGAGGAAACACCGCTGCAGTAGGCAAAGCATTAAAGACTGGCAATAAAGCAGAGGATTGGCCCTTGTTAGGCAGGAAGCCAACAAGACAACTGTGGGATAGTTCACTGGCACCCAGGCGTCCAGACTCTGCTACAAAACATATTTCTGACGGCACCAGGCATTTAGAAAGTTAATGGCCAGACTTCGGAAGCTTCGAAATGGATGCAACATGGGAGGTAACAATCTTTTTGTGGAGGGCTGTGGTTCCATCCTGAGCATGTTGTTAGCGCAAGACATGGCGTAAATGCGTGGGAAAGAGGCCACGAAGCTGAATTTTTCTTTTCTTTTCCTTTTTCTCCCAATCAACTTAGCGTGTCGATTGGTCAAATCTGTGTATGCAGCGCAAGGAGCAGTCTCCCAACTTCGAATGCGGTGCTCCAGCTCGTGAGTGGCTTGTGCTAATGTGGGAGTAGAGTAAGTTGTAAATGGTCTTTGCTACCGAGCTGGCGAGGAAAGCAGGGAGAAAGAGAAGAAGTCACTCTTGTACTGGCACTTCGCTAGTAAAGAACTGCTGGTCACTACCTAAACGGTGAGAGTTGTGTCCTTTGCTAGTGTGTCACGGCGCTGGCTCCAGTATATGTTTTTCAGCACCCTGTTCTTACGAACCATATTTTTCTTTTTGGAATAGTAGAGTATCGATCTTTGATAGTAGGGTAGTTTTTGTGCCATACCCAGCCCAGGATTCACGTGTATGAAGTCAGATAAAGCGATTAGTGATCTGGTTGGTGTCGTGTGTCAATCCCCAGCTGATCAGTCTGCCCACCATAGACCCCACATTAGTGAAAGCGTTTGTCAAATATAAATGTTTGTGTGAGGTTTCCTTATCATTTTTTTTTGTCTTGAGATAGTATGAATGGAAATGGAAATGCCGCGTTTCTAGGGCCTCCCGTCGGGCAGACTGTTCGCCTGGTGCAAGTCTTTCGAGTTGACGCCACTTCGGCGACTTGCGTGTCTATGGGGATGAAACGATGATGATGATCATGAGGACAACACAACACCCAGACCCTGAGTGGAGAAAATTCCAACAAAGCTGGGAATCAAACCCAGGCCGTTAGGTATGACATTTCGTCGAACTGACCACTTAGCTACCAGGGGCGGACATGGTATGAATGAATAAATCTATTTTTAATTAGTTCACAACTACTCCCTGTGTTCTGATGAACGTTACCTTTGCCATTTTTATTAAAGTCCTGATTACAAGAGGAAGTAGCAAGCTTGCAGATTTTCCATAGCCCATATTAGACAATTGTGCGTATTGATATATCCTGTCAGCTGGAAATGGGCTTCAACCGTCCACAAAATCTTCCAAAAATGGCTCTGAGAACTATGGGACTTAACATCTATGGTCATCAGTCCCCTAGAACTTAGAACTACTTAAACCTAACTAACCTAACTAACCGAAGGACATCACACAACACCCAGTCATCACGAGGCAGAGAAAAACCCTGACCCCGCCGGAAAAATCTTCCACGGCCAACTATTTTCCACTTCCATGCGAGCAAGAGTTTCTAAAGCGAAGGTCTCTCTTGCTGTTGGGGCAACAGGAAGCAACAGGAAGCTTATGGGTAATTTTGAATGGGCAACAGAGAAGGATGATTGGTAGTTTTTTACGTGCCGTGCTCACGGGTATGTCCAATGTTCGGGCAATTCTCCGTGCACTCCCCGTTTGCACACCACCACTCGTCTCCTCCTGCATTGCTGTGGCCACTGCTTCCACTGACGTCGCATGAATTCATTTCCTTTTTGAATTTCCGAATCATTTTCTCCAGGCCCACAGCAGTCATCGGACCAACGCCTTTTTTCAACCCTGTCAGTGTCCGAAACTTCTGCAGAGCGACGTGTGCACAGTCATAATTCTTGCGACACAGGTTTACTAGCAGAGCGCGATCCGCATTGAGAAAGTCATGGCGAACGTCGCAGACGCGAAAGAAGGAAAAGCCGTGTACTCGGCGTGTTTATACCCACTTCAATAGATCGTGCACGTGACACGTGTTTTCATTTACGTAGTCTGACAACTACAGTGCCATCTATTGATCAATTTTCAGACTTTTTTTTTCTTCTGCCATACAATTCCCCCTTCTCCGATAACATTCCGTTGTAATTTGACATCATTCTTTCTATTGGTGTCATTTCAACAGCGTTTTGAAAGTTTAATTACAGTCACCCTGCACATCCTCAGGTGACACACTGCATGCAGTTCCGTGTTTTATGCTTTATGCTGGAAGAATACCGTGGCAAAAATACGAAGGTGTTTGATCACCGAAGTACAGGGAACCAAATGATATTGTGCTGTAGTACGACACTGGGCGCTCATCCTGGGTGCTCGTGGTTCAGATCCACTTTTAGATTTCCCACAATTCACGTTAATTGCTTCAGGAAAACTGCAAGGCGTTTTTGTTGTAAAGAACTCACCCGGTTACGTCGTCTAGTCTTTCCTAGTCAGAGCATGCGCTCCAAATTTAATGACTTCATTGGAGAAAAACTTGTACAGATTGACGCCTCTAATAAAGATCGTAAGGAATTACCGCGTCCAAGGCATAAATTACCCTCACCTTTTACACAAACGGAAGATGACCCACCTATATACCGCCTAAGTGCAAGATAACAAACCGTAACATTCCATTGTCGTTTTTCTCTCTAATAATCTGTTCTACCTCACAGTGTCTTTACAGCAAGAGGTGGGAATGGATGGCCCTATGGTGGTTGGTGTAATTGTAAAGTTGGTTTCAGGAAGCTGATAGTGCACTACTCTTGGCGGGGTAGCAGTGGAGCGACGGGTGGTTGTATGGGTTCATTTCGACGTATCATGGAACATTATATTAATTTTATTAGTGATTAAAGTACAACAGACTTAGCTTCACTTGGCAATGGCAACGCCCACCAAGATGTTTCCCGTAGACAGTAGTTATGGAGGTGCTGAGGGAAGTAGGCGCCCTGCAGCCTCAGTCAACTTTTGGTGTCACAGAAGAACAATGACGTCAGCGAGGTACGTGCAGTTGCCTGGGCGACGTTCGCCATAACTGGAAATAGCTTCACAGCTAATGGCAGGCTGCACCTGAAGTGCGTGTACCTCGCACGGGAAGACACGTCTGCCGGCCGCTGTGGCCGAGCGATTCTAGGCGCTTCAGTACGGAACCGCGCTGCTGCTACAGTCGCGGGCTCGAATTGTGCCTCGGGCATGGATGTGTGTGATATCCTTAGGTTTGTTAGGTTTAAGTAGTTCTAAGTCTAGGGGACTCATGACCTCGAATGTTAAGTCCCATAGTGCTTACAGCGATCTGAACCATTTGAAGACAGCTCTGATTAGTAGTGGATGGTCCTGGAAACGGCGGCGGACACCACAGTGTGCCCGCACTGCAGTGGTTGACCGAACTTCTGCCAACACCTGACCGCAAACAGCAATTCTTCAGAGTAGAAGGCGGGCAGTGATTGGAAGTAGGCTCGGAGGTGACCCCCACAGCTGGGAAGTGTTAAGCCCACAACCTCGGACTCAGAGCCAACAGTAGGCCTGCAGCATTAGGAATGTCATGTAGATTCATGTCGACTCGTGGACTCGCGTAGATCTCCCCTCGAAGCTTTTGGCTGCCATATTGCATCCATCTGTGGAAAAATGAAGGTTATTTATACGGGATTGTGCGTATTTGTTTTGTAAGGGCATCGATCCACATCGTATGTCTGAACAAAGCCCACAGCAAAGATGTGAAGCAGTGATGTAGTGGCTCTGCTTCTTCGCAGATTTTACAAATCGGCTCTTTCGGCTGGGCGGCGATGTGGTGATTGCTCTGCATCATAGAGGCACTTCCTGTTGTATCAGCAGCCAGCCCCTGATGTAACAGCATCTGTTCGGCTCCGGTCTCACCTGCTTCCTCAACTTCTTGTATTAGCTATGGCAGCATCGCTACGTCATTCAGTCATGCCATTTTTGGCAACACATCATGAACATCATAAATTCTTCATTTTCTCTTCCTTTTGAACTGATGGTAGCCAGTAAGGCCTGGTGATCACCTACCGCTCTTTCTAATATTTCAGTGCAAGGTATTTCTTTTATTGTGTAAGTTGAAGTCTTTGTTGAAAATACGTTAAAATTATAGGGCCTACAGCAAGTAAACTAAATTTAGACTAATAACCACGGGAAAGGCTGTTCTTTAACTAGCGAAAATTTAACAATGCGTTACTATCGGCTGACAATACCAAAGTGAAGGCCTCCTTATAAAATCAGAAACGATGGCTCAGAGCGCCCTGTAAGAATGACACTACCGCTGCTCAAGAACTATTAACACGAAAATGTCAGTTTCTGACGATTTCTGTGACTAAATTGAAAAATAGAACTGTAACTTACAGTGAGGTGACAAAATTCATGGATTACTATCGGACGTATACAGTTGGCAGCAGTATCGCGCACGCACGGTATAAAACAGTGCATTGGTGGAGCTGTAATTTATACTCAGGTCATTCATGTGAAAAGGTTTCTGACGTCATTATGGCCTCTCGACGGGAATTAACAAACTCTGAACGAGGGGCTACACTAATGGAGAATTTAATTTCGGAAATCGTTGGGAAATTCAGTATTCCGAGATCCACAATGTCAAGAGTGTTCCGAGAATACCAAATTTCAGGAATTATCTCTCACCACGTCAACACAGTGGCACACCGCCGTCACTTAATCATCGACCAAAAATGTTGAAATGTGTGTGAATTCCTAAGACACCAAACTGCTGAGTTCATCCAGCCCTAGACTTACGCACTACTTGAACTAACTTATGCTAAGAACAACACACACAAACACCCATGCCCGAGGAAGGACTCGAAACTCCGGCTGGTAGAGCTGCGCAATCCGTTATAAGGCGCCTCAAACAGTGTGGCCACAACGCGCGGCTAACGATTGACAGCAGCGGCTTTTGCGTAGAATGTCAGTGCTAACAGACAAACAACACTGCTTGAAACACCTGCAGAAATCTATGTGGTACGTACAACAAACGTACTAGTTAGGACAAAGCCGCGAAATTTGGGGTAGCAGACGACCGATTCGAGTGCCTTTACTTTCAGCATGAGATCGTGTGCAGCGCCTCTCCTGGGTTCTTCAGCATGTCGGTTTCACCCTACATGACTGGAAAACCGCGGTCTGGTCAGATGAGTCCGAATCTCATTTGGTAAAAGCAGATGGTACAGTAAGTGTGTCATGCAGACCTCACGAGGTCTTGGATTCAAGTTTTGAATGAGCAATTGGGCATGCTGCTTGTGGCTACGTAATGGTGTGGGATGTGGGGTCCTCCATTAAGTTCGACTACTTGGAGACCACTTGCAGCCATTCATGGACTATGTGTTCCCAACAACAATGGATTCTTTATAGACGACAATAGGCCATGTCACCGGTTCACGATTGGTTGACGAATCATTGTTTACAATGATTTGGCCACCCAGCTCGCCCGAAATGTAATATATCGAGCATTTATTGGACCTATCGCGAGGTCTATCCTGCACTGGAAACACTTTAGCAGTTATGGAGTACTGTAGAGGAATCATAACCCAATATATGTGCAAGGGACTTCCATCGACTTGTTGAGTCCATGCCCCTCCAGGTGTTGCACTACACCGGGCTATCGGAGGTCCAACACGATATGACGAGGTATCCCATGACTTCTGTCACAGTGTATAATGAAGGAAGAGAAGAATGATTCGAATAAAAGGAGCGATTTATTAAACATTCTGTATGGAAGTTACTGAGAGCAAGCAACAGCATTTATTTACATAGAACGGTCCTCTCCTCTCACCCGCACCCACTCCATCCCCGCCAAAAAGAGAACTTGTTATTACCAGAAGCGTTCCTGCGATGCTAGCCATAATCATTTAGCAGGAAACTTTGTTAATTAATCGGGACTTTGGTTGTAGGTACCTTAATGACCCAGCAGTTTCCTCGACGCGCCGTTCATTACTCCATTCACCCTCCACCTGCTCGCCGGGCGGCGCTTTCAGCTGATACACTTTGGGCACGGAGTCTGCGAGATCATATCGTCAGCGCTGGCCCTAGGGGGCCATTCTCACTAGGGGTGCGCCCTTTTGCAGGCCAGAAGGAAGCGCGGAGGAGGCTGCAGGCGTGGTCGGGCGGAGGCGGGCAGCACCTGCAAGAGACGCGGAAGGGGTTTTCTCATTAAGGCGGCGGCGGGTGGTGGCGCCGAAAACTCGGGCAATTACTCCGGTGAGCAGCGCTAATCAGCGCTCCTTATCTGGCGACGCGGCCGGCGCGAGTTGTTGGGAAATTAGGTTCCGATTGATTTCCCGACCTTGCCCTCCTGTGCGACCGCGCTGATTACGGCAGGGATGTGCCAGGGTGGCCGGGTGGCGGTGGGCGGTGTGTGCACGGAGTGGGGGTATAGGCAGAGGTTGGAGGCAGAGGTTGGACCCCGCAAAGGCCCTTCTGGCCGGGCGCGGCCCAGCCGCAGCCGCGCGGTTGCCCATTAAGGGCAGCAGACGGGCAGAGCGGACCGCCGAAGACCCCACATCTTAACCACCATGCGAAATTCACCCTCGAGTGCGTCTTTGTTGCTCCTCTGTGATTCTCATCTTTGGGAACTTCACTAATTAGGACGCTCCCTTAGGTGGTAATCTGAATAACACAGTGCGCTGAACCAGCTTATCCGTTACGACAGAAGTCTCGTTGCAATTAAAGTAGACACGAGATTGCATAGTCTTAACTTTAGACGAACGCAGACATTGTCACATGCCCTCTCTCGTTGGAAAACTGCACAGAAGTTTGGAATTAAACTCAGTAATCTTCCTCTTTTACGAAATTTCACATTATTAAATTATTTTGTTCTCAGTTTAGAGACTGTAACAGTTTACTGGTTTGGAGTGAACTAAATTACCATCATAACTATTATTTTCTTACGAAATAACAGGTCAAAAAGTCATATAACTGAATTGATCTCAAGTGACCAGGAATCGCGTTAGGTGCCAATTTGTCGTGTTTCATAACAAGATACCTCACCTGACTATGACTCATAAGAGTCTAAAGCGATAAACGCTTGCTAGGTGCTGGGGTGGAGAAGAGTTTGTACCTCTTTAATTTTGACTAATTTTGCATGAAAACGAGGTATGCTCTCGACCACCTCCTTACCTACCACCTAATTAATTATGCACACAATGGTAACGAACTGAAATGATGGTGGACCCTGCTAGTAGGAAAAATAAGGAGTGCACAAAAAATGGTTCAAATGGCTCTGAGCACTATGGGACTTAACTTCTGAGGTAATCAGTCCCCTAGAACTTAGAACTACTTAAACCTAACTAACCTAAGGACATCACACACATCCATGCCCGAGGCAGGATTCGAACCTTCGACCGTAGCGGTCGCTCGGTTCCAGACTGTAGCGCCTAGAACCGCTCGGCCACACCGACCGGCAAGGAGTTCAGACTCACAATAATTTTAAAAAATCGTAATCTACTTCAGAGCAAAAATAGAGAACTTTATCGTAATAAACAATAGGAAATGGGCTTCTGCATATATCTACGAAATGATATGCTGAATAGAATATTACAATGAGATTTATTATACATCAGAACATAAATGCACATAATTAACGATACAAACAGTAGGTTAAAGGATAGGGTATATTAAAGGATAGGATGTACTAAACTATTATGAGAATAAGAATTGGCTCGAGAACAAGGGGCTCCTACTCGCTGTGATGCAATAGATTGACGATAATGACTGGAGGTCCTAATGAATCAAATATTGATCTCCCAACTATATAGCAGTATCACAATTAGTGATACAAATGAGATCACATGTAGAAACAAGCAAGGTAGACTTGTAACAAAGCGAGCGCGCATGTTGCTGAGGGATTCAGTATAAAATTGATAATGTCCTACAATGTCGGAGCCGCAAAATACTGTACCAATACTGAAATCTGCAGCACGTCATCGGTAGGCAGCGTCCTGAT
Organism: Schistocerca piceifrons; assembly: GCF_021461385.2. Lineage (NCBI taxonomy): Eukaryota > Metazoa > Arthropoda > Insecta > Orthoptera > Acrididae > Schistocerca > Schistocerca piceifrons. The sequence continues at coordinate 392,315,676 of NC_060140.1, forward strand.
CATGAAGGCGACGACTTCTGCCACGCAGCAATTCTGTGTCAACCTCTGGACTCGAAGGCTGTCCGAGAATTCTAAGTTCTTCCGAGAAAGACCGATCAAGTCGCTAGACTGTCCGACTCTGACGAAGATCAGATCCCGAATCCCCACTGCCCGCGCAACGCAAGAGCGAAGCCAACATTTCTCAACTCCCTACTCTCCTAGAAAACCACGAATCAGCATTCAGCGCTGATTCCAAAATGCCCCCCCCCCCCCTCCATTGTCTCAGAACATAATTAGCGCCAATAGCGACCGTTCCCTCCAATTTCAGCTGAGGGCACTGAACTTGCCATTTGACCGGCTACGAAAACAACCTGCGTAGACCACCGGCTATCCGGCGCCAGACAGTCGCACCCAACAGGGCACGATCCACAAGTATTCTCAGAATCAAGAGGACAATGCAGTCAATCGGTGCCAGGAGTCTTCGTTCCGGACGCGCTGGAATGGTAAAAACATAAACTGCAGCGACACTCAGACGTCTCGCAGGTCGTTTCTCCCTGAAATCAATGGGCGAAACTCGACCGACGTCAGTCGTTCCGCCAGGCGCTTAAACCCATTGTACAAACCCCTCAGAATTCGGGGAAGCGCAGCCCCCAACCGGAAATGCAGTGTGCTGCGTCCTCCGATGCTCACCTTGCACAGGCCACACAGGGAAGTAACCCAACATCCATAGGAATCAAGTGAAAAGTACATTGAGCTCTCAGTACTAATTCATTACAATAACCTTACTCACTCTGTTACCACCACGCAATTAATAAAATTGATGAAAATGGGAGGCGCCATGCAAAAGAGGGCATGGAACCTCTCACGCTTACAACTCATATACCCTGATGTGGGATAAGTCTTGAGTAATATTACGGGGTGTGAAACTCTGCTACAGACCTTCGGTAGTGCTTTCAGATTATGTCACCCTTCGAATCCAGTGGACCGATATCTATCTCGCAATGGTCCAGCATAGCAGTTCCCAATCTGTAGTTTCACCTCTGAGTCCTGCCGCACAATGAATACACCTAAAACACTAGGTGCAATTGCACTAACAGGAACTAATAAAACACGAAGATCGCCATCGCGTCGCGATCCGAAATAAACAAAGTTACACCAAAATAAGTAAAAAATGAACTTTATTACTATACTCAGAGCCCATTTAAACACAATACCTTATGCTAATGATTTAACATCTAACACTAAATTCGCTATGCCACGAACTGATTTTGGGAAGGAAAACCCAATGCAAATCGACCAAACATTGCACCAATGTTTTGCGTCGCTATAGTCACATGGGTCACGAGTGTCAAAAACAAAGTCTGGCGCGCCTCCTGATTATGACGGCCTAGGAACAAATGTGTTGGCAACGGTATCGTCTCCAAACTGGCTCGCAGAATGAGTGTTCGAGCCAGCCAATTAACAACTGGTACTTCCCTCCATACTACCCTAGGTTTTAGTATTATTTTTATAGTAATTGAGACTTTGAAAAGTAATAAACTCCACAGATAACTTGGTGGGAGTCGCATCACCTTTACCTATATGCTTTCAATATTTTATTTGTTGATTATAGTAAACAGCACATACACAATTTAAATCCAGGTCTGTGATTCGTTGATCTCGTTTACCCGACGGACACCAGCTTTCCAGGGGGGCAAGGCAGCATGAAATGTTGCGGCCATTGCACCTGGCATCTTGGCAAGCCACCGGCTTTTATTGGCGCCATCTGACTGTAGAATTCGGTCTAGTCGCCTATGTTTTCGTCCTTTTCCTTGGGACTTTTGTGCTTCTGCATCCACATCAACTATAGCTGGCGTTTTTCTACCGGCATCCATCGATTTCAACGTTTCACAGCACCTGACATTACACTGACTGTCGGCTTATTTGCTTGCTCTGGCCCATTGCAACCTGTAAGCATCCGTTAAAGCTCTGATGGGATAGATGATAACTGTTCATTTATGTGTGTTACAGGGAGCTGAGGTGTTTACGAAATACCATCCACACGAACCTCATGTGCACCTACATTCTAGCGGACTTCATGTGGATACTCACAACCACGCTGCAGGTACGCCAGAAGTTCACTTGAGCGCAAGCAGATATGTGTAGCTCTAAGAATAGAACCTCGTCGTGAAATATGATTAGCGAAGTCAGTGGAATTAACTTTATGTTTCACTATTTTGGATTCGAAGAAAACTAGCTCACATCTAGTAGTTCAAATTATCCTTCTAGGTTTACCGTGTGAGTGCTGCAAAATAACAGACATTCTGCTGCCTGATTGCCGTACAAAGATCTTGATGGCTTCAGTAATTGTTGCATGCTAATGAAAATTTCGGTAATTATTGTATTTATGTTTGGTGTGTCTCTTCCGGTAATTATTTCTCAAAGTTTTTGGTTAGGAGTGATTTGTTACTATCATATCCCGGTTTCGGAAGACTTTCCGGCATTGTCAGATGTCCAGTTTCCATGATTCCCTATCGTCCCACCAATATTATCTTAAATCTCTTGATATCTGCTTTTACAGATCCCTCTACCCAAATTTTTCTTACTTGACCTTCAACATTTTCTGCGGTTCGATGACACCCGCAGCTTAGTCGCCTTAGGTAACCTGGATCCATCCATCGGCTGGACATGAGCTTATCATAGTAATGGCTTATATTCGATATCAGTAGTCAATGTTTCTTCTATATCCATGTGGGAGTTTTTTAGGTCAGAAGAACCATCACTTGCCTGCAAGATCGAAGATACATCTGCCACAATGTTCTCAGAGAATACTTGTCCTTGCAGATCGGATGTAGAAACGATTAATATTATTTTAGTAAACAGCATGAAAGGGACACCGCCTTGTCGGAGACATTTTCAGTGCCAGCCGGGAGGGTTTATGTGCTCCGTCGGAGCCAAGGGATGTGCCGGCGGTAGCGTAGCTATCCCGACGATCACCCAAGCTGGAGTGGTCTTTACAGAGGTGCCAGATAAAGTGTTTCACAAGGCAAAGCAGGAGGCCTTTGGAAGCACGGTCAAGCCAGTTTCCCTACAGAAATAAACCTGATACAATTTCTATCTGACCAAATATCTTCGAGGATAAGAAGATATCCTATACCAAATACCAGGAGGCTACTTGGAGATGGATCATGGAGTTGATGTTAGGAGACGCTGTTGCCCTTGGGGCATACAGGGGATGGTCCCAAAAGTCGGTCCCAAGACCCAAGAGGAGCACTTACGTACAGAACATGAAGTTTTATTTTTTTCAAACTTCATCCTAGAAGGCTTTACGCATGGACATCACCCACTGATAGCGAAGAGAAGAACATCAGAAATCAGAATGATTTTATTCCATGAAGCTTCTCGTATTGAGAATTGAGGAGCGCTCTGTATGTCCTTTAAATAAATTTTTTATAGCAGAAAACGAGTTCGAAACTACATTTTATTGACTGGTTCCACAAATACAAAGAGATTTTCTCATCTTGAAAACCTTTTCGGGTTGTACGTCGTCTTCAACTGTGCGTTCGTTACTTAAGCCATATTAATATTTTTATAGGAGTACATTTCCCATTTTCGATGATCTTGTGTGGAACGCGAAATATAAAAGTTTCTTAATATCTGAAGATGACAGTTGTATCTGTAGGAATCGGTCGATAAAAAATTGTTATGAAAGAGAACTGAGCTACAAAAGAAATTTCTTTAATGATTTTTACCGGTGAAACAAGAACTAAGAAAATATGTGGAATCCATTAAAACATATCCTGATGCCAATATCAGTAATGACTATAGCCCTTAAGTAATTGAATTAAATGAATCATCTTAAGAACACTAGAAGGGGCATATAGACTTAAGGAATTAGAAAGTTCTGAAGTGAGAACAAATGTTGGTAATGTTCTTGAGGAAAAAATTAAATCAATAGAAGAGTCTTGGCCTACAGAAGTAGATACCCATGGAACTATTTTAAAGACAGCATCTCAGCTCCAGGAAAATTGCATTGCCCATAAAGTACAAAAAACTGCACGGAGACATAAGCAGAAGATGCAGAGAAGTGAGGGAATTATGGGCTTTTTTTTTGTATTTTTTTTTTTTTTTTTTTTTTTTTTTTTTTTGTCATCGGTCTACTGACTGGTTTGATGCGGCCCGCAACGAATTCCTTTCCTGTGTCCTGTGCCAAACTCTTCATCTCAGAGTAGCACTTGTAACCTACGTCCTGAATTATTTGCTTGAAGTATTCCAATCTCTGTCTTCCTCTATAGTTTTTGCCCTCTACAGCTCCCTCTAGTACCATGGAAGTCATTCCCTCATGTCTTAGCAGATGTCCTATCATCCTGTCCCTTCTCCTTATCAGTGTTTTCCACATATTCCTTTCATCTCAGATTTCCTTACCTTATCAATCCACATAATTTTCAACATTCGTCTATAGCACCACATCTCAAATGCTTCGATTCTCTTCTGTTCCCACAGTCCATGTTTCACTACCATACAATGCTGTAGTCCAGACGTACATCCTCAGAAATTTCTTCCTCAAATTAAGGCCGGTATTTAATATTAGTAGACTTCTCTTGGCCAGAAATGCATTTTTTGCCATAGCGAGTCTGCTTTTGATGTCCTCCTTGCTCCGTCCGTCATTGGTTATTTTACTGCCCAGGTAGCAGAATTCCTTAACTTCATTGGCTTCGTGACCATCAATCCTGATGTTAAGTTTCTCGCTGTTCTCATTTCTACTACTTCCTCATTACCTTCGTCTTTCTGCGATTTACTCTCAAACCATACTGTGTACTCATTAGACTGTTCATTCCGTTCAGCAGATCATTTAATTCTTCTTCACTTTCGCTCAGGATAGCAATGTCATCAGCGAATCGTATCATTGATATCCTTTCACCTTGTATTTTAATTCCACTCCTGAACCTTTCTTTTATTTCCATCATTGCTTCCTCGATGTACAGATTGAAGAGTAGGGGCGAAAGGCTACAGCCTTGTCTTACACCCTTCTTAATACGAGCACTTCGTTCTTGATCGTCCACTCTTATTATTCCCCCTTCGTTGTTGTACATATGACCCGTCTCTCCCTATAGCTTACCCCTACCTTTTTCAGAATCTCGAACAGCTTGCACCATTTTATATTGTCGAACGCTTTTTCCAAGTCGACAAATCCTATGAAAGTGTCTTGATATTTCTTTAGCCTTGCTTCCATTATTAGCCGTAACGTCAGAATTGCCTCTCTCGTCCCTTTACTTTTCCTAAAGCCAAACTGATCGTCACCTAGCGCACTCTCAATTTTCTTTTCCATTCTTCTGTATATTATTGTTGTAAGCAGCTTCGATGCATGAGCTGTTAAACTGATTGTGCGATAATTCTCGCACTTGTCAGCTCTTGCCGTCTTCGGAATTGTGTGTATGATGCTTTTCCGAAAGTCAGATGGTATGTCGCCAGACTCATATATTATACACACCAATGTGAATAGTCGTTTTGTTGCCACTTCCCCCAATAATTTTAGAAATTCTGATGGAATGTTATCTATCCCTTCTGCCTTATTTGACCGTAAGTCCTCCAAAGCTCTTTTAAATTCCGATTCTAATACTGGATCCCCTATCTCTTCTAAATCGGACTCCTGTTTCTTCTTCTATCACATCAGACAAATCTTCACCCTCATAGAGGCTTTCAATATATTCTTTCCACCTATCTGCTCTCTCCTCTGCATTTAACAGTGGAATTCCCGTTGCACTCTTAATGTTACCACCGTTGCTTTTAATGTTACCAAAGGTTGTTTTGACTTTCCTGTATGCTGAGTCTGTTCTTCCGACAATCATATCTTTTTCGATGTCTTCACATTTTTCCCGCAGCCATTTCGTCTTAGCTTCCCTGCACTTCCTATTTATTTCATACCTCAGCGACTTGTATTTCTGTAATCCTGATTTTCCCGGAACATGTTTGTACTTCCTCCATTCGTCAGTCAACTGAAGTATTTCTTCTGTTACCCATGGTTTCCCCGCAGTTACCTACTTTGTACCTATGTTTTCCTTCCCAACTTCTGTGATGGCCCTTTTTAGAGATGTCCATTCCTCTTCAACTGTACTGCCTACTGCGCTATTCCTTATTGCTGTATCTATAACGTTAGAGAACTTCAAACGTATCTCGTCATTTCTTAGTACTTGCGTATCCCACTTCTTTGCGTATTGATTCTTCCTGACTAATGTCTTGAACTTTAGCCTACTCTTCATCACTACTATATTGTGATCTGAGTCTGTACCCGCTCCTGGGTACGCCTTACAATCCAGTATCTGATTTCGGAATCTCTGTCTGACCATGATGTAATCTAATTGAAATCTTCCCGTATCACCCGGCCTTTTCCAAGTATACATCTACATCTACATCTATACTCCGCAAGCCACCTTACGGTGTGTGGCGGAAGGTACTTATTGTACCACTATCTGATCCCCCCTTCCCTGTTCCATTCACGAATTGTGCGTGGGAAGAACGACTGCTTGTAAGTCTCCGTATTTGCTCTAATTTCTCGGATCTTTTCGTTGTGATCATTACGCGAGATATATGTGGGCGGTAGTAATATGTTGCCCATCTCTTCCCGGAATGTGCTCTCTCGTAATTTCGATAATAAACCTCTCCGTATTGCGTAACGCCTTTCTTGAAGTGTCCGCCACTGGAGCTTGTTCAGCATCTCCGTAACGCTCTCGCGCTGACTAAATGTCCCCATGACGAATCGCGCTGCTTTTCGCTGGATCATGTCTATCTCTTCTATTAATCCAACCTGGTAAGGGTCCCATACTGATGAGCAATACTCAAGAATCGGACGAACAAGCGTTTTGTAAGCTACTTCTTTCGTCGATGAGTCACACTTTCTTAGAATTCTTCCTATGAATCTCAACCTGGCGCCTGCTTTTCCCACTATTTGTTTGATGTGATCATTCCACTTCAGATCGCTCCGGATAGTAACTCCTAAGTATTTTACGGTCGTTACCGCTTCCAATGATTTACCACCTATGGCATAATCGTACTGGAATGGATTTCTGCCCCTATGTATGCGCATTATATTACATTTATCTACGTTTAGGGAAAGCTGCCAGCTGTCGCACCATGCATTAATCCTCTGCAGGTCCTCCTGGAGTACGTACGAGTCTTCTGATGTTGCTACTTTCTTGTAGACAACCGTGTCATCTGCAAATAGCCTCACGGAGCTACCGATGTTGTCAACTAAGTCATTTATGTATATTGTAAACAATAAAGGTCCTATCACGCTTCCCTGCGGTACTCCCGAAATTACCTCTACATCTGCAGATTTTGAACCGTTAAGAATGACATGTTGTGTTCTTTCTTCTAGGAAATCCTGAATCCAATCACAAACCTGGTCCGATATTCCGTAAGCTCGTATTTTTTTTTTTTTTTTCACTAAACGTAAGTGCGGAACCGTATCAAATGCCTTCCTGAAGTCCAGGAATACGGCATCAATCTGCTCGCCAGTGTCTACGGCACTGTGAATTTCTTGGGCAAATAGGGCGAGCTGAGTTTCACATGATCTCTGTTTGCGGAATCCATGTTGGTTATGATGAAGGAGATTTGTATTATCTAAGAACGTCATAATACGAGAACACAAAACATGTTCCATTATTCTACAACAGATTGACGTAAGCAAAATAGGCCTATAATTATTCGCATCTGATTTATGACCCTTCTTGAAAATGGGAACGACCTGCGCTTTCTTCCAGTCGCTAGGTACTTTACGTTCTTCCAGCGATCTACGATAAATTGCTGATAGAAAGGGGGCAAGTTCTTTAGCATAATCACTGTAGAATCTTAAGGGTATCTCGTCTGGTCCGGATGCTTTTCCGCTACTAAGTGATAGCAGTTGTTTTTCAATTCCGATATCGTTTATTTCAATATTTTCCATTTTGGCGTCCGTGCGACGGCTGAAGTCAGGGACCGTGTTACGATTTTCCGCAGTGAAACAGTTTCAGAACACTGAATTCAGTATTTCTGCCTTTCTTCGGTCGTCCTCTGTTTCGGTGCCATCGTGGTCAACGAGTGACTGAATAGGGGACTTAGATCCGCTTACCGATTTTACACATGACCAAAGCTTTTTAGGGTTCTTGTTTAGATTGTTTGCCAATGTTTTATGTTCGAATTCGTTGAATGCTTCTCTCATTGCTCTCTTTACGCTCTTTTTCGCTTCGTTCAGCTTTTCCTTATCAGCTATGATTCGACTACTCTTAAACCTGTGATGAAGCTTTCTTTGTTTCCGTAGTACCTTTCGTACATGATTGTTATACCACGGTGGATCTTTCCCCTCGCTTTGGACCTTAGTCGGTACGAACTTATCTAAGGCGTACTGGACGATGTTTCTGAAATTTTTCCATTTTTGTTCCACATCCTCTTCCTCAGAAATGAACGTTTGATGGTGGTCACTCAGATATTCTGCGATTTGTGCCCAATCACTCTTGTTAAGCAAATATATTTTCCTTCCTTTCTTGGCATTTCTTATTACACTTGTAGTCATTGATGCAACCACTGACTTATGATCACTGATACCCTCTTCTACATTCACGGAGTCGAAAAGTTCCGGTCTATTTGTTGCTATGAGGTCTAAAACGTTAGCTTCACGAGTTGGTTCTCTAACTATCTGCTCGAAGTAATTCTCGGACAAGGCAGTCAGGATAATGTCACAAGAGTCTCTGTCCCTGGCTCCTGTTCTGATTGTGTGACTATCCCATTCTATACCTGGTAGATTGAAGTCTCCCCTTATTACAATAGTATGATCACGAAACTTCTTCACGACGTTCTGCAGGTTCTCTCTGAGGCGCTCAACTATTACGGTTGCTGATGCAGGTGGTCTATAGAAGCATCCGACTATCATATCTGACCCACGTTTGATACTTAACCCAGATTATTTCACATTCGCATTCGCTAATAACTTCACTGGATATTATTGAATTCTTTACTGCTATAAATACTCCTCCACCATTGGCGTTTATCCTATCCTTGCGGTATATATTCCATTCTGTGTCTAGGATTTCGTTACTGTTCACTTCCGGTTTTAACCAACTTTCCGTTCCTAATACTATATGCGCACTATTTCCTTCAATAAGAGATACTAATTCAGGAACCTTGCCCTGGATACTCCTGCAGTTTACCAATATTACGTTAACTTTTCCTGTTTTTGGTCTCTGAGGACGGACGTTCTTTATCAACGATGATAATGTCCTCTCTGGTAAGCCGTCAGGTATTTTATCGTTTCGCCCAAGGGGGGGGGGGGGTCCCTCTAACCTAAAAAACCCCCGTGTGCACGCCACACATACTCTGCTACCCTAGTAGCTGCTTCCGGTGTGTAGTGCACGCCTGACCTGTCTAGGGGGGCCCTACAGTTCTCCACCCAATAACGGAGGTCGATGAATTTGCAACCATTATAGTCGCAGAGTCGTCTGAGCCTCTGGTTTAGACCCTCCACACGGCTCCAAACCAGAGGACCGCGATCGACTCTGGGCACTATGCTGCAGATATTAAGCTCAGCTTGCACTCCGCGTGCGATGCTGGTTGTCTTCACCAAATCAGCCAGCCGCCGGAAGGAACCAAGGATGGCCTCAGAACCCTTGTGATTCTTGAACAGGGTATTCACTATTACTAGATGAAACTTGTTACAGAACTCAATTAGTCTTTCTCCTCTTTCATTCCTTGTCAAAAGGCCATATTCTCCTGTAGCCTTTTCTTCTACTCCTTCCCCTACAACTGCATTCCAGTCGCCCATGACTATTAGATTTTCGTCCTCCTTTACATACTGCATTACCCTTTCAATATCCTCATACACTTTCTCTATTTGTTCATCTTCAGCTTGCGACGTCGGCATGTATACCTGAACTATCGTTGTCGATCTTGGTCTGCTGTCGATTCTGATTAGAACAACCCGGTCACTGAACTGTTCACAGTAACACACCCTCTGCCCTACCTTCCTATTCATAACTAATCCTACACCTGTTATACCATTTTCTGCTGCTGTTGATATTACCCGATACTCATCTGACCAGAAATCCTTGTCTTCCTTCCACTTCACTTCACTGACCCCTACTATATCTAGATTGAGCCTTTGCATTTCCCTTTTCAGATTTTCTAGTTTCCCTACCACGTTCAAGCTTCTGACATTTCGCGCCCCGACTCGTAGAACGTTATCCTTTCGTTGATTATTCAATCTTTTTCTCATGGTAACCTCCCCCTTGGCAGTCCCCTCCCGGAGATACGAATGGGGGACTATTCCGGAATCTTTGGCCAATGGAGAGATCATCATGACACTTCTTCAATTACAGGCCACATGTCCTGTGGATACACCTTAGGTGTCTTTAATGCAGTGGTTTCCATTGCCTTCTGCATCCTCATGTCGTTGATCATCGCTGATTCTTCCGCCCTTAGGGGCAATTTCCCACCCCTAGGACAAGAGAGTGCCCTGAACCTCTATCCGCTCCACCGCCCTCTTTGACAAGGCCGTTGGCAGAATGAGGCTGACTTCTTATGCCGGAAGTCTTCGGCCGCCAATGCTGATTATTTATCAAAATTTAGGCAGTGTCGGGGATCGAACCCGGGACCGAAGACGTTTTTTGGTTATGAATCAAAGACCACGGTTACATTCGACATTATGGGCTACTGAGAAATATAATGAAACTGAGGTACGTCAGGAGAAACAAATTGAGCACATGGCTATCGAGAAACAGCTACGATTGGATGGCAGCTGACCTCAACCAATCGACTAGCTAGAAAGTGAGTCACAAAGTAATTTTAATCAGGATATAGTATCGTCCTGTGGCAGTTTTCGGTGAGCACAACTCTCATCAGTACGCCAGAATTGTGGTGTCAGCGCAATTTACGCTTCGCGGTCTGTTCGTGATGTGGACGTCCACAGGCCCGGTGTCTGTATGCACAAATCGTCACATACCTTTAAAATTAAATGGGAATGACAGAAGAGAGCGTTCTGAAATCTCAAAATCTATTATGCAGTTGCATGGTCGACGGTTACTGTAAACTTGATATGAATTGACCTTATAGTACCATGCAGACAGAATTTAGCAATAAAAGAACAGTAAATTAAAACGATCGGAAGATGATAATCATTGTTGTGTACATGAAGAAGCACTTTGTGTTAAATTAGCATCTATGGAGAACGTGAATAGCAATATATCTGAAGTCGTACGCAGTTACAACACCTTTCGTTGGAACTGAACGCAGAGTTTGGATACTTTATATTACTGAAAAGTTCGCTGCTTAAGACAATGGGAGTGCCAGAAATAATTTTTTAATTTAAGACCCCTATTGTGGAATTTATGAAGGAAAATGAAGTGTAGAAACGTGATTTAGAAAATTCGGAAGGGACATCTCATTTATTTCAACAGATCTCCGCGAAAGCCTGAAGAATTGCTTTAGTTACTGAAATTTCGGTCATGCTTTAAGATGGTATACAGCTTTGGTGTAGCAACGTCAATCCGTTCAAAGTGACCATCTTGCCAGTGGCTTCTGGCCACTATGTGTAGGGGAAAACGTAAAGGCAGTGGTCGAAAGATGGGTTCCACAGAGATACTTAGAGCAAGCTATTACAAAAGTGACCTAGAAGCAGGAAACAAAAAAAAGAGAAGAAAAGAAAAAAGAAGGAATAACGGAAAGCGTCCGAAGAGCAGAAAAGCAGTAAAAAGAAGAGTGCGAAGAGCAGGAAACCAAGCTTAGAATTCTTTTTGATGACAACGATGAAGACACTTTGGACTACGAAGAAAAATTTCAAATTTAAAGCCTGAAGTGCAATGGATCAATTACCAACTATACTCCCTCTGCGCTCATGATCTCTGTACAGGAGTTCAGGAACACAATTTGGCTTTTATTGATAAGAAGTGTAAGTCGAACGACGTTTCGAAACTATATATATTTATTTCTTTGATAAAACAGTTCTTTAATCTGTTATTTTTGAGATTAGATCTAAGAGGATTTTTTCGCACTCACGTGAGGTAAAATACTCGTTTTGGCATATTGTGGAAATTCAGTTGTTTGAAGTACTCAGTTTGATCCTAAAGATATGGGTTGACAACTACACAGAAGATTACAGCAACCAGCCACTTTTTACAATGCTAGTTATTTCTTTAAATAGCGCCGTTACCGGTTTCGAACCGCCAGGTTCATCTTCAGACGGCTAGTTCACGTTTTAGATTAGATTTCGCTTTTATTTCCCCACCTAACGAAATTTCCTTCGGGTAATGGTATCCTACAACCAAAACAAGATGTGAGACAACCTCTTTTTAGCTGTAACTGTGCTTCATGACAATTTTAAGTGGTGTACACAAATTGTTATTATTAAAGGGAAGATGTGTCGGTGACTTACGATGAAGACTCCGAGCAATTAGGTTCCATTGCAGGTTTCTCATCATCTTGCAGCAGCGAAAACAGTATAATGCACTTTTTGTGTATATACAGGGTGGTCCATTGACCGTGACCGAGCCAAATATCTCATGAAATAAGCGTCAAACGATAAATCTACAAAGAAGGTTACTTGTCTAGCTTTAAGGGGAAAATAGAGGGCGCTACGGTTGGCCCGCTAGATGGCGCTGCCATGGGTCAAACGGATATCAAATGCGTTTTTTAAAAATAGGAACCACCATTTTTATTACATATTCGTGTAGTACGTAAAGAAATATGAGTGTTTTAGTTGGACCCCTTTTTTCGCTTTCTGATAGATGGCGCTGTAACAGTCACAAACATATGGCTCACAATTTTAGACGAACAGTTGGTAACAGGTAGGTTTCTTAAATTAAAATACGGAACGTAGGTATGTTTGAACATTTTATTTCGGTTGTTCCAATGTGATACATGTACCTTTGTGAACTTATCATTTCTGATTAGCTATAAATACCACATTAGTGCAATAAATGCTCAAAATAATGTCCGCCAACATCAATGCATTTGGCAATACGTATAACGACATTCCTCTCAACAGCGAGTAGTTCGCCTTCCGTAATGTTCGCACATGCATTGACATTGCGCTGACGCATGTTGTCAGGCGTTGTCGGTGGATCACGATAGCAAATATCCTTAAACTTTCCCCACAGAAAGAAATCCGGGGACGTCAGATCCGGTGAACGTGCGGGCCATGCAGTTCAATATCGCTTCAACCGCACGCGAGCTATGTGCCGGACATACATCATGTTGGAAGTACATCGCCATTCTGTCATGCAGTGAAACATCTTGTAGTAACATCGGTAGAACATTACGTAGGAAATCAGCACACATTGCACCATTTAGATTGCCATCGCTAAAATGGGGTGCCAATTATCCTTCCTCTCATAATACCGC